>NC_064922.1:942276949-942586423 GCF_023897955.1 Schistocerca gregaria | reverse complement strand
TCTTGTTCGCATTTGCGGCACTTTGAACAGTGGACGTTACATTTCAGATGTGTTACGACCCGTGGCTCTACCCTTCATTCGATCCCTGCGAAACCCTACATTTCAGCAGGATGATGCACGACCGCATGTTGCAGGTCCTGTACGGGCCTTTATGGACACAGAAAATGTTCGACTGCTGCCCTGGCCCGCACGATCTCCAGATCTCTCACCGATTGAAAACGTCTGGTCAATGGTGGCCGAGCAACTGGCTCGTCACAATACGCCAGTCACTACTCTTGATGAACTGGGGTATCGTGTTGAAGCTGCATGGGCAGCTGTACCTGCACACGCCATCCAAGCTTTGTTTGACTCAATGCCCAGGCGTATCAAGGCCGTTATTACGGCCAGAGGTGGTTGTTCTGGGTACTGATTTCTCAGAATCTACGCACCCTTATTGCGTGAAAATGTAAACACATGTCATTTCTGGTATAATATATTTGTCCACTGAATACCCGTTTATCATCTGCATTTCTTCTTGGTGTAGCAATTTTAATTGCCAGTAGTGTAAATAAGTTTGTTGTTTCAAGTTATCGTTCCTGTCCTATCCCTTAGTATTGAACATTCCTACTGGGATATCCTGTATAGGCTGTTCACCTCATTTATTTCCTGACAAGCAACTACAGTATTAAAACTGCAAAACCTGGTACGTATGAGAACACTGCTCATCCTAATTGTGACACTTTTTTAGAAAATGTTTTGAAGCAATTAATCTATATCAGTTTGAGCAGGAAGTCAAAATACCTCGCCTCTGACAACTAGTTTCACTTAAAAGATAATGTTTTGTTACTATCGATTAATTGAAACATTGATGGAGGCGTATCAGTAACTTTCATGAGACTAGACATAATCCAATCAGAGTTTTGTAATCCTCTGTTTACATCGTATGATGTTTGTTGTTGTTCTGATCTTCAGTCCTGAGACTGGTTTGATGCAGCTCTCCATGCTACTCTATTCTGTCTCTCCATGCTACTCTATTCTGTGCAAGCTTCTTCATCTCCCAGTACTTACTGCAACCTACATCCTTCTGAATCTGCTTAGTGTATTCATCTCTTGGTCTCCCTCTACGATTTTTACCCTCCAGTACTAAATTGGTGATCCCTTGATGCCTCAGAACGTGTCCAACCAACCGATCCCTTCTTCTTGTCAAAACGTCTCTTCTTCCCAATTCTGTTCAATACCTCCTTATTAGTTATGTGATATACCCATCTAATCTTCAACATTCTTCTGTAGCACCACATTTCGAAAACTTATATTCTCTTCTTGTCTAAACAATTTATCGTCCATGTTTCACTTCCATACATGGCTACACTCCAAACAAATACGTTCAGAAACGACTTCCTGACATTTAAATCTATACTCGATGTTAACAAATTTCTCTTCTTCAGAAACGCTTTCCTTGCCGTTGCCAGTCTACATTTTATATCCTCTCTACTTCGACCATCATCAGTTATTTTGCTCCCCAAATAGCAAAAGTCCTTTACTACTTTAAGTGTCTCATTTCCTAATCTAATTCCCTCAGCCGGCCGTTGTGGCCGTGCGGTTCTGGGCGCTACAGTCTGGTGCCGAGTGACCGCTACGATCGCGGGTTCGAATCCTGCCTCAGGCATGGATGTGTGTGATGTCCTTAGGTTAGTTAGGTTTAATCAGTTCTAAGTTCTAGGCGACTGATGACCTCAGAAGGTAAGTCGCATAGTGCTCAGAACCATTTGAACCATTTTTAATTCCCTCAGCATCACCCGACTTAATTCGACTCGTTTGATGTACATCATGGTACTTATTGTTTTGGAGGTTTTCTAGTGATTTTTGTTTTTGTGTGTATTTTAGCCCTTTATAACCTTTCAACACGGTCCAATCGAAACACTATAAACACATTTTGCATTCAATCGTAACGGCAAATTTGTGAGAGATTCCCGATGTCATAGGATGCGCCAAGCTGTATGCATCATTAGCCTTTAATATAATTTAAATTTTCTCGATACTTGAGTCGTAAGACGCGCAGTAAGACCGGCGCAGGGCTTTGTCTGTCGCCATGGGAGTGCGGTAGCGCTTGCGTGGGCCTGAACAAATGTACAATAGAGTCTTGGCAGATACTTTAGCAAAGGACGAATGTGGATATGCGTACAAGATGGTACTGTATTACTTTCTGCTTGGGTTGAAGGTGGCAAACTGAGTTACAGGATCAGCAATATACTTCAGTGGTCCAGTGTATCGACATCATGTTGTGTGTGATCAGAACAATAACGAATCAAGATTATTCGAAGTGATTGTTTATTATTTATAATCATAAAAGATACCAGTAGTGTCAAACACTTATATGAAACCGTGGACCTGCACTCTGAACAACAAACGACAACAAGCTAAGCATATAGTGGGGGCTCCAGTTAAAGCCAATATGCCAGTTAATACAAATAACAAGTAGACCTCACAATACATAACACACGCTAGCCCTAAGCTCTCTTACAACTCTGCTGGTGCCCCGCTGCCTCTGGGTGTCACTCGTCGGAGACTGGAGCATTATTTACTGTTTGCAGCGGCTGCTAATTCAAATTCGTTCAGATGACTACGGCACTTTGAACTACTCTACGAAGTCAAATAACGGTACACTAGCACTCGCGAAAACCGCAAACAGTTAGCGACAACAAATTAACACCTAAAGATCACTTCAAAGTATAAGTAATCAATAGAACCGACTAACCTACACGTTCTATGCATACTGGTACCGAGCACTCACCGACAGCTACTATTCATTTCTCCGCAGAAGCAAGTAAGAACACGACTATAGTGAATACTGCATAAAACTAGTGCTGCTGCTATTGCCGGCTGCTGGTATACGACTGGACTAGTACAGCAGTTCCAAAACCTCCAGTGAATACACAGAAAGCTTCGGTTACTATAGGTATTGTATCAAATTGCTCTCCATAATGTGATGTTTGACAAACATTCCAGTTTCAGTAGCACAGGCTCGCATAAGTTGAATTTCGGAAACAACAGTGTATGGTTTGATTGTGTAAACTTCATCAGACTTTGTGATATACCAGGAAGTGGATAACATGGACTTTTGGAAAAGATTTTTGTTGCATATGCTGTAGACCTAAATAAAGTTAAGAACTCAAATGTAATAAAAAATGGCTTAACGGATTTGGGAACCGTGTGCATTACTTAAAAAGTTGGTGATTATTAACACACACTAATTGTATTAATTAAGGAAGACCTTACTTGACACGTTACAGAAAGACACGTCCCCGGTGAGAGATGCGGCTAAAGACGCGAAAGCTGACCTGATATGGAAGCTAGTGGGCAAAGAGCTGGACACCCACCGCTAAGATGTGACAGATGCTGAGAAGAAAAGGATTATTACCATTTCGTATCCAAATTTTAATGGAGATAAAACATTAATACTACATAATAAAAATACGGTTGATATGTATTTTTGTGTTTATGGTAGTGACTTTAGTTCCGCCGGGCACCCGACCGACATAAATCCACCAGTGGTTAGTCTGGTTGCCCTGTCCGGTGTGGTTTCTCCTACGTACCGTCGTGGTAGGGAAGACAGCCCACGGCGTTAGAATCCATGGTTCGTACTATATCTCAAACGTTTCATCACTAATGATACTTGTCGTATCTAAGCATGTCGTGAAAAATTCACATTCTCTGATTAACAATCTACTTTTCACGAGAAAGGCTTAAGGAAGAGGAAATAAATGGATCATCAGATGGAAACAGAGATCTTGGTTCACTTAAGAGACGAGAAAGAAAATCACAATTTATTATCCCATCGATTTCATCAAGTGCAAAGTATTAATTCAACAGCAAAAGTATATTCAAAAAATCACCAAGCCTTTGGTCAACAGATCATTCTGGTATTCGCCTTATGTGCGTTACGTGAAAAACGGTAAACTGAAATTGAGTAGTCGACGATGTGAATTCCTTACCTCTTCCCTAAAATATCTGCTTCTGCATACATATTCTGCAAAACAACTGTGAAGTGCATTGGAGAGGCTACTAGGTATTTGGGCTTCTTTCCATTTCATTTACTTATGAAGCGCAGAAATATTGACTGTTTAAATGCCTCTATGCGCGCTGTATTCAAAATAATCGAGTCCTCACAAGCCCTACCGGAGTGCCTGCCAGTCCAGTTTCTTCACCATCTCTGCGACATTGTCTCACACGTTAAACAGATCTGTGGCCGTTCGCTCTACTCTTCTCTGTATACATTCAATATCCTCTGTTAATACTGTTTGGTATGGGTCCCACACACTTGAGCAATATTCTAGGATGGGTCGTACAAGTGTTTTGTAAGCAATATCCTTTGCAGATTGATGGCATTTTCCTAATATTGTACCACTGAATCGAAATCGGCCACCTGCTTTACCAACGATTGAGTCTGTGTGATCGTTCCATTTCATATCCGTACAAATTGTTACGCTCAGGTATTGGTGTGAGTTCACAGATTCAGTTCGGTCTTGTCAATATAGTAGTCATTGGCTACAACTTTTTTTTCTATTTGTGAAGTGCGCAGTTTCACATTTCTCAATATGTAAAACAAGTTGCACCATTTTGAATCTTCTAGCGATTCGACAGAATATCTTTGTAGCCTCTTTTTTAGACGCTACTTTATTATAGATAAATGCATCATCTGCGAGAAGTTTGAGGCTACTGTTAATATTGTCACAAGGTCGTTATTACAGAACGTGGACAGCAAGGGTCCCAAAACAGTTCCTTGGGGTACCCGAAGATGTTTCTGAATCTGTCGATGACATTCTATGCAAGAAAACGTGCTGCATCATTCCCACCAAAAAGTTCCCCCTCCAGTCACAAATTTTGCTTGATTCAGTATACGGTAGTATAAGCATAGATTGGCACCGAGTAAAATGCTTTTCGTAAATCAAGAAATGCTGCAGCTACTTCTCTCACCATGTCATGGCGAAAAGTGCGTGTTGGGTTTCACATAAACGATGTTTTCGGAATCCGTGCTGACCAGCCTGGAGGAGGTAAGTCTGTTCGAGCCACCTTATCATGTTTGAGCTCAGAATATTTTTTAAGTATCTACAACAAATGGATATTAAGAATATTGGGCGGTAGTTTTGTACATTAGCTTTACTACCTGTGCTACCCTTCCGTAGATGGATGTGACCTGTGCTTTCTTCCAGCCTTTGGGATGGGACTTCTGTTTGAAAGATCTGCGGTAGATTATGCTTGAAAGAGGGACTAGCTCAGCCGAAAATTCTGACAGGTATTCCATCGGGCCTTGGAGCTTTGTTCAATTTTAGCGATTTCAGCTGTTTGTCAACATCACTGTCACTAATATGTATGAGTATATCACACATCTTTGCATTTGTGCGAGAGTGAAATTAGGGCAACATCCTTGGATTTTTATTTGTAAAGGAGCATTTGGAAAGTGTCTGCTTTTGGACTGCTACTCTTAGCTACAGTTCCTGCTCGTCCATTGTTCTGTATACTAACTGTCGTACTACTAACAGTCTTTGTATACGATCAGAAAGTCTTTGGGTTTTGTGAGAGACCAGTCCATAAGAAACCAAGTTTTTATAAAGTGTGTACTCTACGCTCTAGCAAACATTTATGCTAGCAACTTTGAATATGAACCAGTATTTAGCACAGAAGCCATCAAGCAGGCTGCAACTTAACAGTAAAGAACAGAATGAGAAAATTACAAAGTTTCTACAATAATAATATCAGTTAGTTTAGCAGCCTCAGTACATGATAGCAGTTATCATTAATGTTATTATAGTATACGTTTTGGTGTCTGTTTTATTGCAATTCTCAATAACTTCGCTGAAATAAATTTCATTTGAAACCTTTTTCATTTGATAAATTGGACAGATTGGCTAATCCCACTAATTCATTGTACAGTGAAGGTATTTTTTGTAAGTTCGAAAAAACTCCTCTCGCGTGATGCAGCCAAGACACAAATAATTAAATCGTATTGGATTATGAGTGATTCACAGGATAATGGTTCACTAAGTTCCATTTAATTATAAATTGAAGGATATCTTGAGCTGTTCATCTAGCAGTAATGTCCATACTGGTATCAGCTGCACGTAGATGCCTTCGATACCTTTTTATTTCTTAAGGCTCCCGCTTCGTGTCAAACGTATCGTAAATTTCTACCAGATTCTCCAGTGCCACAGCCAGAGTGTTATCGGACGCTTCAAGGATAAATTTTCTTTCAACGGCTTGGAAGATTTTGGTGATTTCCGTCATGGCCGTGTACCATTGTAACATCTCAAGTAAAGCGTTGACACAGTGATAGACGAAATAGTTCTTGAATCGACAATCGAGCGTCATGAGCTAATTCACCCGGCATTGTTTTATTTCTCCTCCTTCTTCCTCGTCGGTCAGTATTATTATTGCATTTTTAGTGCCAAAAGTAAAAGCATTGTCTGTAATAAGTGCAGTTTATTCTGTCACTAAAACTCATTCAGGGTTTTAATTTGGCGAATTCTTTATCCAAAGTCATTTTTGGAAACTGTAGATATTATTGGGCTAAATTTACATCATCCAGTACTGTGTGTCAAAAGCCGACTTAAGGCCAAAAAGGTAAAGTCGTACATTGTTGGAAGCAGCAAGCTAGCTGCAGATCTAGTATCAAGGCTTTTCCTGGAAGCTTCCGAAGTGCTCACTCTAGCGAGTGGTAGACAATAGTTTCAATTTTTTTTCAATTAATTCCTATCTATAGCAGAAGAGGAGAAGAATGACTATGACTGCTCTACAGTTTAGATACATGTAATGCTAGAGGAAACACATGAGAATGCATGGATTCCACGTATATTTAAGGAATGATTAGCACAGGACTGAACAGAGCTTTTGGGTTGGTTTTTCGATTGTTTCGTTGTACTCCACGCTGACGTGGCTTTGTCGTGACCTTCAGCCTTACAGAACGCGACGTCCAGCCCATCTTTTTCCCGCTGCCGTTGAATATCTTTTCACATACGCCTTGCAGTGTTTTCCGACATAAAAAAAGCTAAGGTTTCTCGAATTTCCATTGTTGTCATGTGGACGTATCTATTTGATTCATTTTCTCAGTTCTGGTTTCGTTGCGAGTGCTTCCGCAGTATTTCGCCTTGTTTGTACGCCGCAGCGGCCACTCTTTTCATTTGGTCACCTAACAGGTTACGAGTTCTGACGTAATTTTTCGACAGTAAAGTTCAAATTGCCTGCTCTCGTTACTAATCTTTAATAGATACGTCGTTCCTTTTACGAAAGAAATCACCACGTAATATTATGTGGTTCGATCTACATAAAAAAAAGATCCATCACGAAGAAAATATCCGAATGGGATGGAAATCGGTAGATATGATGTACATGTACAGACAAACAAACGATTACAATTTCAGAAAAATTGGATTATTTATTTAAGAGAAAGAACTTCACAATTTGAGCAGGTCAGTAATATATTGGTCCACCTCTGGAACTTACGCAAGCAGTTACTCAGCATGGCACTGATTGACATAGATTGTGAAAATCCCGAGCTAGTTGGAGGGCCCTGCCCATAACGCACATTACGCTTCGCATTGGAGAGAGATCTAGCGACAATGCTAGCCAGGGTAGGGTTTGGCAAGATTTAAGCCTAGGATGCCATGAAGGGCAACTAAAGTGGGCATAGAATATCATCGACGTACCGATGTGCTGTAAGCATATCGCGGATGACAAATAAAGCGGTTCCGCTATGAAAGGAAACGGCACACTAGACCATCACTCTTTAATTGTTGGGCCGTAGGGCGGCCGATAGTCAGGTAAGTAAGTGGCCCACCATCTACATCTACATTTATACTCCGCAAGCCACCCATCGGTGTGTGGCGGAGGGCACTTAGTGTGCCACTCACATTACCTCCCTTTCCTGTTCCGGTCGCGTATGTTTCGCGGGAAGAACGACTGCTGGAAAGCCTCCGTGCGCGCTCGAATCTCTCTAATTTTACATTCGTGATCTCCTCGGGAGGTATAAGTAGGGGAAAGCAATATATTCGATACCTCATCCAGAAACGCACCCTCTCGAAACCCGGACAGCAAGCTACACCGCGATGCAGAGCGCCTCTCTTGTAGAGTCTGCCACTTGAGTTTGCTAAACATCTCCGTAAAGCTATCACGCTTACCAAATAACTCTGTGACGAAACGCGCCGCTCTTCTTTGGATCTTCTCTATCTCCTCCGTGCGTCTCTGTGGAGGTGCGGTCTCGAGACACATCCTCGGCCTAGAATCTCTTTGACTGGAGTAGACTTGTCTTCAGTGAAGAACCTCTCTTCGAACTGAGCCCTGACGGCCAGCAAAGACGCAGTAGAGGTAAATGTTTTAAATTCTTTATTAAGATGTAACAAAACTGCCTCTTTTCTGCTTCGCTGAGCGTATAAAGAGGTCGGGTCTATTTATTTATTGCTATTAGTTCTAGTGCCACGATAAGTGGGCCTCCGGACAATAAGTTCTAGAAAGTTATCAAAGAAATCATTTAGTAATGTTTCGCAGAACGTCTTGTGACGCCCTACACTTAACAACATTGTAAGTTTCTCAGTCGATTATTGGATGATTAAAATCTCCTCCAATGATGACAGCATGACTCAGGAACTTAAGCATTATTGAACTTAGGCTTTCCCCTAAGGTGTTTGGTGTCTTCTGAAGGTTAATCTGGTGCCGATTGAAGGATCAGATGATAAAGTTGATGCCCAAATCTTGCTCAGGCAATAACGCATACTGCTTCAATTTCTACGTTGGTGGATTTGAGTTTCTTACCTGTTGCGACAAACACACAATCTCTTTTACCGTTAGCCTGCCCTTTAGATACACACTTGGATATTCCCCAAAAATTTCACTGCGGTCAATTTCGGGTTTTAATGAGCTTTCTATACTTCATAATATTATGTGAGCTCCACTGTGTTCCAGGAACACTTCAAACTCTGGCACTTTGTTGCAAATGTTTCGGCATTTAAACACTAGGATTTTAACGCTCTCTTCTGTAGGCGACATTTCTTTAGATTTAACACCGATATTTTCGGGTCCCCTACAGCAGCCTATATGTGGACTGGATGGAGAGTCACCTAATCTAAAAAACTTTTGTGTACGTTGCACAATAACGGATGCATTAAGAATGATACTAACTAGTTATTACATAACAAACTCGATAATAACAATTAGCATTGTTAATAAAACTAATAATTGGCAATAATAATAATAATAAATAATGGAGGCATAAAGAATGATATTGATTAGTTTAGCACTTTTGTAGCATTGTTTTATATTAGAAGAAGTGGGAAGGATAATGAAAGAGGAGAATATTAAAATGAAAGTGTCAATGGCTTTTGAGAAAGAAGAGAATTTCGATAGAGAACTGTGTATACAAGGGAAGGGAAAAGTGGTGGGGAAGGGAGGGTTGATGAGAGTGAGCTGCAGACATGTATATGGAAGAGATACTTGTGACAGAAGGTGGGCCTTTAGCTGTCTTTTGAAGTTTTGAAAGGACTTTAATTTCGCTAATATTTCGAGGAAGATTGTTCCAAAGTCGAGTTTCCGTTAGAGAAAATGACTTAGAGAACACGGAAGCGTTGTGTAGTAGTAGAGCAATCTTTTTTTCTGAAAACAGAATTCCCCTGTAACGAAATGTTTGTTGTAAGGTGCTAGTGTTGTTACGCGTTTATAATTCAGGCGACTCAAGAGCAGGTCAGACAATATGACGTTTAATTGCTGAGAGGTCAAGAGTTTTTGGTATCGGAAAGCTGCCGAATTTAGATTAAAACATGTACCACTTCTCTACACTGCGCTGTAATCAAAGAGTAATCGAAAAAAGAAGATAACTTTAATACAAACAGTTATGAAGCTGGCGCAGCAGTAAACATGTTTAGCAACATTTAGTGGGAATATCATTTGTTCAGTTGTACTGTAGTTTTTATGTTGTTCCACTTTTTCTGTTTACGTGAAAGTCAGAGCGGTTGCTTTTCCCATTAAATAATAACGATAAAGTCAGTATAAAACTAGTGTTAATCGACCATTAAAGGAATTAATATAAACTTCGTCGTATTGAGAGATGTTAGATTTGTAAAGACGTACTGTACTATGATTATACTTTACCGGCAAATAAAATGAGAAACAAAGACTTTAGACATCACTCTAAACGTTACAGCTTTGTGTACTTCATATTTGCTTTGCTGTTGTAAGGCCATTTCACGTATGTCATTCGTCCGAAACAGTACGCACGATACCCTAAAGATCTAAACGTGGGAAGTATGCTACCATTGTATAAATTAACTAACAAAGGTAAGAGAAAATATAAATACGGCACTCCTAATCATGAGAAATAGTACTGAAATCTGTGGCCGAAAAACTAAATTAAAATTAACAGACAATAACGTAGGTCTAACACATATTTAACTACTACCAAATCAAATAAATAACGAATTACGAAGAAATATAAGCAAATGTGCGCACTGCAACTTTGTTTATTTTTCCATGTCCACCTGCAAAGACGACCGAAAAGCAGATTCCGTCGACTGCAGCTGAACTTTGCAGCTGTTTGTCCTTCAACGTTTCGTCAATGACTAACAGATGGCTCTTTAGCAGATGTTCAAGTAGTCTTACAGTTCTCCGTAAGATGTCAGGACGAGTATCAGCGCTGCCAACAGCAGCCGTTCCGGCAGCGGCCAGAGCATTTGTGCACGGTTTTACACGTGTAACGCACACTTTATATAGAGTATGAGATATATTTAAGATATAACACGTGTTCTGCACGTTGTTTACAATGTTATATGTCAAACTTTATTTGTCGTCAAGTTGCAAGTATTCAACATTTTGTAGAACTGTTGGCAATGATGAATCCGAGAAACAAGTTTCGATGATGGCGGCGGGGTGGCTTTGACATTTCGGAATGAGGCGGACTATGTATAAAATACCGCGTTTTAAGTTATTTTTTCGGTGTTTGTCGTGTGCGCCTAAGTGTAGTGTGACGTTGCTTGTCTTAAGCACTTTATTAATTTCAGGGTAAGAGGTTTTTTTTGTAATCGATAGTGTCATATGTAGCGGCGAAAATATAATTTCAAAAGGAGCTGTTTTGCGTGTGTATGCGTCAAGAATTCAGCATGAGTTCAGTTGTCTTTTGCA
Organism: Schistocerca gregaria; assembly: GCF_023897955.1. Taxonomy (NCBI): domain Eukaryota; kingdom Metazoa; phylum Arthropoda; class Insecta; order Orthoptera; family Acrididae; genus Schistocerca; species Schistocerca gregaria. The sequence continues at coordinate 942,575,284 of NC_064922.1, read as the reverse complement.
AGGTGCAGTTATTTTTTGTTTCTAGTACTTGCTTGACAGTGGAATAAGAAATGTTGCATTTCAGTCGATTCAGTTAGTTCCCTCATGAGAATTTCAGTGTTTCTAATACAGGATCTGCGAGAATGATCGTCGCTTGATAAAGTGGAAAGGTCAGTTTCCTGTAAACAATATTCTCACTTTCTTTAATACTAGTAACGACAACATTGAAACTGAAAATATGTAGGCCTATAATGATTGTTATAATTATGATTTGCATTGACGTTCCTCATGCGTCAATTGACTCCCGTTAACAAACAGAATGAAAAATGTTGGAGACCGCAGTAGAATATAGATGGACTGTGTGCTCTATCAACTGTTCTTGCGCTTCCAGCAGATATTGCTGAATGCCATTACACACATGTCAGTATTCCAAAGTTCCCTTAGAGGTTAGTAAACAGCATGAGAGAGACGTGTTTACGTGACATTTTATTCAGCATTTTTTGTTCCATGAAGTGTAAAAAGAGTCTGCAGTCATCCACCTGCTGTATTAGATTCACATAATTTCCACTCTCTGAAACATGCAAAAAATTTGAGGGGTGTTATGATCCGGTCCGGTATATGAGAGTAGTCATCGGATTTGGTATCATATGTCATACTGTCGTTCATGCTGCATTCATCCACTTTGAGCGAAAGATCAAGTGCAGTTTCAGTGCGACAAACACTAAAATATTACGTAAGACATCGTATCGTTCATTTTCGTATTTGGCGTCCATCTGTGCAACTGTAAGAATACAAACTTATTTCGCAGGATGGCGAGTCCTAACGTCCCGCCATGAGTGAGCTTCAGGCCACGGTGGAGTTCTCAGTAGAGCTCTACAAGTTCTACAATGTGGATCTTTTCCAGAGAGGGTGAGTAACATTTGATTTGCCTTTTATCCGTCATGAATATGTGCCGGCCTATTATGCCACATTTCAGCAGGGCACACATTTCCCAGGTAGACTTGTATTACCAACGAAATTTAATTTCCTTAACGGGTAACACAGCTGTTAGGATTTTTAATCTTTGGTGTTATTTGAATATTGCTTGTAAATGAGGATCTAGACTCTGGGAACAGACTGCAGCGAATGCGACGCCCTTGGCAAATGATACGCAGTGGCTGACCCGCGGCAAATTGCGGCATGAGAAGAAAGTGAAACGTTATTTTTCTTTTAACTGCTAAAAGATCTTTTATCATTTGAATTGAGAATTAGTTTTGGGATAACTAAGTTTGACGTTCTATCGGAGGTGTACATGGTACACTGTTGGGTGGTTAACGTCACTGAACGCAAAAGATATAATTTTCAGTCGGTCCTGTCTTTCATGTTTTGTATCGTTCAGTAGGTGACAGTACAACTTTTGTAATACCCTTTGTGATGCATACAGACATTCAGACCAGCGAAACAAAAAATTCTAGAAAGGAAACAAACCTTAGATATTGGGAAATTAGGTCTCACGATTTGTCACAAAATACGATCTCTGGTCGTGCTAGCTGACAGCAATTTGCTTCCACGCACTATTGTACAACTGTGCGCCAAGATTGCGTCCTTGGCGTTTTTAAGTGTCTAGCTTTAGGTCTTCCACTTCCATTACTTAATATAATCATACTTTAAACAGACTATACTGTTGAGCTACAGGGTTCAACTCAAACTGTTTGAAGAAATAAGCGATTACGAGTAAAAGAGTAAAAATTTGTCGCTGTTGTAAAAAAAAAAAAAAAAAAAAAAAAAAAAAAAAAAAAAAAAAAAGAGAGAGAGAGAGAGAGAGAGAGAGAGAGAGAGAGAGAGAGAGAGAGAGCAGTTCGTTTGTATTCTGTTTTCATCAGTTGGAGTGAATCATCCGTTTATTGGGATCTCGTAGTTTCCAAGGGTATTTTGAATAGTGTAACGACATTAACTTAACAGCTGTCTTTGGTCTAGAAGAAGCTATCGTTTATAACCGACGTAAGTCGTTTGGTAAGGGGCTGAAACGTACAGTGAAAACGATAAACCTGTTCAATGTCTGGACGTATAGTCAAGGGTACCAGTCCGAGAGGAATTGTGAAAAATGCCTACGAGTGTTTTTGTATTATAACCCCTCGTGTCATTTTTCATCAAGTAGAAAAGTTTTTTATGTATAGGTCGAAACTTAGGGCTTTACTTATTAGTATTTCAGTTTGGTCTGACGAGTACAGCAGCAGCAGTTGCGTTGCCATGAAGTAGTGGTTGGCATCTTTTCACTAGATGGAAGCAACGTGTTCACACATTAATTTCAGTTTTTTTAAATGTAGCCGAAAGCTGGTGTTACATGTGTCCGTTTAATTCTCAATGCGTTTCTCTTCGGCGTGACCGAGCCAGAGATTAACATAAATAGTAGAGTGCTTCAATTTTACGAGACAGTAGACTTAATTGCCAGAGCTTTTCTCTCCGAATGTATCTAAGTGAACATAACGATCTGTACTTTACGAACAACTGAGAAATGCATGGCAGGCGATACTTTCCAGTGTATCGGGTACTAGGGTTCGTTCTGTTCAGTTCTTCTGATGTCTGCTTAAATGCCTCTGTGCGCGATCCTTACAGGAGTGATTCTTAGAGTGTTGCAATGTATTGCTAAATTCCGCACTTGGTGCTGGTTCTTTGAATTTTTTTGTGTAAGCTTTCACAGGACATTCGGTATCTGTGTTCAAGTGTCTGCCAGTTACAGTTTCTCAGCATTTCCGTGACTCTTCCATTGGTTAAACTCACTCTGCAATCGTTGCCGAATTTTATTTTGAAAGAATGACATTCGAACGATTTTATTTTCACGTACTATTTTGTCTTCGTTGCACTATTACTCTCCCACTACTCGATGATCTGGTAGGGTAACTAACTGGTGCACGGTGAGGTAAAAGAGGTACACACACACACACACACACACACACACACACACACACACATAATCACTGACACTTGATACTACACTGTTAAGTTCAAAAGGCGATGTTGGAACGAAGAATTAGTATAGAAGTGTGTGGCGAAGTCTCAAACAGTACCGAATAAATCTCCCAAAAAAAGGGATCCCATGGAGAACGTCTCTGACAAGGAAACTATTCAAATACGTAAATTTCTTTTTATTTGTAGCACAGAAGACATAATGTGCAATGTTACTATGAATTTGTGAATTATTTTACATCCAGAAGTGTTAGTTTTAAAAAATCCCCGTGACACTGTTGGTGTCGTACAAGGAGCAGGCCCACAGGAAATTCTTTCATTCATTCTCAAAATAAAGCGTAATACTCACAGGGAGCGTGAGGGTCCGTGCTCTGGCGGGTTATTGAACAGAATTGTACCCTTGTCTTTCATTTCTTTCTGTACTTACATTGAATCCTCAGACTGTGTACAAGCATATTATGAATTGTGGGCAGAGGGCCATCAGAAACTAGTTGATATAACTGGGACAAAAGTAAATAGCTCAAGAAACATGTTTTTCTCGGATGAGTCTTTCAACTCTAAAATTAAAATTCATGTATATTACTGGCTCGCATCGAATTAGAAGCAGTAGTAACCAGTAAACGAATGGAATTGATATATTGGGACAGTAATATTAAATTATTTTATAGCTTGCCATTTTTAATAAATTGTTGAATTTCTTCATATTAGTGCATTAACTTCCGTATTTTATCAATAAAAATAACAAACGTGGTCTGATCCCCTGCTTTGGGCTCGATTCTCAGTGACCACCTTAGATTCTTCTGCTAGGGCCAAATTGGGTAGACTCAACCTCATGGTCAGCTGCTTGACAATAAGCCGTGAAACTGACCTGCAAATTGCAGAAGTGGCGCGAAATTGAAAGGCTTGCACGGATCTGGGTGTGACCTACCCACCTCCCCCCGCTCCCCCCTCCCCCCTCCCCCCCTCACGTTGCGTGACAAATACATGTTCGATTTCTGTTTATGCGTCACATTGTTCGGTATGCAATCTGTTACTGTTTACCCATACAATAAAACTACAGTGGTCTATAGGTATTAAGTGAGAACTTCTATAATAAATAATTTGCAATGTATTGTTGTTTTTAGCATGTGTATACAGTGATACACACTAAGAATATCTGCAGCAGATAGGCTTCTAGTGCCGTCATCTTTTTGAGGCCGATGTCGTTTCCCGGATAACTGTAAGCTCTCGGCTTATTTCTGTACTCGATTATCTTTCGTCCTGCTAGACAATTTGTGATGTTATCGATTCATCTCTTCCTTGCCCGTCGTGTTGTCTCTTGCCATTGAGTTGTTTCTCAGACTTTACAGTTCTTTGTCGGTCCTTTCTTTTCAGATTACCAAATCATCTCACTAAAGCTTCAGCACACATCTCATTAAGGGTTTGTTTCACTTAAAGCTAGTGTATGCCGTTGTTTGCCTTTTGCTTAGCTGCTCCTGATTTGTAAAATCGCATTTCGTAAACGATAATTAGTGTTTAACGCCCCCTAGACGATGAGATCATTCAAGATGCATATCATTACAAAGAATTTCATCCCTACTGCTTGTGGAGTGTTGTATTCTGTTGGTTTCGGTGCGGCTTTCTAGACTGTATTAGGGCTAGTAACTGATAGAAAGAAGCTCTTCTTGAATATGAATCTGTGCGTTAAAGAATTTCCTTGTCCTAAAGAACCTTTCTCACCAGGTGATACAACTGTGCTTCATTGTGTGTACCCTACGAGAGATTTCTGCAGAAGGGCGATTTTCTCTTATGCATCTTTTACAGATGTTCCGTTGACCGCCAGACAAAACTTTCGCTTTAGACTTGTTTTTGATGCGAAATTGCGTGAAAATGCTATTCCAGTGTTTTAACGTTTCTTAATAAATGAAAATCACATGTTTGCTTTTGTTCTACAATATTACTTTTATTGTGTTAACGGGTATTCGGCTTACAAGGCCATCTTCAGACATTAACTTTCCTTGTACGAAACTCTCGTTTTCGGCTGTTATTAAAACATCTGCAAAGGAGAGAGCCTTTCGTTTCGTATCTTGCGTAGAACACTAGTTCTCTTGCGATCAGATGGGAGTTATGGTCTGTCTCAAAACGGGTGCTGTGAATTACGATGAAAGTCGAAATCTACGCTTTTAGTGACCACGCCACAAGCATTGGTTGGCAGCCGCATTTTTCTCGGTTCCGATAACCGAATCTGGAGAGCCGGCTGAGAACGAGTGTGGATAACATTCCTTTTTTATCTACATAGTGATTCAGTTTTACAGTAAAGCGATGAATGTGGACCGGGTGAGGTCTGTCCGTTGTTAAGTTTGGTTGACCATGTCATCCAGGTACTTGCGTTAACTGTAGGATAGTCAGCATGGAAGTGGAACTTGGTCTATCTACGAGGGAGCCTCTGCGACCTTGGGCGAAAGGTTGGTTTCATTGGTGATACATATTTACAGTATGACACGGTACGGTATCCAGAAAACTTACATGTAAACAGTCTCTGGCCGCTGAAGCCTATGCAGCTACAGTTTTGGGATTGTGCGTAAAAGCACACATCAGCTGATCGGGATTCTAGGCAACAGTTACTCCAGCGCTAGGACTCAATTTGGAAGAAAAATAAGGAAGGTCAAATTTCAACTTGCAGCCGAGAGTTTCGATCATGTATGGACTCTTCATCCTATACCAATTTTGTGCTATACGTTAAACTTTACGAACCAGTGGTATCGAAAATTTAACCGTGTGCGCAAATTTCGAGTAGTCTATTCTCCAGGGTTGGTGTACTTCCTTGCTGAATCAGTCATTACTGTTTGACTTTAGACATTTTTGAGGAAGCGAGCAAAATAAATCAAACTTGTCCTCTCTTATAGAAATAAGGACAGTTGAAATGAGGGACTGAATTAAAGATAAGCTGCCATGTTGAAGGAGAGGGGCTGGAGGGAGGGGGGGGGGGGGAGGAACGGAGGTAGAGGGGAAGTATTTCCGTTACCACAGGGACCGGAGTAGTTCGGATTGTCACCAAACCAGGTTCTACCCGTTTCTGAGAGTCGAGGTCATCATGGACAAGACTCCAAATATTAAAACATTTGACTGCAGGACGATTGTGGGCTCCCGACGCATGGTACACATATTAACGGTCGTGCAGGCACTGAGGTTTCAGGTGACATCGTGTTGGTGTTCTGTGAGTAGCTCGATTCGAGGAAAACCACCGCCGCGAGAGTTGGGCTCGCCTTTGACTGGTTGTGAATTGAATCGTAAACGCGAGTAATTGCGACACAGTGCAATCAGTCGTTGGCAAGCGGTGGACACCTGCAGCTTACAGTGAGGTGGTGATTCTGGATGATCGGAATACTCACCATATGACCAGAATAACTACCTCATTATTGGATAGAGAAGCCAAATGTGTACCTCTGCCTGCCGTAAGTCACGCACAGATGTTAGCATGATTGTGGGTACAACGGTATTCGACAATCGACGCATGGGAAGAGGTCACCAACAGTGGTGTCGTGATGCTATTCAGAACATACCGATGGCCAGGTACAAGTACCAGACGAGACGATGCATCCAATTTGCCAACAGGGACCGTTCAGCGTGCGTTCCGCTGTGTCCTCGAATGAAAAAAATGGAATAATCGTGTGGCATCATTGACCGGAAGAAGCCATCTGGAGTCTTTCTCCCGCGTGGTGCATGTCTCTCTCTTAGACACCACGTTGGCGAGATGCGCATCTTTGTGGCGAAGATGGGATGAAATGATGACAACACCAGCATCTAGTTCCTTAGCGAAGAAAATCTCCGATCTGGCCGGGAATTGATCCCGGGACCGCGTGATCTAGAGGCAACGACACTAACCACGAGCTACGGACCCCTGTTTGGATTGGCCGCGGAAAGGGGGGGGGGGGCTCGCTAGGATACTGTACATTCCACAAGCCAAGGTAGAGTGAATAGCGGCAGGTACATCGTACCAGTAATGTGGATTTTGTCACCTATTCCAGTCCCATACTGGGCGACAGAAAAAAGACTGTATTTCTCTGTACGTGCCCTGACCATGACCGCTATGCAAGTTTGTAAGGTTACAGATATAGTGACTCTTTGAAAATCTATATCCGTACCTTACACGTAGCTGCCTGGCGCACAACACTGACTCCCGGTGGACCCCCAGTGATCGAGAAGCTCGGTTTGGCGCTACCGTTACTGGGGTCGCGGCTGGATGTAAGGCGTGGTTGGACGACGCGTAGTTCGATAAATCCGTCAAATGTTGCAGTGTTCGTGGGACGGTACTGAAAACTTATCAATATTAGAAGCGAGTCGTTAGCAGAGATCGGTAGAACCAGTGTCCATAAGAGTGAACGTCAGCACGTGTGATGGAAACGTTAGGAGTGTACCGTAACTTGTGCTAGAGACAATAAACCTTTCAGTTCTATGAAGCCAGTGGCTCCTTTCGAATCCTTTTCATATCTGCTAGAACTAACTGAGCGTGAAGATTTTTAATGTCAAGTGTGGTGATTTTGTTAGGGCATGAATCGGTAGGCACACGGTCCCATTTTTCACCTACATCTACATGGACGCTCTGCAAATTATTCGATTATGATGATGATTTGACCCTATGGAGGTCGTCGTCAACAAAATATTTTCGCATTCGGAGAAAAAGGTAGGTGATCGAAATTTCTTCGAATACAGGATTTTCTACATTTACCCGACAGAGTTGCCCGAGAGCTACGTCGTGTTCCTTGCAGGTGAAGCATCCCCAACTCTCTTGTGGTTCCCTTTTTAGGTACTCCACGTCGACGTCTGCTCGTAGATACGTATCGTCGGTGGGTTTTCCGGCTTTACTTCCCGACGTGACAGCGACGACTCTCCGATAAGGTGCGGGCCTTGGATTTTGCTATTACTGGGAGTCTTGTAAATATCGCTTTTATTTACTAATTGGCCCGGCTAAAACTCTCCCCATTTAAGATTAAGGCAGCCTGCGCCACCTTTCGGAGGGAGTGGGGATGTCAGAGTCACAAAAGTCCGTAAAACACGTAAACGTTCACTTCAGTTAGCGTGTTAGTTAAATGTCTACGCTTTCCGCTAGATGGCGCTGACTTGCTGCTGAATAGCTTTGGTTCCGTAAAACCTTCACTGATTAGTACTAGGTAAATGAAATAAATACAACACTCCTGTATTTCAGTTTCACTCTATATTCAAGGATTAAGATGGTGATGGATGATGGTCTATTTAAAAGGTTCCTAGCGTGGAAGAATCTCAATAGTCCGCAAATGCCGATATGCACGCGCTCTACGTCCAGATTCGCAACTAACGGCACACGACACTTTCAAAAGCCCACCTCTGAATTCACTCGTATCATCAGATAATTTGAGTTTGTGTCGTCTATATGTCCATAAAGTTCCAATCTAGCACTAAAGTCCTAAAATCCCCTTAATCCTCCGTTGCTACCAACAGTCAGAATCGTACGCTACATCACTTTTATTCTCCGTAATCTAACAGTTTATCGTGAATCTTAACATGATAAAGTCCAATCTAATTATTGTCTCGCTGACTGACACGGGTTCCCCGCCCTTTAACGAAACAATCAAGGAAAAAAGGCGGCAATAATGACGATCAGGCCTTTTTATAGGTTTTTCATCACAAGAGTTTAATGTCACTGCCTTCTCCATGACGGAGCTTCCGTGGCTTTGCTGTACTTAGACGTTAAACTGTTAGCTGATATACTACAATTTTGATCTGCAATTACCGAACTCTGATTCTACACTATTTTCCCCTCTAGAAATTTTATTCTTAATTTTAAATTACTCTTTGTATGGCTTTTTATCACTGTAAAGTGAACCGAGCTGTTACACAGGCTTGTTGTTGTGGTCTTCAGTCCAGAGACTGGTTTGATGCAGCTCTCCATGCTACTCTATCCTGTGCAAGCTCCTTCATCTCCCAGTACCTGCTGCAACCTACATCCATCTACGTTTTTTACCCTCCACGCTGCCCTCCAATACTAAATTTGTAATTCCTTGATGCCTCAGAACATGTCCTACCAACCGATCCCTTCTTCTGGTCAAGTTGTACCACAAACTTCTCTTCTCCTCAATGGTATTCAATACCTCCTCATTAGTTATGTGACCTACCCATCTAATCTGAAGCATTCTTCTGTAACACCACATTTCAGAAGCTTCTATTCTCTTCTTGTCCGAACTATTTATCATCCATGTTTCACTTCCATACATGGCTTCACTCCATATAAATACTTTCAGAAACGACTTCCTGAAACTTAAATCTATACTCGATGTTAACAAATTTCTCTTCGTCTGAGACGCTTTCCTTGCCGTTGCCAGTCTACATTTTATATCCTCTCTACTTCGACCATCATCAGTTATTTTTCTCCCCAAATATAAAATCTCCTTTACTACTTTAAGTGTCTCATTTCCTAATCTAATTCCCTCAGCATCACCCGACTTATTTCGACTACATTTCATTATCCTCGTTATGCTTTTGTTGACGTTCATCTTATATCCTCCTTTCAAGACACTGTCCATTCCGTGCAACTGCTCTTCCAGGTCCTTTTCTGTCTCTGACAGAATTACAATGTCATCGGCGAAGCTCTTCTCCATGGATTTTAATACCTACACCGAATTTTTCTTTTGTTACCTTCACTGCTTGCTCAATATACAGATTGAATAACATAGGGGAGAGGCTACAACCCTGTCACCCTCCCTTCGCAACCACTACTTCCTTTTCATGCCCCTCGACTCTTGTAACTGCCATCTGGTTTCCTGTACAAATTGTAAATAGCCATTCGCTCCCTGTATGTTACCCTTGCCACCTTAAGAATTTGAAAGAGACTATTCAAGTCGACGTTGTCGAAAGGTTTCTCTAAGTCTACAATTGCTAGGAACGTAGGTTTGCCTTTCCTTAATCCTTCTTCTAAGATAAATCGTAGCGTCAGTATTGCCTCAGGTGTTCCGATACCTCAACGGAATCCAAGCTGATCTTCCCCGAGGTCGGCTTCTGCTACACAGGCTTACCCATTTAAAACTTAGCACCCTTCTGTACGGGCTATGCCGATCTAGTTCGGTCCCAGTCTGTAGGAGGGACTTGAGCAGTGAGAGATTGCGGGCCGCGGAAGCCCACTCCACTCGGCTGCGCTGTGCTGTTCGGACAGTGCGGCAGCTCGCCGGCCGCTCCCTCTATATTTAGCCGTAGCGCAGCGCGACGCGGCGCGCTCGGCCCCGCCCCGCGCCTCGACACTCGGTTTGTTTTCGGGCAGTCTGGGCGCGCCCGGCTGTTTGCCAGCGCGGCGCGGCGCGGCGCGGATGTGCCGGGATATCGACCTCTGGGCCGCGCCGCGCCGCCCCTGCAGCCGACGCTCGGCGCCGGCGGCCCGGCTGCGTCTTGCACGGCGGCTCGCCCGCGCCACTGGCGGGAAAGCAACAAGCACGTAACAGTGCGCGACTCTCTGTGTACTCAGGCCGGCTGCAATTACAACTACACAGGAGCGCCACTGCATTCACATCTACACTACTGGCCATTACAATTGCTACACGACGAAGGTGGCGTGCTACAGGCGCGAAATTTAACCGACAGGAAGAAGATGCTGTGATACGCAAATGGTTAGCTTTTCAGAGCATTCACACTAGGTTGGCGCCGGTGGTGACACCTACAACGTGCTGACACGAGGAAAGTTTCCGACCGATTTCTCATACACAAACAGCAGTTGACCGGCGTTGCCTGGTGAAACGTTGTGATTCCTCGTGTAAGGAGGAGAAATACGTACCATCACGTTTCCGACTTTGATAAAGGTCGGATTGTAGCCTATCGCGATTGCGGTTTATCGTATAGCGACATTGCTGCTCGCGTCGGTCGAGATCCAATGACTGTAGCAGAATATGGAATCGGTGGGTTCGGAACGGTAATACGGAACGCCGTGCTGGATCCCAGCGGCCTCGTATTACTAGCAGTCGAGGTGACAGGCATCTTATCCGCATGGCTGTAACGGATCGTGCAGCCATGTCTCGATCCCTGAGTCAACTGATAGTGACGTTTGAAAGACAACAACCATCTGCACGAACAGTTCGACGACGTTTGCAGCAGCGTGGACTATCAGCTCGGAGACCATGGCTTCGGTTACCCTTGACGCTGCGTCACAGACATTAGTGCCTGCGATGGTGTACTCGACGGCGAATCTGGGTGCACGAATGGCCATACGTCATTTTTTCGGATGAATCCAGGCTCTGTTTACAGCATCATGATGGTCGCATCGCGGTGAACGCAAATTGGAAGCGTGTATTCGTCATCGCCATACTGGCGTATCACCCGGCGTCATGTATGGGGTGCCATTGGTTACACGTCCCGGTCACCTCTTGTTCGCACTGATGGCACTTTGAACAGTGGACGTTACATTTCAGATGTGTTACGACCGGTGGCTCTACCCTTCATTCGATCCCTGCGAAACCTTACATTTCAGCAGGATGATGCACGACCGCATGTTGCAGGTCCTGCACGGGACTTTCTGGATACAGAAAATGTTAGACTGCTGTCCTGGCCAGCACTTTCTCCAGATCTCTCACCAATTGAAAACGTCTGGTCAATGGTGGCCGAGCAACTGGCTCGTCACAATACGCCAGTCACAACTCTTGATGAACTGTGGTTTCTTGTTGAAGCTGCATGGGCTGCTGTACCTGTACACGCCATCCGAGCTCTATTTCACTCAATGCCCAGGCGTATCAAGGCCGTCATTACGGCCAGAGGTGGTTGTTCTTGGTACTGATTTCTCAGGATCTATGCACCCAAATTGCGTGAAAATGTAAACAGTTCTAGTAGAATATATGTGTCCAATGAATACCCGTTTATCATCTGCATTTCTTCTTGGTGTATCAATTTTAATGGCCAGCAGTGTACACTCCGTATGCCACCTTCTTTGTGTGGCACAGTTAGCTCTACACCTACATACACCGAAGCGGCCAAAAGTCCTGGGATAGCGCTGCGCATGTACACAGCTGACAGTAGTATCTTGTACACAATATCTGGAAGGGCAGTGCGTTGGCGCGGCTCTCGCTTGTACACACGTGATCCATGTGAAAACATTTCCGGCGTCATTATGGCCGCACTACGGGAATTAACCGGCTTTGAACGCGGATCGGTAGTCGGAGCTAGAAGCATGCGACATTCCATTTCAGAAGCCCTTAGGGAATTAAGTACCCAGAGATCCACAGTCTCAAGAGTAAGCCGAGAATACCAAATGTCAACTTACCTCTCTCCACGGATCGTCTTAGCGACGGAGAGGAGCGGCGTTTGCCAATCCTGAGAGACAAGCAACACTGCGCAAAATAACCGCAGAAATCAATGTCGGACGTACGACGGACGTATCCGTTAGGATAGTGCGGCGAAATTTGGCGTTAGTGGGCTATGGCAGCTGACGAGCGACCCGACTGCCTTTGCTAAAAGCACGACATCGCCTGCAGCGCCTCTGCCTCTGCTGGGCCCGCGACCGTATCAGTTGGCCACCAGACGACTGGAAAACCGTGGCCTCGCCAAATCAGTCCAGATTTCAGTTGGTAATAGTTGTGGTAGGGTTAGTGTGGCGCGGATCCCGGAAGGCCATGGACCCAAGTTGCTAACAAGGCATCGTGCAAGCTGGTGGTGGCTCCATAGTGGAGTGGGCTGTGTCATTCTCTGGAAATGGTTATCTTCGGCTACCTGGAGACCATCTGCAGCCACTCGTAAACTTCACGTTCCCGAACAATGAGGGAATTTTTCTCAATGACAGGGCGCCATGGCACCGGCCGCAGTTGTTCGCGGTTGGTTTGAAGAGCATTCTGGACAATTCGAGCGAATGATTTAGCCACCCAGATCGCCCGACATGAATGCCACTGAACATGTATGAGATATATTCAAGAGGTCAGTTTGTGCCCAAAATCCTGCACCGGCAACGGTTCCGCAATGGTGGACGACTGTAGAAGCAGAATGGTTCAGTATTTCTGCAGGGGGCTTCCAGCGACTTGTTGAGTCGATTTCACGTTGAGTTGCTGCACTACGGCGACCAAAAGGAGGTCCGACGCGATATTAGGAGGTCTCCCACGACTCTTGTCACCTCAGTGTATGGTGCATGGCGGAGGGTAACTTCTACCAGTACGAGTCATTCCCTTTCCTGTGACACTCGCAAATGGAGAGAGGGTAACAGACTGTCTGTATGGTTCCTTACGAATCCTGATTTCTCCCATCTCGTCTTCGCAGTCCTTACCAGAAACGCAAGATGGTGGTGGATCGCCCTCCAGTCTTTGGCAAATGCCGGTTATAATAATCTTTCTCAGTAGTGCTTCTCAGACAGAATGTCCTCTTTCTTCCAGGTATTCCCATTTGAGTTCACGGAGCATTTTCATTATACGCGCCTGTTTATCGAAGTTACCGGTAACGAATATAGCAGCAGCACGTGTCTGAAATGCTTGGATGTCTTCCTTTTATCCGAACGAACCGTTAGGGATCCCAAACACTTGTGCAGTACTCAAGAATGGGTCGGACAAGTATTCTGTGGCCTTCATAGATGAGCCACAGTTTCCTAAAATTCTCCCAATTAAACATAGTCAACCATTTGCCCTTCATCCAGCCGACCTTCAGTGGCCGTTCCATTCCATATCGCCTTGCAACGCTATGCCTACATATCTAACTTCGTGACGTACCAATATCTTTTCTTCTTTTTATCTGTTTCATTCGCGAATGGTGCATGTGGGAACTATTGTCTATAAACCTTCGCATAACCTCTAATTTCTCTGATTTTTCTCATTGTGATCATTTAGTGAAACGTACGGGAGAATTATTATTTTGCTCCATTCATCCCAAAAGTACGGTCTGGGAATTTCAGAAGTAAATGTAAATGTCGTGTGGCTAGGGCCTCCCGTCGGGTAGACCGTTCGCCGGGTGCAAGTCTTTCGATTTGACGCCACTTCGGCGACTTGCGCATCGGTGAGGATGAAATGATGATGGTTAGGACAACACAACACAGAGTCCCTGAGCGGAGAAAATCTCCGACCCACCCGGGAATCGAAGCCGGGCGCCTAGGATTGACACTCGTCGCGCTGACCACTTTCTTTTATCTCATTTTGTTCGCTTTCGTTCGTTGTATGTGCTCGGGGCGGACGTCGCAAGACATCCGTTTCAGTTCGTCGTTGACCCATTAACTCAGTTTTTTTTATTACAGAGGGTTAGCTACCCTCTGACCGAACACGCTGAGGTTACCGTGCCGGCACCACTCAGCTACCGGGGGCGGACGTTTCATTAGTAATCTTCTAAGTATCATGATATACAACGCCTCTCTTGTAGCAACTGCCAGAAGAGTTTTTTCAGCATTTCGGTAACGCTCTCGCACCGACTAAACGGGTGATGCATAATATTCCAAATCGGTCGATCAAGTGCTTTGCACGTCACTTCCTTCGTGGATGAATTTCACTTTCTTAAGATTCTTCCAACGAATGTCATCGAGTATCTGCTTTTCGCCAAATTATTTTTATGTGATCATCCTACTTTAGATCGTACCAGATATTTACTCCTAACCATTACTGTTTCCTGTGATTTGTTACCGATAGTATAGTCCAACAGTAGTGGCTCTCTTCGCCTTTTCCATTAATTTACGTTCAGTTTAAACAGGCACTCTCTGGACAGGGTCTTTCTGCATTTCACTACTGTCTTCTAGCATTACATCCTCCCAACAGGCAACAGCATCGCCCACAAAGTGCCTCACGGAGCCTGCAACGCTATCCACTGGATCACTGATATATATTGTTGATCTTGGGGCACTCCTGAAGCTACCACACAGACATATACAAGGTGAATCACCTAAAACTTGCAACACGAATATTGAGGAAATGGAAAGTGCTATTGACGTGCAGTTTTCACATAATGGGTTGGTAGTTGGGATCTTCTATTGTCAGCCAATAGAACAGATTGTGATAATGCTTAAAAAGTGTATTTTTGTGCAAACCTACACTTTTTAAATGGAACGATAACTATTGACGTTAATAAGCTAAAAGTAGGGTAAATTAGAGTCAGTGGTGTTTGTTGCAGGATTCTAACGCGAGTCGTTTAAAAGATATCGTATATTGAAAATTTCCCAGACGGCACTTGTACAAAACTTGTGGTATCACACACCAGAGAACAAAACAAGCTTATACACTAATTATGTGGGTTCCGACCAGTGACGAGACAACTGACCGTCACAGGCTGTGTTCAAAATGAACACCGGCGGCAGCAATACACGCTTCCAGTTTGTTGTGGAACGACTGCTGCACACGTGCGAGCAGTTCAGCGGGAATGTCTGAGCGGGCTGCAGTAATAACGTCGTTGCGTATCATCGGGCGTAGTTGGTATGTCCTTGTAGAGAGCGTCTTTCAGCTTTAACCAAAGAAAAACAGTGTATAGGCGTGGGGAACGGGCAGGCCGAGGTTCAGGTCCTCTGTGTCCAATCCAACAATCTGGAAAAAGTTCGTGATGGACACGTTAAGTACTTGGTGCACTGTAGGCTGGACAGCTATCACGTTGGTATCGCAGGTTCCTCCTACTCTGCAGGGGAACGTCTTCTAGATAGTGTATTAGGAGGCTGCAATACTTGTGCGCGTTCAGTGATCCGTCTATGAAAAACGGGTCTGTGAGCAGACGGTCCACATTCCACCCCACACGTTTATACTCCATGGGCGCTGACATCCTACCTGACGAAGCCAACTCTGATTATCATCGGACCAACCAGCTCTTAATGGATAGAGATGTGATATGGATGGAACTCATGTCGATGGAGAACGAGTAATACACTTGCCTGACTCGTGCCACTTCCTCGTGCGATTGTGCGGGAGTTAGTGCGGATCAACTGAGAGCATTAATTTTCCCCTTTTCTGTCATCACTTATTTCTTTCTGTTACGTTGTCTATGAGGAGGTTGATAACTGCCACGATAGCTGACGTCTATTGAGATATCTTGCAGCATACACTGTAGAAGAACGAACTGCATGCTTCCTACCCTCTCCATACACCATGAGCATGTCGGCTTTTTCTGCACCGGTAAATTTCATCGCCCACTCACGACCTACTGCTTAAACTGCCACACACTGATTCGCAAGTCGCAGTGCACCCGAGAAATACACGACCCCGCAGTAAGCAAACATAACGTCGATCCAAGCAATTCGCACGTTGAACGACACAAACAAGTGTTGGTGTGGAAACTCAAGACTTGGAGGCAATATCATTCTATATGCCGCCTCCTGTTTGGATATGCTACACTTCCCCAAAATTCTCCCAATAAAACGAAGTAGACGATTCGCCTTCCCTACTTCCAGACTGAAGTTACGCCTAATCGCAGTGACTGTGTCAAGTTGCACCCCACTAATGCTATATTCGAACGTTGCAGAACTGTTTTTCTATTCATCCGCGTTAACTTGCATTTTTGTACATCTAGAACAAGCTGCCATTCGTCACACCAACTAGAAAATTTGTTTGAGCCATCTTGTATATTCCTACAGTCTCTCAACGACGAAACCTTCCCATACACCACAGCGTAATCAGCTAACATCCGTAAACTGCTACTCACCATGTCCGTCTGCTCATTTATGTGTGCAGAGAATAAAAGCGGTCCTATTAATACTTCCCTGGGGCTCTCCTGACTATACCCTTGTCTCTAATAAACACTCGCTGTCGATGCCCACGTACTGGATTCTTTTTCTTAAAAAGCCTCAGAGCCACTCACGTATCTGGGAGTGTAATCCGTGTGCTCGTATCTTCAATAATCTGGAGTCGGGCACCTTGTCAACTGATTCAATGAAAATCCGCGATCAAAGAGTTTAATGGACAGTGGACTTTACTAGCTTGTGCTGACCTGAGAATCTGGGTTCACTGGGAAGCATGTCCGGATAGCCGATCGGTTCAGGCGACCACTCGCGTAAAGCGGGAAATGGAGGTTCGAGTCCCGGTCTGGTACAAATTCTCACTTATCACCGCTAAATTTATTTCAGTACTCAGTTGTGGTCGATGTCTGTCTGTTAGAAACGACGTAAACGTGCTAATCGGTTGTACGGAATCAGCACAGTGAAATGGATCGACGTTGACACGCGACAGAAATCAGCTATCGTGCTTTGACGTACCTGTGACCACATCGTGCTGGAAGTTCGCCCTACTTGTTGGTGTATCGGCCGGCCGGAGTGGCCGAGCGATTCTAGGCGCTTCAGTCCGGAACAGCGCGACCGCTACGCTCGCAGGTTCGAATCCTGACTAGGGCATTGATGTGTGTGATGTCCTTAGGTCAGTTAGGTTTAAGTAGATCTAAGTTCTAGGGGACTGATGGCCTCCGCTGTTAAATTCCATAGTGCTCAGAGCCATTTGAACCATTTTGTTGGTGTATCAGCGAGGATTGTGAAAGTTGTTGACATGGAATAGTGCGCAGCTCGCAGCCATGTAACACGGCGTTGTTGTAAAGGATTCTAACTAACGAAGACCGAGCACTAGTGTCTGCTCTTGTCAGTAACATTGGGTTTTGAAACCAGACAGGAATTGCTGCTGTTATTAAACACAGGTGAATCTCAACTATTTTCCCAGCGAATGTTGTGAAAGGAACTGCATGTAATGGACGCTTGGAGTCGGGTACCTAGCAAAGGGCCATGGCTCACAGTGCCGCATAAAGTTGCACGCCTTCAGTGGGACAAACAGCACAGAAACGGGACAGTAGCAGACTGAAGGCGTGTAGTGTGATCAGACGACTAGCGGATTTCTTTTTATCTAGTGGTGCCAGGCATAAAGTACACCGACGGCCCAGTGATGATGAGTTCAACACACAGTGTGTAGTGTGTGGCTCAGGGTGGAGGTCGTTGTGATGTTTTGTGGATGTTTGTAGTGGTACGATTTGGTCCCACATACATTCAGGCCATTATGATGATGAAACAGCACATTTCAACAGTCTTAGTGACGTGTCACCCTTCCTTCTCATGAGTTTACTGTCGTTGCTCTCGTCTTCCAAGATGAAAACAGCTGTGTTCATGTGTCAACGGCCTCGCAGTTTGGTATCTTTTTGGAATCTAATCTTCAGAGTGACTCAACAGGATATTTCAAGCGATACATTTTCTTGTGTCAAAAATAACTATACTTATTTCAGTTTCGATAACACGTTCGTTATCAACAGGTTCTCTGTCTTTCAGTTTTTCTATTAATTTCGAGTATGGTACGCGTCTCTTGTCGCGATCGTGATAATCATTGTGATTAATGCGAGTACTTGCCTGTCGAGCATGGAGCCCCATGCTATTGCAGTAATTCTGTGCCGCAACTTTACTGTCGTAATGTATCTTTTCTCAGACGTGTTTTGTAGGGCAGATTCCTTGCTGTCAAACTAGCACGCTCGTAGGAAGTCCATTGTGGTTCCTCCCACTTTGTTCCTTCATTGTGCACCACAAATTTCGATTAACCTATGTCAGTTCCCACACCTGGATTGACCTACACTTCTTCGGATTTTTTTTTAAGCAAAGTTCGTGGCATGTGGGTGGATAAGGTGGTCGTCAGGTACCCGTACATTGTACTGACCACCCAGGCATCGTACTACTGATGCCTGAGCTCACATCCTCGCGCATACGCACCATTCCGCCAGGTGGCCTTTGTTCTGGCTGAGTGACGCCCATGGGGGAGAGCGCTCATTATGATCAGGTGGCATCGTGGCGGATATTTTTGTCATGAAACGACCAAATTTATCAGCCGACAGCTGCGAGGCCCCAACGGTCTTTTGCAGGCAGACCGCAATTCAGTACAAATCGTCATGGCCCCAGGAACTTCACCTCCTCGGTCACGCCATGGGAGGAAGGCAAAGCCAAGTGACTGGGAGACAACTAATCCCCTCTGTTCCTGGTCTGCACTTAGGCAATTGGAGGGCCCTTTCTGTATGCTAGGCCAGAGTTCCTTGTGGATAAAATTCAAAACGTCTTCGGCGAGCTGTCTTCCCTTAGTAAAGTATGATGTCGTTCCATCCAGTATCAGTTGCAAAGCGATTTATAAAAGATTGCTCTATGGTGTGGTAGGTGGCAGTTGACGCTAAATAACGAAAAGTGTGAGGTGATCCACACGAGTTCCAAAAGAAATCCGTTGGAATTAGATTACTCGATAAATAGTACAATTCTCAAGGCTGTCAATTCAGCAAAGTACCTGGGTGTTAAAATTACGAACAACTTCAGTTGGAAAGACCACATAGATAATATTGTGGGGAAGCCGAGCCAAAGGTTGCGTTTCATTGGCAGGACACTTAGAAGATGTAACAAGTCCACTAAAGAGACAGCTTAGCAGTGTTAGAATATTGATGCACGGTGTGGGATCCTTACCACGTGGGATAGACGGAGGACATCGAAAGGGTGCAAAAAAAAAAAAAGGCAGCTCGTTTTGTATTATCACGTAATAGGGGAAAGAGTTTGGCAGATATGATACGCGAGTTGGGATGGAAGTCATTAAAGCAAAGACGTTTTTCGTCGCGGCGAGATCTATTTACGAAATTTCAGTCAGCAACTTTCTCTTCCGAATGCGAAAATATTTTGTTGAGCCCAACCTACATAGGTAGGAATGATCATCAAAATAAAATAAGAGAAATCAGAGCTCGAACAGAAAGGTTTAGGTGTTCGTTTTCCCCGCGCGCTGTTCGGGAGTGGAATGGTAGAGAGACAGTATGATTGTGGTTAGATGAAGCCGCTGCCAAGCACTTAAATGTGAATTGCAGAGTAGTCATGTAGATGTAGAAGACGGCAAATCCTATCAACTCATTGGCGTTATTCTTTTGCAACCAATTTGGTGATGTACTTGTAATCATAACACCAATAAAAACCCAAGCGTGATGCTGAGATTAATTTTACTCCAGGACCTAACGCTGCAAACGGATGAAATACACAAACATTTGAGGAAGCGAGCGACGCACTTCGGTACGTCCCGTAGTTGAGGGACGCCAGACAAAAAGGTTGACACGGAGCATTCATCCTCCCTTTTGAAGGGGCTTCGCTTCCAGAGAAGATGAAAGTCATCATTTACCACTGCGATGTGAAGTCGTATTTTCCACCCCTGATGCGGTGTTTTAAATGAGAACACTTTGGGTGTACGACCTTCCAAAGTACTTACATCCCCATTTGTAGATACTGTGGCCGACTGCTTCATGAAAATTTACAATGTGGGTTCCCACCTGTCTGTTTCAGTTGCGGGAACAACCATCCTCGCCGATCTCCGAAGTGAACAACCGTGACTAAGGAGCACAAAATACAGGAACTGAAGAACTCCAAACGCCTCTCGTATTTGGAAGCTCGTTTATTCTGTCTCCACTATATCGACTCTTGTCAATATTGTTGCCAGGTCGTCGGCAGTGCCTTGCGTATATACTCCCTCGATGGTCGACCTCCAGTGGTCGCGTAACTGAATTAGGCCATGGGGACGACAGGACCTCCCCTCACGTCGTTGCTATAGAACCATTATCAGGAAACCCGATTATCTGCACCTGGCCGGAGAAGCAACGTTCTCCTACGTGAACCGGTGTCAGTGCTCCCTTTCGGGAACACTCTCTCCAAAAACCTGCAAACCAACATCTTGGCACCTTCCAGTGGCTGAAGGAGGCATCGACTAGACGTCTCACGGCTGCCGGCTCCCATTCGGCTTCTTTGCCCGGGGCCTGGGTGCTTATGTTGACATCATAATTTCATCATCATTTGTGACTGTAGTTAGACTGGACTGTGTAAAAATTGGGACTTTGTACGGGCGCTGATGACCGCGCAGTTGAGCGCCCCACAAACCAGACATCATCATCATCATCATCATCATCCTCTTCCGCTCCTACATCCACAGCGAATTGGCCCTCAGAAGAGTCTCGACCGCCAAAAGTGGGGAACACGCAAGTGAGTCCAGATCCCCCCCCTCCCCCCTCCCCCCACGCCGTCCGGCCCTCAACCGATGTTCCTTCATGTTGTTCTACCCTGCCGCCCCTTCCCCCACCACCAGGTGACAGACGTGTTCCGGAATACAGGAACTGAAGAACTTGGTGTCGTCAACAGACAACCTGAGCCTGGATTTTAGCCGTTTCCCACGCTCGCTTGGGCAAATGCTGTTCTGGTCCCCAAGCCCGCCTCAGAAAATAATGTACCCAATCAGTTGAAACACGGTAACTTCACACGATTCTCAGACAGATGGAGTTCGAGACTTCCGTGCTAGGTCAAGTGGCGCCTCCGCCAACTGGAAAGCTATAGGTCCATAAAATTTAAATAAAAGAAATTTGCAAAAATAATGAAAAACAGCAAACCCTGTACTATGGAATAAACTTTAGAAAACAGAGAACGTCAGTGAAAAGATGTAATTCGATGTATTTATTAAACCAGAACCGTTTATAGCCTAAAATAACGCCACAGCAATGTAAATTCAACGTGTTCGATGTGAATGTATTTTGGTAGTATCTCATACAGCTGGCGATACTGCTTGATAAAGAGCTGAAACGCTCGTGACGAAGTATAAGTTGCATTAATTCAGTTTCTCACAAACTTGACGTCAAAATTGGTAATATAGTTTAAGTAACTCTTCGATTCACAGAAGCGTTTTAGATTAATTTGCTTAGGCCCTCTTTATGATACTGGTCGCAGTATACTAGACCTCGCAGTAGTAAGACGATGCGAACAGTATTGCCTTAAAAACATAGCAATATAGAAATAAGGGAAATACTGTGTATAAAAGCTACATATAAAAAATGAAAATAGGATAGGCTTGCCGGCCGAGGTGGCCGAGCGGTTCTAGGCGCTAGTCTGGAACCGCGCGACCGCTACGGTTGCAAGTTCGAATCCTGCCTCGGGCATGGATGTGTGTGATGTCCTTAGGCTAGTTAGATTTAATTAGTTCTAAGTTCTAGGGGACTCATGACCACAGAAGTTAAGTCTCATAGTGCTCAGAGCCATTTGAACCATTTTAGGATAGGCTTAACCGGTGATAAACGTAAATATTTGACATAATCATCTGAAAGGAGTCAGTGCCAGCTACTCCCAAATATTAAAAACGAGTAACTTTATGTTAACTCAAGTTTGAGAACCACCATTTGACGATCCACGCTCCACATTTCTCATCGTATCTAGGAAGGATGCACCAACATAGGGGCGGATATTCGTGATTTCAGAGGAACTGGCACCTCTTACGATGTTGTTTGCGAGTTGTACGAACTGTCAGCCCATCCGGTCGTAGAATGACAGGGCACTGTTGATACTCCTAGCTTACCGACATTTCGAAACAAGCTTCCATCATCATGCGGACACGTTGGTCGGCGGACGAGATGCTCCTAAAACTGTGAAATCGGTTTGGCCATTGCAGCCTCATTTCCTGTGGCACATTGATTTTCGTGCGGTCTCAGCAGCAGCGAGCGCAAATAGGATTACGGGTTTAACGTATTTCGCGTGTTCTCTGCAGGGAGGGGGATTGCGGAGCGCAGTTGGCGAATCGTGACAGTACAATGATTAAATGACCGCATTAACGTTTCGATTTCTGTAGTCTGTAAGGAAACAAGTTTCTCGTTATCGCTCTACATTTACATGTACATTCCGCAAGCCGTCTTACAATGTGTAGCAGAGGATATTTGGTGAACCATTGTCATTCCCCTCCCCCACCCCCTACCCCTTTCCTGTTCCATTCGCGTATAGTACCTGGGATGAATAACTGTCGTTGCACCTTCGTATGAGTCCATAATTCATTAATTTAATGATGGTCATTCCGTGAAACCTATTTAGGAGGAAGTGCTACGTTGAGTGAATCTTCTTGATCAGTACATTCTCGGATTTCAACAGAGAACTTCTCCGTGATACCAAAAACCTCTCCTTCAGTGTCTGCTTGGAGATGGGCGAGTGTTTCAGTGATGCTCAGGTGCCTATTAGACGAAGATGCGACGAAACATGTTGCTCTTCTTTATCTTTTCTTTTAACCAAGAAAGGACAGCGCGTTTAGCAAATCCGTCACGTTTTATCATTATTATTTTTGCAACTGGAAAAGGATTTCATAGGATTTTCACAAAGTAACTAAGTTTGCACTTTCCCTGTCCCACATCATGAGATACATTCCAAAGGGACGATACTACGTGCCACATCTCTCTCTGGTATACTTTTTTAAATTTATTTCAAATGGCTCTGAGCACTATGGGACTTAACATCTGTGGTCATTAGTCATCTAGAACTTAGAACTACTTAAACCTAACTAACCTAAGGACACCACACGCATCCATGCCCGAGGCAGGATTCGAACTTGCGACCGTAGCAGTCGTGCGATTCCGGACTGAGCGCCTAGAACCGCTAGATCACCGCGGCCGGCTAAATTTATTTATTTTATTTTGTCGCCGGGTGACCTCGTCCAGCTGTCTAATGAATGTACAGGAAATTAATACCGTACACCATGGATTTAGAAATTTCATATTATTTTATGCAAAAAATGGTATTGCAGTCAGACTTCAATATTAAAGTAAAAGATTTATATTCCAGAAACTTTTATTATATTAGTTACGTGCACTTTGAGAAAGAAGGTATATAATAAAACTTTCTGGCAGATTAAAACTGTGTGCCGGGCCGAGTATCGGACTGTGGACCTTTGCCTTTCGCGGGCAAGTGCTCTACGGTAAGGTATATAATGTTCTGTAGGATGTAACGCACTGAAAGAACCGAGCGAGGTGGCGCAATCGTCAGCACACTGGACTCACATTCGGGAGGACGACGGTTTATTCCTGCGTCCGCCCATCCTTATTTAGGATTTTCCGTGATTTCCCTAAGTCGCTTCAGGGAAATGCCGGGATGGTTCCTTTGAAAGGGCACGGCCGACTTCCTTCCCACCGTTCCCTTATGCGATGGGACCGTTGACCTCACTGTTTGTTCCCCACCCCTCAAATCAATCAACCAACCAACCAACCGTCCTGTAAGTCATAAACTGAGCGTTGTAAGATAAGGAACTGGTAGAACCAATGCTCTGGTGAACATGGATCCGCAATAGAACGGTTTACATATTGGCCTTCAAGACCACCTGATCACCCCTGTATCTGTTGATGCCGACAGTGTAAAGGCGAGTAGCTGATATTTCAGATGGCTAATGACTTTCCTCGTGTTTATACACCCAAATAGAATGTGGGTTTTGTCTTCGCCGTCACCGCACTCACGGAAAAGGCCTGGTATTTTTGTTGAAGAGAGGAAGAGTTGTCCGAGTCTATGATAATGAAGCATCAAATAGGGCATAATAACCAATAATTCCCACCCGCAGTGGCTCTCACGGTATCATAACAACGAGCTGTGTCTTTAGTACTGAAGGTTTCGTAGTGCTTTCTCTTGCTGCTTGCGAGTTGTTCCATTCTTAATTCCAATATTTCCTGATGAGGTTCTTCATTTTGTGACTGAGTATTTTGTAGTTGAGAGAGACACAGTGGTGTGTGAGTGTGTGTATTTTTGTAAACAGATTTCTTCGCTTCTCCATCCCCCACCATTGCTAATCTTCGTAGTTTCGCTTCAGTTCCGTTTTCTCGTATTTTTTGGCTCCACTCATATTTCATTACCTTCGGCCTTACCCTCCATCACTGTCTTCAAGCAGTCTTTAAGACAGGTAAAGCTTATCCAGTAGTTACCTTTGGAGAGACTTTTGCTGGAGGCGTGCACTGAACTCTTCTTTCCGAATGCGCGTTTCGGATCCAGGAGTTTAGCGTGTTTCACACTTTTCGCTCTTTGGATGTAGCTTCCTGTTGACTTACTCTCTACGCAAGTATCTGAGCACTTGGTTACAATGCGACCTAAATAGATGTTTAGACAACTGTCTTGGCCTCTTTAATGTCTCTCTTATTGAGCACTAAATGGTCTGCCGTCTCACCTTTTCCCACAGATTTCTTCTTCTTCGCACTTGTGATCAAGCGTAAATACTTAAAATTCAGAACCTTTTCTAATGCCTTTAAATCCCTTTTATTTTCCAGTTAACACGAACTACTGATACTGTCCTCTGTTTTTCCCCTTAAACTCTTATTTCTCAACATTGATGCTGCATTTTAGTTTTCGTTCAGTAGAAGCTACTACCTCCGATTCATCTGCAGATGCCAAATAGACATCCGGTCGCCAGCGTCTCTGATTCGCTGCACCTACGCTGATGACCGAAAACATTGTCACCTCCTGCTTAACCGGGTATTGGAATGCAAATGAATGCTGCGATTCTGTGTGTAATAGATACAAGAAGTCCTTGGTAGGTTTCCAGAGGCATGTGGCACCAGATTTCTACACTCATGTCATGCAGTTCCTGTAAATTATGGGTCTATATTTGTGGTGTCTGTTCTTTCGGACATGTCTGAAAGGACAGACACCATTTTGATCCATCCGCCACTGTGAATTAAGACACAAAGGAAGTACAGACATTGGCTGTAAGTGGGTCTATGGTCTCGGATCTGGAACCCGATAGCGTCCTAGATGTGCTCCATCGCGTTCAGGCCACGCGAATTTGGTGGCCACGACATCAGTGTGAATTCACTATCCTGCTCCCCAAGCCACTGAAGCACAATTACGGCTTTGTGGCACTGACTGTTACCTGCTGGAAGATATCGTCGCCGTCGCGGAAGACATAAAATGTGAAGGGTTGCAGATTGTCCGCAGTAATGTTCACGTGGTCCTCAGCTGTCCTGGGGCCTACGGTTACTACCAGATGTCCCACTGTACCCCAGGCTAACGTCCCGCACTGCCTTCACAGGACTGTGTACTCGGCGCGGTGCACGTTTCGCCCAGCTGATCGCCTGGATAACGGCGTATCAGAACACGACTTTTCCGACCAGGCGACACGTTTCCATTGAGTCAGGGCCCAGCTTCCCGTGCCACGACGTCGCTGGATCACCACGGGAACACGTAGGGGTCAACTGCGCCACCGTTTAACACTGTGCCACTGAACGGTGTGCTCCGAAACACACGAGCCTCCACCAGCTCTGTGCTCTGCCGCCAGAGCTTCCACAGTCGCCACGTACTGTGGGCGTGCAACACCCTGTTCCACCATCCGCATGCGATAGCAGCACGCAAACTGCCGACCGCCTTCCTTGTCCCTGGACGTCGGGTCGTTAACAATGTATCCTTAGGCAAAGTCGCATGTGTCTGTGGATTTCTCCGTTTGCAGCCCTTGTCGTCGCTACAATAATTCCCTATTTCTCTCTCCTCTCTCTTCTCACTTGTACCCTTTAAGCCGTCCTCGTACGGGACGAGGCAGCCAACGTTGACATGGACGCAGATGGGATATCCGACCTCAGCAGTGACTGCACCGTCGCCATACGAGACGATCTGGTTAACGTATTAGCGCTCTCCAACGGCCGTTATCTGCCCTATTGGGCTCGCAAACCACACATTTCCTTTAGGAAACTGGACGCGCGTGAAATATACGCGTTGCGGAGAAGATCGTGAAGAAGATTCTCAACTTCTCGACGGTCTGAACAGCGAATTGCTGTGCAGAGTAACACTACAGACAGCTGTACAACGACCTGAGATAAATACTAGTAGAAGTTATTCGTTAACTTAATTCAATTTTCATCCCATTTCCGGTTTCAGATTGAATCTAGTTGAGGTATAGTGTGTGTCATGTTGGTTTGCGCATGCATAACGTCCGTATTCACGGCGTTCCTTTCAGTACCAACACTGAAATAATATACTTCACCACATAGATTTCAAGATCAAGTTTCAGTCATCATTTTATTCGATTGCAAGAGGAGATATATTTGCGAAGTTGCTCACTGTATATTTAATGGCAAGACAAACATGAGGGAGTCCATAAACCCAGAGATAGGTACGCATACTTTATAGAAAGTTTCATAATAACGGAAATTCCCAGTGTGTAACTTGTTTACTTTCTCACGGACTGGCAGTCCGGTTAAGATTTCTTGGCCACTGGGGAAACATTCCAGTACTTCGTCTTTACAACAAAAATTGCAGCAAATACATTATAAATAATAGGTAACATGGGGTTTTCGGACAATACTCTATTAAATTGAATAATAAAATAGAGGATTAAAAAAAACTAGGAGGACGTCAATACGAACCAACTGCTTCTCTTTTCGCAACTTATAACCCACAACATCACCAATTGCGCTGCACCTTCCACGTAATTAACTTCGCCCCCTTATTTGGTATACAATGTGTAAAGACGGTATGTACATATCTCATTATTCGATATTTCACATACAAATTATAACAAAAATACGTTGACATATCACCACTGTGCCGTAGCATCGAACCAGTATCTTAGCAGTCCACAAATTGAAGCATCAGCTACAGGAAGCCGTTACCTGCCGATATGTAGTTTCCTTTTACTTTATTATAACAAATCACAGCTAAAACAACGCGTTTTCGAGAGATCCTCGATTTGCAGCGTCTTTCGTACCACGAACTTTATGCGAAAGAAACGCCACCCAATATGACGTTAACGCCGTACAATATGGCGGCTCTTATGTTTGTAACGTAAAACGATGTCGCATCTCATTGACCATGTTCCTCTCAACGAAGCAATAATCTGACTTGTCAGATTCTTTATTTTACGCTATGCAGTCTAATGGAAAGTGGAATCCCACACTTCGTCACCAGCTACTCGCCCCGTGAGAGGACGGCTTTACCATGTTACGTGGCAACAATGCCACCAGGCGGCAGTACAGTACAGTGGGCGGTGGTCGTAATGTTTTACGTTATCAGTGAATATTAACCTTGTAGGACACCGCTTTCTCTTTGTACTATCCGGAAATCCAGGCCAGTTCGTCAACACTCTAAGAATTCTTCTACTTAAAGGATTCCAGGCGTAAAGCATCGTAGGCTTTGAAATGAGGTGGTCCTGTGTAACTTCTTTATTTTTGTGCATTATTTCTTGAGCCTACCAGTTGTAACTGAACACATAAGCAACATCGCGCTTCCGCGAAACGGTCCCAAACATAAGCCGTTCTACGGAAGATGTCAAACCATTCTCACTGATAGATGTTTTTCTATGTCTTCATAAGAAGATGTGGAATGTTCCATTTAATTGCCCTTTTTGATCCCAAGTCAAACTCCTTGTTATGTTTTCAGTGATAACGCTATCGCTGAGCCTTTATATCGTAACATAAGGAGAAACAGAAAATTAATGGATGCTCAACTCTCCGCGTAGGCATTAGTCACAGGAGTACAGGCGAATAGCACAAAGTGTCACAAAATTTTTTTTTTCATTCGTATTTATTAATCATTCTTTAATATGTGAGTTTCTATCAAACTTAACAAATTTATTGTTACGTAATTTCAAATTCATCTAAAAGACCACATAATGAAAGTAACAACATTCGTCGTATTCCTACCATAACAGTACAGACGATCAGAAATGAATGGCAAAATTTTAAACATTGTACCTACCTGTTACTTGCAGCATGAACCACAGGTTACTTTACCACAGTGGAAGGCTACCTGGCCCTAACGCCCACTAGTGGAGTTTAGTCCCCCTTAAACATCCCAACAACCACCACCACCACCTCCACCACCCACTAGTGGAAGTTAGGGCTTTCATGGTGGGCGTTAGGTGGGTTTTGTAAACGTTTCCATTAAGTTCTGCTAAAATTTGGGCGTAAAAATTTGGTAAGTAAAGTAATAGCGATTATATGCTTGCGCTTTCTGTAATTTAGATTTATAAATTTGTTGTAAAAAGTTACTTCCCTATGTATAAATCAACACTATTATGGAACCAGTGAATGGTTAGAAAATTTTACTACTGACAGAGATACAAAAAGTGGGCGGTAGGTAAGAAAGGTCGGCTATGTCTACTTTAGCACAACGGATTTTGCTCACCTTAGAAGAAGTCATGTTCTTATGGAATCACATATAAGACCTACGTGCCTGAATTAGTTCTACGTTATCTTTTGTGTTGTGGGAATAATAATCAGACATTTAAAATACGCTTCTAGGAAATCAGCGGCGTTAACGATTTCTCTCAGAAGCAACAACTAAAGACTTCCGTCTCGGCTGATGTTACGTCATTCTTAAGGTAGCGTTTTGACACTCCAGTATACGACTGCACGGCGTACCTATGTTATAAAATATCTATACATATTACTTTTTATTACATAAAAATTCATCTCTCATTCATTGTTTGTGCTGAAAAATTTCTTCTTTAAATTTAAAGACAACAAATATTGAATACACACAGAAAGTTACTGCAGAATTTTGTTCTCATAGAGTTTGAATGGGTTATGACAACAATTCCCTCACCCTGGATGTATCATTACTTACGGCATCTTTATACGTGTGCGATCAAACTGTTATATTTGTGTCATTAATAAAATACCACAGAAGCCTCAACGAAAAATTAAAATATTACGTGAAAAATATCAAACAGGCCACCGAAGTGTTTCAGTAAGCTCGCGACGTGACCGCCAGCGCCATCTCGTAGGGAGAACGCTCACGCATGCGCTTTGTCTGCTGCGTATGTTCTTTGGAGCGCTAGCGTGCGGCGCTGTGCCACGAGGCAGTCACAACTTGTCGTTCTTTCGCACAGAGAGATTAGCTGGTCCAAGAAAAACTTGTGCAATGCTCGCCATTGGATTTTACTTTAGCAGCTTTGCATGCGTGAATACATATTTATGAAATAACGAGTTTGTAATAAGGGTTACTTTACTTGCTACTTGAAACAAGTTTCATGCTACCCACTGCAGTATATATATACAGTTTCTGGAGAGTGACGTAACAGCCATGTCAAGCGTTGCAATGATGATTCCATCTTTCGGGTCTGAGACCTGCTGAAACCTATCCCAACACTTTCTGAGCAACGCATATAGTTATTATAGTCGTAAGTTGTAAAATAATAATTCCATGTCGGTGTTGCGTTCCGACAGTAGAAGCATCTAACGCGTTAATTATTGGCTATTTCGTGCTGAATTGCATATTGGCAATCTGTAATCAGCCATTTTAGATCTTAACTCTTCTATGTCTGACCCATATCTTCTACATATTTACTTAGTGTGGGTCCATTGCATCAGGTATGTCTAATATTTTCAGGATATTTTCTTGCACGATTTTTTTTTAAGGTTTATCAGTAAGAAACAAGTCAGCTGATATTATTTTTAATATTTTATGAAGTTAAAAAGTGTTTTTAATCCTGTATAATTTTCTATGAGTAAATTATGTTACGTAAACTGAAACATAAGCTACCAGTATTATTTATCACAAACTGTTCACAAATTGGTGATTATGATATTGACAAAGAACAAATCAGTAAACAAAAAAAACATCACATTAGTTTTTACAATTATTGCTATGGTCTTGGCACACTTGCTTTGTCAACTTCTCCATATTCAGGTAAAAAGGCTTCTGTAGGTAGGGATTAGAAGATGCTCTGACCATAAACGGCTAGAGCAACGCCATTGAAAGCTGCTTGATGTCAGGTCTCCTCTTGTGCAAAAGCCCTTCGTGTTATGAGGGATGCGTTATGTAAAGAAAACAAGTCATTTAGAGTGCATATGTCTCTTATGTTGCATCAGGGAACCATGGCGTCAGCGTTTAGTGTCATTTTTCCATGCATAATTGCCCACTAGCTGATTCATAACATCCAAACCACCCTTCGTTTGGTTATAAAAATCCGCTCTCAGGCTTTCGGTTTTGATGTTGTTCATCTGTAGCATTATCATGATGCATGGGAGGAGAATTATGTGCACACTTTTGCTTCTGGCGAAAAACTGATGACTGTCATTTCTTTCATAAATGCAAATAGACTTACCTACTACCATTTGGCTTAATCGCTTTTGGAATTTCTCTTTTAATCATCCTCATAGTTTCCCCAACAGTTACGTTTTTACTCAAGAGATGTTCTATCAATGGTACACTTGTACTACCAAAAACGCCGCGCATAAAAACGGTATTTTTCGGTGCTCATGCTTCAGCTTTTATTGGTGATAAAAAGGTAGGATAAAGTGTTTTGGACAACCCTTGGGCTATCTACCATTTGTATACCCAGCAGAGGGATTGTCTTTGTATCACTACCCTACAGTACACGATCAAAGCATGAGTATTGCGCAGTTTCTCCTGATTAGCTAAATGAAACAGGTGGACTGGTTCTTTTTGCATTTGTTGTGGTCTACGGTGGGCTTGGTGGGACTTATGAAGGCACCATTAGCTCATGGGCGGTTCCTCGTAAGAGCCCACAAGAGGCCTTTTTTTAAACTATTTTTTCGCCGTCACTAGTAGACGAATACTCAGATGAGGATTCCAAGACGGCTGTGGACAGCAAATGGCTGGAATTTTTGCGGTGTATTTCTAAGATCACGACCTGGAACAACTTTAAAATTTTTCTTGATACCTTTTGCGTTCCGAGATACAGAAGTTCAAAGTTACCCTAATTGTACATGTAAAATCGCACGTAAAGTTCTGTGAGAGATTATACAGTGACGTAACATGGAAAAATTTGCTGTAAAGTGTGTCTCCATTATCTGGCACCCAGTGTTGTAGTACTGAAGCACAGGTTTTGCGTTGTTTCAGTTTCACATAAGTAAACTATCTAAATTTTACTGACCGACACATTTTTTCCCTACGAGTTACACGCACTGCTGTAGCAGGGAAAAGATGAGAACCAGCGGAAAAGTTTTCCTGTCGCAGTACAAAAAAATGTGAATATGTTCATATTTATGTAAAATCTGACTCGAAATTGGTGTATCAGCTGCCTCATTCTACCTTTCTCACCACATTTAAAAATTTTCCCAAAAATTTTGTCATGCAAACATATTCGCGCTTTTTCCATGCTGAGAAAGTAGCAGTGGCAAACAGAAGGAAAAGTAATAAATACTGGAAGACAGCAGACAGTGCTTGTAGTATAGAAAGTGCGGAGGTGACAATGGCAGTGTGAGAGAAAGAGGAAGACAGTGGCAGTAGAACATAGTTGACTGAAAGAACACGAGTGAAAGAGACTGTACCGGTGGAGGGCGCGTGGAATAAAGAGAAAGTGGAAGTGGGTGACAGCCAGTGGTAATGAGAGTATATGACAGTGACAACGAGGAAGAGAGAGATAGCGACAGCGAGAAGACATAGCTACAGTGGGAAGGAAGGAATGAGATACTAGCAGTGAGAGAGAGCAAGAGCGAAACGTGACAATGAGAGAAGACTGCAGTAGTGGGACAGAACGAAGGAGACAATGACGGAGAGACACAAAGTGAGTAAAGACAATGATTTGCGCTGAATAAATGAGCGAGAAAGTGCAGCTGGAGCGGATGGGTGGGTGAGTTACACGGAGGGCAGCAAGTGGAGTCTAAGATGAGTTGCATGTTAAAAGAAAAAAAGAAAAGCGCGAATATGTTAGTGTGCCGGTTGGGAAAATTTTTAAACGTGCTGAGGAAGGTAGCTGGTATCACACTTTCGTCAGTCTCTTAAATAAAGTGTATGTAGACGTTTCACTTTGCACTGGTAAGGAGGCGGAGCTTTAACTCAGTTGCGTTCCATACCACTTGGAAAAATACGCACACATGTACAAACTGTAGGGATTGATCGAAGAGTGGATACGGAAAAAAAGGCCTAATGAACTGATGCATGGAAACCATGCATTTCCAGACAAGACACCACTTATTCAATCATATATCGTTACAGAGACTGCGGTGTAATACGCGCTGTACCAAGCAGCCACAGTTGCAGTATGCACGATTTCCTCGTAGACGGTGGTACTGTCCCTAATACTTCACGCCCTAGCGCCGCTTCCTGCCATAGTAATTGGTAATGTCATGTGCGATTCACTTCTTGCTGACTCACCTTGTAGTGGATGTGATATTACAGTAATACACATTTAGCAAAACAAAGAAATATATAAAAAAATGAACATGTGAAATTATATATAGTACACACGTTTTAAAACGGCTCAGACTAAACTCGGATGTTGATGGACTCGATCCAGCAGAGTGCCTCGTGTGATGCTTGATGGAGCTTCTACAGGCCACCAGGGAAGCGTCTGATTGGGCAGTCATTCATGATGTGGCTCATTGTTTGGGTGTCCCCACTTGTGCATATTGTATCTGCACCTACCCTCTTCGGTCCGAGCCGGCCGGAGTGGCTGAGCGGTTCTAGGCGCTACAGCCTGGAACCGCGCGACCGCTGCGGTCGCAGGTTCGAATCCTGCCTCGGGCATGGATGTGTGTGATGTCCTTAGGTTAGTTAGCTTTAAGTAGTTCTAAGTTCTACGGGACTGATGACCTCATAAGTCCCATAGTGGTCAGTCATTTTTTTCTTCGGTCCCATTTCTGTATAACTGCACCCACACCTCCCTTGGTTGGTGGAAGCCTGGAACTGTTGGATTGTCTAATAGTTCGTGGTTTCGGGTTCTCGTAGCTTGCCACTCACGTTTCCACTCTGCGTCCTGGTCGAATCCTGTGGATGGCATTTGGACACCCATTTCATACGCTGGTCTTCTAGGTTTGTGGCGTTTCCCGGGCAGTGATAGCAAATCGTCGTGAAGAGCGATCGAGTTGTTTTCAGACAGAGGTTGTAAAGAGCAGCATTTCGACGGCCAAGAAGATACAGATACGAGTGAACCTTGTGAGAAAGCTGGCAGGCAGTACATGGGGAGCAACCACATCAGTTCTCCGAGGAGCGTCCCTCGCACTGGTGTACTCTGCAGCGGAATACTGTGCACCAGTTTGGCTCAGAAGCGCCCACGTAGCGAAAGTAAACGTCCAACTGAACTCAGTTGTGAGAGTAGTTAGTAGCGACGGCCGTGTCAGTAGCAGGCAGTTGGCCCGCCAGTACAGGGTGAGCGAGGCGACCGTGCCAAACATTCTGCACGGCAGCTCTTCCCACCCTTACCGCTTACAGGGCTTACTAGCGACAGACCTTCCACATCGGGAACAGTTTTGTCGCTGGTTTCTTCACCAGGCAACCAAGATTCCGGCATTTGTGTCATTCACCCTATTCACAGATGAGGCCACCTGTACGCGGAGTGGTATCTTCAGCTTTCATAACTCATCTGTAGGATAGTATGCACAACCCTCATGGTATGGTGACAGCGAATCATCAGCATCGGTGCAGCCGGAATATGTGGGCCGTCATAATTCGCGATCTTTATTTTGGGATCAGTCACGTCGCCTAACAGGGCGGAACTGTCGGCTTTTCTTGCGGGTGACGTTGCCTCCCTTGTTGGGAAAAGTGCCGTTGATGATTTGAAGAGTTACGTGGCTGCTACACAGCTCATTTCGCCGTTAACGTCCGGACGCATCTCACTCGTGTCTTCCCTGGTCGAAGGATCGGACGAGGGGGTCCAGTTGCATAGCCTGCTCGTTCACCGGATCTCAGCCTGTGCGATTTTTGGTTATGCGGCCGCCTCAAAAGTATAGTGTACGCAGAGCTCATTCCAGATGTAGAGACACTGGAGCAGCGTATTCATGCTGCCTTTGACACTGTCCGGATGCAGCCTGGCCGATATGAACGTGAGAGACAGGGCATGCTACGGTGCGTACACGCATGCGTTGAGGCACATGGAAACCATTTTCAACACATACTGTAACTGTAGCTGCGTGGTACAGCGCGTATTAGCCCGCAGTCTCTGTAACAACCTATGGTTGAATAAATGTTCTCTTGCACGGAAACCATATATTTTCGGATAGAAGTTCATTAGGCCTTTTTTCCATATCCTCTCGTCGATCAATCCCTGGAGTTCGTATTCCGTGGAAAAAATCACGCTGTATCTGTTTCACTGCTTATTGTCTCGAGGCAGTATTACCAACATCTCAACAACAACCACTGCCTCCACCGCCACACCGAGCGAGGTGGCGCAGTGGTTAGCACACCACTGGACTCGCATTCGGGAGGACGACTGTTCAATCCCGCGTCCGGCCATCCTGATTTAGGTTTTCCTTGTTTTCCCTAAATCGCTTTAGGCAAATGCCGCCATGCATCCTGTGAAACGTCACGGCCGATTTCCTTCCCCTTTCTTTTTCTTTCTTTTGCTTGTGCCGTTTTCCCTGCGTATACGCAGGCATGGCCAATCGGATGTGGCAATGTGAGTACTTCTGGGAAGGAATTAGTGTACCCCAACTGTCTGCGACTAGTGTAATCCATGGAATAGTGCGAAAGTGTTCAGATGTCTGCGAGCCGCGTAACTGAGGCGGGACGTGGGGACCAGACCGGTATTCACCTAGGTGGATGTGGAAAATCGCCTAAAAACCACATCTAGGCTGGCCGGCACGCCGACTCTCGTCGTTAATCCGCCGGGCGCATTCGATCCGGGGCCGGCGCGCCTACCCGAGTCCAGGAAGCAGCGCGTTAGCGCGCTCGGCTAACCTGGCGGGTCGGCCGATTTCCTTCCCCATCTTTCCTTAATCCGAACCTGTTCACCGTCTCTAATGACCTCGTTGTCGATAGAACGTTAAACACTAATCTTCTCCTCCACCACCACCACCACTACTACTACTACTACTACTACTACTACTACCACTACTACCACTATTTTGTTTTTCTCCCAAAGAGTTGCATGCTGCTGCCTGAGGAACAACTTCATCGTTTTCACCCGAAGCAGTACTTACATTTGAAAAGTAATCGTCGCCTCAGTTACTGTTCAGTAACAACTGATTGAAAATTTGGGTTTGAAAAAGTATGCTATCTTGTTTCGTGCTCCTTTTTTGTGTAGATTCCGACTTTCTATCCGGACAGTATCGTGTCATATTTATCACTGAGAAGATTATTACATTTGTAGAGAAACTGACGCGATCCACATAATAGCTATAGCTCTCACTCACATGATCCCTGAACATATAGTTAATCAACTAGTTAACTGTACTTTCACGAGTTACAGTCTTTTAGATAATACGTATTCATTTCGTGTTGACCTTTTAAGCTCGAACTCTGACGAACTGATTATTCGAAGTATTAAGTTTCTCTCGCACTTGTACGTAAGATTTCTTAGCTTAACCCGACGGTAACTGTAGGGGAAAGTCTTAGGCCGTCTCGAGGAATCGTATAAAGTGGAGTCTTTTTTGGTTGCCGGCTTGCAGGGAGTTGCCTGTTACAGAGTTTCGCAGCGCGCGCAAGAAGTTGTCCCTGAAAAGAGACGACGGCGTCGTAGTTAGAGGAGGGCAGGCCCCGTGCGCCTCCAATTAGTTGCCGGCTGTCGTGAAAGGCGGCGCGGCACTCGCTTCCGTCGCTGGATTCCCTAAACACCGCCGCACCTGAGCGCAGCTCCGCGGAAGCCCGGCCGTGCAGAACCGGTAGCGAGAACCTCGTTTAGTTGCAGCGCTGATAAACTGTCTGATCAAAAATATCCGGACGTCTCTATG
This sequence comes from Schistocerca gregaria, assembly GCF_023897955.1. NCBI lineage: Eukaryota > Metazoa > Arthropoda > Insecta > Orthoptera > Acrididae > Schistocerca > Schistocerca gregaria. Next base: position 942,539,116 of record NC_064922.1, on the reverse strand, counting down.
TAATGCCGAACTGACCAGCAGAGGTCGCGGGGGGAGTACCTGTCAGCATAAAAAAACGCGGAGTATTGTGTTGCCGCGCGTTTTGAGGCGCCATGTCACGGATTTCGCGGCTCTTCCCGCCGGAGCTTAGTCCTCTCCCGGGCGTGGGTGTGTGTGTTGTTCTTAGCATGAGTTACACAACTGGCCATTAAAATTGCTACCCCACGAAGATGGCGTGCTGTTGTTTGTTGTTGCTGTTGTTGTTGTCTTCAGTCCTGAGACTGGTTTGATGCAGCTCTTCATGTTACTCTATCCTGTGCAAGCTTCTTCATCTCCCACTTCCTACTGCAACCCACATCCTTCTGAATCTGCTTAGTGTATTCATCTCTTGGTCTACCTCTACGATTTTTACCCTCCACGCTGCCCTCCAATGCTAAATTGCAGATCCCTTGATGCCTCAGAACATGTCCTACCAACCGATCCCTTATTCTGGTCAAGTTGTGCCACAAACTTCTCTTCTCCACAATCCTATTCAATACCTCCTCATTAGTTAAATGATCTACCCATCTAATCTTCTGTAGCACCGCATTTCGAAAGCTTCTATTCTCTTCTTGTCCAAACTGTTAATCGCCCATGTTTCACTTCCGTACATGGCTACACTCCATACAAATACTTTCAGAAATGACTTCCTGACACTTAAATCTATACTCGATGTTAACAAATTTCTCTTCTTCAGAAACGCTTTCCTTGCCATTGCCAGTCTACATTTTATATCCTCTCTACTTCGACCATCATCAGTTATTTTGCTCCCCAAATAGCAAAACTCCTTTACTACTGTAAGTGTCTCATTTCCTAATCTAATTCCCTCAGCATCACCCGACTTAATTCGACTACATTCCATTATCCTCGTTTTGCTTTTATTGATGTTCATCTTATACCCTCTTCTCAAGACACTGTCCATTCCATTCAACTGCTCTTCCAAGTCCTTTGCTGTCTCTGACAGAATTACAATGTCATCGGCGAACCTCAGTTTTTATTTCTTCTCCATGGATTTTAATACCTACTCCGAATTTTTCTTTTGTTTCCTTTACTGCTTGCTCAATATACAGATTGAATAACATCGGGGAGAGGTTAAAACCCTGCCTTACTCCCTTCCCAACCACTACTTCCCTTTCATGTCCCTCGACTCTTATAACTGCCATCTGGTTTCTCTACAAATTGTAAATAGCCTTTCGCTCCCTGTATTTCACCCCTGCCACCTTCAGAATTGGAAAGAGTGTATTCCAGTCAATATTGTCAAAAGCTTTCAGTCTACAAATGCTAGAAACGTAGGTTTGCCTTTCCTTAATCTTTCTTATAAGATAAGTCGTAAGGTCAGTATTGCCTCACGTGTTCCAGTATTTCTACGGAATCCAAACTGATCCTCCCCGAGGTCGGCTTCTACTAGTTTTTCCATTCGTCTGTAAAGAATTCGTGTTAGTATTTTGCAGCTGTGGCTTATTAGACTGATTGTTCGGTAATTTTCACATCTGTCAACATCTGCTTTCTTTGGGATTGGAATTATTATATTCTTCTTGAAGTCTGAGGGTATTTCGCCTGTCTCATACATCTTGCTCACCAGATGGTAGAGTTTTGTCAGGACTGGCTCTCCCAATGCCGTCAGTAGTTCTAATAGAATGTTATCTATTCCCGGGGCCTTGTCCCTACTCAGGTCTTTAAGTGCCCTGTCAAACTCTTCACGCGGTATCGTATCTCCCATTTCATCTTCATCTACATCCTCTTCCATTTCCATAATATTGTCCTCAAGTAGATCGCCCTTGTATTGACCCTCTATATACTCCTTTCACCTTTCTGCTTTCCCTTCTTTGCTTAGAAGTGGGTTTCCATCTGAGCTCTTGATATTCATAAAGGTGGCTCTCTTTTCTCCAAAGGTCTCTTTAATTTTCCTGTAGGCAGTATCTATCTTACCCCTAGTGAGATAAGACTCTACATCCTTACATTTGTCCTCTAGCCATCCCTGCTTAGCCATTTTGCACTTCCTGTCGACCTAATTTTTGAGACGTTTGCATTCCTTTTTGCCTGCTTCGTTTACTGCATTTTTATATTTTCTCCTTTCGTCAATTAAATTCAATATTTCTTCTGTCACCCAAGGATTTCTACTAGCCCTCGTCGTTTTACCTACTTGATCGTCTGCTGCCTTCACTACTTCATCCCTCAAAGCTACCCATTCTTCTTCTACTATATTTCTTTCCCCCATTGCTGTCAATTGTTCCCTTATGCTATCCCTGAAACTCTGTACAATCTCTGGTTCTTACAGTTTATCTAGGTCCCATCTCCTTAAATTCCCACTTTTTTGCAGTTTCTTCAGTTTTAATCTACAGTTCATAACCAATAGATTGTGGGCAGAGTCCACATCGGCCCCTGGAAATGTCTTACAAATTAAAACCTGGTTCCTGAATCTCTGTCTTACCATTATGTAATCTATCTGATACCTTCTAGTATCTCCAGGGTTCTCCCATGTATACAACCTTCTTTCATGATTCTTGAACCAAGTGTTAGCTATGAGTAAGTTATGCTCTGTGCAAAATTCTACCAGGCGGCTTCCTCTTTCATTTCTTATCCCCAATCCATATCCACCTACTAGGTTTCCTTCTCTCCCTTTTCCTACACTCGAATTCCAGTCACCCATGACTATTAAATTTTCATCTCCCTTCACTATCTGAATAATTTTTTATCTCATCATACATTTCTTTAATTTCTTCGTCATCTGCAGAGCCAGTTGGCATATAAACTTGTACTACTATCTTCGCCACAATAATGCGTTCACTATGCTGTTTGTAGTAGCTTACCCGCATTCCTATTTTCCTATTCATTATTAAACCTGTTCTGCATTACACCTATTTGATTTTTTGTTTATAACCCTGTAGTCACCTGACCAGAAGTCTTGTTCCTCCTGCCACCGAACTTCACTAATTCCCACTATACCTAACATTAACCTATCCATTTCCCTTTTTAAATTTTCTAACCTACCTGCCCGATTAAGGGATCTGACTTTCCACGCTCCGATCCGTAGAACGCCAGTTTTCTTTCTCCTGATAACGACATCCTCCTGAGTAGTCGGCGCCCGGAGATCCGAATGGGGACTCTTTTACCTCCGGAATATTTTACCCAAGAGGACGCCATCATCAGTTAACCATACAGTAAAGCTGCATGCCCTCGGGAAAAATTACGGCCGTAGTTTCCCCTTGCTTTCAGCCGTTCGCAGTACCAGTACAGCAAGGCCGTTTTGGTTAATGTTGCAAGGCCAGATCATACAATCATTCAGACTGTTGCCCCTGCAACTACTGAAAAGGCTGCTGCCCCTCTTCAGGAACCACACGTTTGTCTGGCCTCTCAACAGATACCCCTCCGTTGTGGTTGTAAGTACGGTACGGCTATCTGTATCGCTGAAGCACGCAAGCCTCCGCACCAACGGCAAGGTTCGTGGAAGGGGGGGGATGACGTGCTACAGACACGAAGTTTAACCGACAGGAAGAAGATGCTATGATATGCAAATGATTAGCTTTTCAGAGTGTTCACAAAAGGTTGGCGCCGGTGGCGACACCTACAACTTGCTGACATGAGGAGAGTTTCCAACCGATTTCTCATACACAAACAGCAGTTGACCGGCGTTGCCTGGTAAAACGTTGTTGTCATGCCTCGTGTAAGGAGGAGAAATACGTACCATCACGTTCTCAACTTTGATAAAGGGCAGATTGTAGCCTATCGCGATTGTGCTTTATCGTATCGCGACATTGCTGCTCGCGTTGGTCGAGATCCAATGACTGTTAGCAGTATATGGAATCGGTGGATTCAGGAGGGTGATACGGAAGGCCGTGCTGGATCCCAACGGCCTCTTATCACTAGCAGTCGAGATTGCAGGCATCTTATCTGTTCGACGACGTTTGCAGCAGCATGGACTACCAGCTCGGAGACCATGGCTGCGGTTACCCCTGACGGTGCATTAGACAGGAGCGCCTGCGATGGTGTACTCGACGACGAACCTGGGTGCACGAATGGCAAAACGTCATTTTTTCGGATGAATCCAGGTTCTGTTTACAGCATCATGATGGTCGCATCCGTGTTTGGCGACATCGCGGTGAACGCACATTGGAAGCATGTATTCGTCATCGCCATACTGGCGTATCACCCGGCGTGATGCTATGGGGTGCCATTGGTTACACGTCTCGGTCACCTCTTGTCCGCATTGACTGCACTCTGAACAGTGGACGTTACATTTCAGACGTGTCACGACCCGTGGCTCTACCCTTCATTCGATCCCTGCGAAACCCTACATTTCAGCAGGATAATGCACGACCGCGTGCTGCAGGTCCTGTACGGGCCTTTCTGAATACAGAAAATGTTCGACTGCTGTCCTGGACAGCACATTATCCAGATCTGTCACCAATTGAAAACGTCTGGTCAATGATGGCCGAGCAATTGGCTCGTCACAATACGCCAGTCACAACTCTTGATGAACTCTGGTATCGTTTAGTAGCTGCATGGGCAGCTGTACCTGTACACGCCATCGAAGCTCTGTTTGACTCAATACCCAGGCGTATCACGGCCGTTATTACGATGAGACGTGGTTGTTCTGGGTACTAATTTCTCAGGCTCTATGCACACAAATTGCGTGAATATGTTAGTTTTAGTAAGATATATTTGACCAATGAATACTTGTTTATCATCTGCATTTCTTCTTGGTGTAGCAATTTTGATGGCCATTAGTGTACTTTAAGTAGTGTGCAAGTGTAGGCGACTGATGACCTCAGCAGTTTGGACCCTTAGGAATTGACACACTGAATATTGTTTTGTCAGAGGAGAAGCAGTAACTGCAGAATTGGATGTCATCTGAGTAACAGATCCACCAGGGACATTTCAACCCTTTTAAAGCTGCCCAAGACGATTGATAGTGAAGTGGAAACGCGAAGTACCAACCCCAACTAGGGGGCAGGAAGACCTCAAGCACTCACGGACAGCGACTGTCCAGTGTTGCAGAGGGAGGCTGCAGAAAGTCGCGTAAGGAATGACTGGCGATTTGCAAAAGTGCTGTCAGTGGTCGAGCTATCACAGTGACTGTGAACATGGGGTACAGTGGTCGAGCAGCTCGTCGAAAGTCACGCATTTCTGCAGTCACTGTTGAGCGAGGCTTGAGCTGGTGTGAAGAGCGACGTCACCGGGCAGTGGGTGACTGAAAATGAGTGATTTGGAGTCATGAATCACTCTTTACTCTGTGGGAGTCCGTTGGAACCTTGTGGATGTGTCGAATCTCTGGAGAACGTTTCCTGCCCTTATGTGCAGTGCCAACATTGAAGTACCGAGGAGATGGTGTTACGGTATTGGGGTGCTTCTCGTTATTAGGGCGTGGCCCACGAATTTCATCTAAGAAAATGCTAAATGCGGAAGGATATGAACAGATTTTACACCATTTTGTACTGCACACAGTAGAGGAACATGTAAGTCTGCAGGCTTTCGTGACCGTATTCACTAAAGTCGAAATCTTCTGGGTTGTTAGGCCGCGTCATATTTCCTTTTAAAATAATTGACGTTTCGACCCCTTTGTTGGGGTCTTCTTCAGGATCTTTCGGTGTCCACTATTGTTAGACCACTGTCAGAGACTAGAGAGTTTCCCACGTTTGTGCTGCAGAAGTGTGAGTGTTGGTTAAAATTCTTGTGGCTACCATTGGTGGGCCATCGTCATAGGCTAATATTCCCGCGCTGATGCAAAAGAAGGGTCGTTACAGGATAAAATCATGTGGATGCTATTGGTGGCCCGTCGTCATAGGATAGAAGGGCACTATTCCACACTTAGCTGGAGAAGGGTTATTGGTTGAAATTCCTCCTACTGACAATGGTTGGCCGTCATCATTGGCTAGATGCGAAACGGACAGAGCAAGAGAAGGGGAACGTTCACTCAAAATATCATTGTTCGCCGAGGTGACTTGAAGCGCGTTGTTTATATTGCTCCCACACCGCGGTCGCATACTCACTTCCTTGATGGCGGCGAGCCACGATGCCGGAAGCGTATAGCCCTCCCCTATATTGAAATTACATGTATTGTTGAAAATTTCAACCGCTTGTCGGACCTTTCTTCTGTAAATATTGGTTTTCTTAGCCAGCACATATGTTATTAAAATCGATGTCAGAACCAAAGTTCTCATGATGTTCCCCTACTGCCGATTTTGCACTTTAAGCCGCGTCTGCCGTTCGTGTTCATTAATGCGTTCTTTAACAGTTCTTGCCGCTTCGCCTATATATACTTTGCCACAGCCACATGACATCTGGCGGAAGCCTGCATTGTGGAGGCAATCAGGCGCATCCGGTTTTCGTCGGAGAAAATCTTTTTTTTTTTTTTTTGTTTTGATTAAAGAAAGATACCTGGCTACCATTTTTCTTTACAATTCTTAAGTTTTAGCACGTCATTTATCAGGTAAAATGAGACATCTAGTTGGCAAAACATACTTTTGTCAAAAATTCGAAATATTTTTTAGAAGTTAACAGTAGGAGGAATTTCGACCAATAACCTTTCTCCAGCGTAAGGTTGGAACGGTGCCTTTCTCTCCAATGACGATGAGCCACCAATAGTATCCACAATAGTTTATCGAACAACGACCCTTCTTCTGTATCAGCGCGGTTATGTTGACTTACAACGATGGCCTGGCAATGTTAGCTACAAGAATTTTAACCAATACTCCCACTTTCCCAGCACAAACGCTATCGTCGGCGAGTATGGCGACTACCAAGAGGGAGGTTCTATTCCTCCAATGTTTTGAAGATATTCTGTAACGTTACTCCTGGTGTGATAGAGTGGGGAGCCGTGGGGTGTAACTTCGGGTCACGACTTGTAGTTATTGAGGGAAGTGGGGTGGCACAGTGATGTGTCACTGACATCCTGCGTCACGTATGCCTAATTAACACCTTGCCCAGGTTCCAGGGACGAATGCAAACGCCCAGGGAACTCCCTGGCCTTAGTCCGCACCAGTTCGGTTTCAGGGCGGGGACACTAAATAAGGTACTAACCACTGTTATTAACATAGAAAACAAATACGCACCACTATTCTTATAGACATTTCGGGCGCCTTCGATAATCTCTGATGTCCGGTGATGTTTCCAAGCCTCAGAGAGGTGCAGGTACCCAATGCACTCTACGATAGCCTCTCGGACTACTGTAAAAAAAAGGATCTTTGAACTTTGCGCGCGAAATAAGAAAGTGATTAAAAGAATCGCCAAAGTGTGCCCGCAAGGATCAATCTGTTGCCCCATCTTTTGGGATATCGCCTTTGAACCCCTCCTACGTGCGAACACGGCGATAGCATACGCAGGTGACCTTCTGGTGGCGGTGTCTGCGGACTGAAGAGCGCAACTCGAACGCTGGTCAACACAGCTACTCACGAGCATCGGTCAGTGGTTACAACGTAATAAACTTCCAATGGCTCTAAACAAAACAGTTTATATGCTAGTCAAAGGAATACTAAAACCGTAAACCTACACGACATAAGCACACGCAGACCACGGAAAACGCGATATCTTGGTGTGGAACTCGACAAACGACTATCCTTTGACAAACACACCAGAACAACGACTGACAGGGCTCCCACGATGATGCACAAGTTGGCCAGACTCAACATAACACACTTCAGGGTACCATTACACATACTGAGAACTTACCACTGCGCGCTCTTCGAGTCTGTTATGCAGCCATTGCATGGCCCCACCGAGTGCGATTGGTGACGAATCGGAACATCTTGCGGCGGGGGCAGAGAAGTGCTTTGGTAGCGCTGCCAGCAGATTTCGATACCACGTCAGTGGAATCCCTCTGCGTTGTGCTCGGAACCTTCCCTATCGACCATAATAATTAGATTTCGGGCCACAATCTAATGGCTGAGGAAGGGAAGACAGGAGAAGGTAATCCAATTACCGGACAGGACATTACCGAGAAGCGACAACTCGTTAAGTGGCAGGTGGATACCTGGCAAAGGGAATGGGAGTTGAGCGGTAAGGGTCGCAGGGTATATCAGTTCTTCCCGGGCACCAGGGAACATCTGAGACTGAGCCATATCAATCGAAGTCGGGGGAATTGTTCACTCTGTGACAGGTCACGGCCCTTACCCTGCTCGCTCACACCGCGTAGGCCGCAGCCAATGCTACTTGTACGTGTGGGGAACATGTATCCTCAGAACACATGCCTTTTCATTGATAGTGGCAGATAGTAAATAAAATTGCTGATGATGTCTCAAGCACATTACTTGACGAATACAAACACGGCCGTGTAACAGAGCGCTGAAACACTAACGAAGCACGTAAGACAGCCGTTAAACTGTATCAATATAAACAGCAGGCATATCTATCCCGCCATCATTATAGCGCTGTTGGGATGTAACATTCGTAACTGAACACTTAGTATACAAGCAACAGTATAGGAACTGAAGGTTAATTAATAACCCCACGAAATCTCCCTAAGCACTGCGGTACTGGCCGTGCGGTTCTAGGCGCTACAGTCCGGAACCGCGTGACCGCTACGGTCGCAGGTTCGAATCCTGCCTCGGGCATGGATGTGTGTGATGTCCTTAGGTTAGTTAGGTTTAAGTAGTTCTAAGTTCTAGGGGACTGATGACCACAGCAGGTAAGTCCCATAGTGCTCAGAGCCATTTGAACCATATTTGAACACTGTGGGACTTAACATCTGAGGTCATCAGTCCCTTAGAAGTTAGAACTACTTAAACCTAACTAACTTAAGGACATCACACACATCCATGCCTGAGGCAGAATTCGAACCTGCGATCGTAGCAGCCGTGTGGTTCCGAACTGAAGCGCCTAGAACCGCTCGACCACAGCGGCCGGCACTAAATAACACACTCACGCACCACTGCGCTTTCCACAATGTACATAAGTTCAGGTAGAGGAACATCTCTCTCTCTCTCTCTCTCTCTCTCTCTCTCTCTCTCTGTGTGTGTGTGTGTGTGTGTGTGTGTGTGTGTGTGTGTGTGTGTGTGTGTGTGTGTGTGTGTGTGTGTGTGTGTCTTACTATCCAAGTCTTTCCAATCATCTATCATCATAGCTTCTTAAAATCTGGAATACTTTTGTTTTTTTCCTTCTATTTCTAATGTATTTTTAATTTATTTTTACGTCCATTGTTACTGGTGAAAACAATTGCTGTTTGTAATGTGGAATATGTTTTGTAATCTACTTGAAAAGCTGTAAAATGAACGACCTGTTTTAAAATGTATGGCAAGAGGTCTCTAAATAGGCAATAAATCGAATCAAATCAATCCTCATATGCTACTTGTCGCGCGACAATACCGTGGTACCATTTTTCAACGGGACCGTGTTCGTCCACACGAGGCACTTGTCTATGAGCTGTCTGTCTGATGTTGAGGTACTCGCGTGCCCAGCAAGACCCCCCAGAGCTCCCCGTGACAGAACAGGATGTCAAGTCAAACACCTTCCAACCGTCAAGTTTCCAAACTTGTTTTGTTTGACTACCAGTTTCGGCGATTTACTACACCATCGTCAGTCCCATCGGTTTTTGGTCCAAATAGGGGACAGCATTGAAAAACTGGTATCTGTAGATACGAGACAACATGTCTGGGACCAGCTTGGACGTAAACTCCGTCCTAGTCACAGAATCCGTGACATCGAAGACTATTTACAACTGTTGTGGGTCACCTTGCCTCAGGACAGGGTAGAATGGCTATGCCACTATTCTCAATCGAATCAGTGCATGCGCCCAGACCAGATGGCCTGCAACGTCATACTGATAAGTGACGAGCTCCACGAGAGAGAGAGAGAGAGAGAGAGAGAGAGATGGAGGGAGGGAGGGAGGGGGCAGAGACAAGTGACGGCGCGTGGCACTGCAGTTCTCAACGAGTGCCAGCACCCGTCTCCGGCGAGGAGCGAGTAAATATTTCAGAGGAGTTTAGTAATTCTTGTCTGCGTCTCTAAATTCATGCATATTCTCGATAGCACGTGACAAAATTAAGACCTTTAGTGGGTACCTTTACAGTTAAATATTGATTTCCCACGGCCTTGCACGGAGCCGAGTGTTGCCGAAGTGTGTCGGACAAGCCGACTAGTGTGACGTCATAAGTTCGTTGCAAAGCCCGTATATCTCGTTGGCTCGGATAAGTGAGCTCATACTGCCAAGTCCATTATAAGTTTGACTGGATTTTGTAATCACTGACGAATATCACACACCCTACCAAGCCGTAAAGTTTCATTTCGTTTTTCACTTCCTCTTCTGGGTGCTACACTGTTTTTCTGTCAGTTAGTGTATATTGTTTCGTTTGCATATTATGACTCGTTTATCCTGGCACCTTGTAAAATCTAATCCTATGCACAGAACAGTTTCTCTGTTTTCTTGCTAACTGCGACTTTCAGTTCGGTGCTACAAAAACTGCGAATAGTGTATTTTCATATTGTTCATAATATTGCAGAAATTGCCGCCTGGTCAGTGGAATATTTTTTTTGCATGCACTTTGCTGCTTCTTCGTTTAGAGTAAATACTTGAATTCCTCCCATCTCAGGACTGCCTCTCTCCTGCCGTAATTAGCACACCAGTCTTTTTCCTGGACTTTAACATTTTGCCTGCACGTTCGGTAATCTTTTCCGTCAGTACTGTCGCTCTTTCCTCCTCCTCCTCCTCGTCGTCAGTAAACGTAAAGTCGTTAATTGCAAACCGTGGCAATTGCCCGCAAAAGCGTTTTCCGGAATCACACTCAGTGCTTGAACTCGGAGGTAACCTCACGCACTGCTGTGGCTTGGAACGTGCCTCCAAAGTCACGTGACAGATTTAGTTCCCGTTACCGCTTGTCATTTAGTTCGTTTTGTGGAGTAATGCCAGTTGTTGTGATGGAGATCGATTTTGTGCACGGTTGCCTGTCTGTCCATTGCTATAATGTGATAGTCGACGTCGAACTGTCAGTCAGTCATAATGCCACGGCAGTATCGAAGTAATAACGGCACGAAAAAAAAAAAAAAACAGTTCTGTGGCTGCGAAACTTCGGAGATTCTGTCCCTACGATCTGGCCACAATTAATTTCTTTCATATCGCGCGGCTTGTCAATTGTATTCGACTCTCACACTGACGGCCAGTACGTGCTGTGACGACATTCTAGCCACGCAACATGCTGAAATATCCAATTCACTGTGGTTGCTAGAACGCTCTCCTCCCAACACAGATATCACTAATAGAGCTGCTTATGTGTCTACCAGACGTAGAAGTATGGAGCTGGAGTTTCGCTGTACTCGGTGCTAGCCGCCAGTTTGCGGGCCGTGAGACCGCGTCTGCAGCGCCATCTGCTTCCTCTAACGGCTGACGACAAATGTCAACACACAGTAACCCCAGTTCCAAACATCGCTATCTGCTTCAAACCCGTAAACACGTAGAGTTTTGTGCGTGCAAACTACGACTTGCGGACAGCATTTGCTTTCTTTTATCATTTGAAGAAAACTGCTGCAGAGTCGCGTCGAACGCTTGTGGAAGCTTTCGACGAACGTGCTCTTGGGAAAACTGTTTCGAGTGGCTAAAAAAAAGATTCAAAAGTGGTGATGACGCAAGAAACGACGAGCACGGAAAACACCGAAAAAGTTCGAAGACAACGAATGGCAGGCCTTATTGGATGAAGATGATACTCACTAAGTAGGAACTCGCGTAACAATTGAATGTAACACAGGAAGCCGTTTATCTTCGGCTAAAAGCTATGGGAAAGGTGCAGAAAGGGGGAATTGGGTTCCGTATAAACTGCAAGAAAGACAGCAAGCAAATCTAAAGATCAGCTGTGAAATGCTGCCGCCAGATACAAAAGAGTCATTTCTCCATCGAATAGTGCCAGATGATGAAAAATGGATATATTTTGACAAGCCAAAGTGTCGTAAATCATTGGCGAATCCAGGCAGAACATTGACATCCACTGCAAGACTAAATCGCTTTGGAAAGATGACAATGCTCTATATTTGGTGCGATCAGAAGGGTGTCTGTGGTGTCACCGCCAGACACCACACTTGCTAGGTGGTAGCCTTTAAATCGGCCGCGGTCCGGTAATATACGTCGGACCCGCGTTTCGCCACTATCAGTGATTGCAGACCGAGCGCCGCCACACGGCAGGTCTAGAGAGACTTCCTATCACTCGCCCCAGTCGTAAGGCCGACTTTGCTAGCGATGGTTCACTGACTTCTACGCTCCCATTTGCCGAGACGATAGTTAGCATAGCCTTCAGCTACGTTATTTGCTACGACCTAGCAAGGCGCCAGTATCCGTACTATTGATATTGTGAATCATGTACCATAAAGAGCGACGTTCTCCATTAATGGATTAAAGTTAAGTATTCCACCAGCTACGTCCGTTTTTCTCAATTCTAATTCCCTTGTCATGTTCCAGGCCTCGCCCCAGCCTGCGTGAGCTAAAAGGCTTGCATTTCGGCCTCATTTAGTAAGACGTGGTTGGCTCTCCTGCCAACCACAACAGTGTCACCTATTATGAGCTGCTAAAGCCTGGTGAAACCGTTAACACTGATCGTTACCAACAGGAAATGATCGATTTTACTCCACCATTACGTGAAAAACGACCGGAATATGGACGAAGGCAACAGTCATATTGCTTCATGATAATGCCCCATCACACACAGCAAAACGGGCCAGGGAAATGAGTGAGGCGCTCACTTAGGAAATACTAAAACATGCGGCTTATTCTCCAGACTTGGCTCCGTCCGATTATCATCTGTTTGCATCACTGGGACATGCTCTCGCTGAACAACGCTTCAGTTCGTATGAAAATGTACGAATATGGCTCGCTGACTGCTTCGCTTAGGGAAAAAAAAGGCGTGGGATTCGTAGCCTGCCGGAGAGGTGGGAGAAATATATAATTAGCTATGGAGAATATTTTGAATAAAATATTGTATATCAGTTTCAAACAACGGACTTGTAATTATTGCAACCAAATTCCGGTTTCATACTTCTACACCTGGTATATGTTGACAAAAAACTCATCTGTAGAAATCAACAGGGGTCCTGAAAACAACAATCGTGTGAAAGCCAGCTCGCTCTGTTTGCGGACAAGGTACAGGCGATAGTAGATACCGACGCCCAAATTGATGCCGTGTTCCTTGATTTCCGGAAGGCTTTCTATCTAGTTACGCGGTGCCGACTGTGAACAACAGTACGAGCGTATCTTCCACGCCTAGAGAGTGACACAGGTATTTACTTTGGAAAATATGTATAAATTACCTGATGCATGAGGCAACAAATGTAACGTATTGCGCCTAAATAGCCACAACCGCCCTTGGTTGTATGATTACACGATATCAGCTAACAAAGAGTGGATGAGGTCACATCCATATGTAGGAAGCGATCTAACGAGGAACGACCACATAAAACTAACAATAGGTGAGGCAGATGCAAGAGATTCCGTGGAAGCATCCTCAGGGAACGCAATCAGCTCACAAAGGACGTAGCTTACAAAACACTCGTTCGAGCAGTACTTCAGTCTTGCTCGTCAGTGTGGGATCCGTACCAGATAGGACTGACAGAGGAAATAGAGAAGATCCAAAGAAGAGCGGCGCGTTTCGTCACAGGGTTATTTGGTAACCGTGCTAGCTTTACGGAGATGTTGAGCAAACTCAAGTGGCAGACTCTGCAAGAGAGGCGCTCTGCATCGCCGTGTAGCTTGCTCGCCAGGTTTCGAGAGGGTGCGTTTCTGGATGAGGTATCGAATATATTGCTTCCCCCCTACTTATACCTCCCGAGGAGATCACGGATGTAAAATTAGAGAGATTCGAGCGCGCAGACAGTCGTTCTTCCCGCAAACCATACGCGACTGGAACAGGAAAGGGAGGTAATTACAATGGCACGTAAAGTGCCCTCTGCCACACACCGTTGGGTGGCTTGCGGAGTATAAATGTAGATGTAGATTGCTTGATCCTACGTATATCTTGCAGAATATACAGGGTGAGTCACCTAACGTTACCGCTGGATATATTTCGTAAACCACATCAAATACTGACGAACCGATTCCACAGACCGAGCGTGAGGAGAGGGGCTAGTGTAATTGTTTAATACAAACCACACAAAAATGCACAGAAGTATGTTTTTAACACACAAACCTACGTTTTTTTAAATGGAGCCACGTTAGTTTTGTTAGCACATCTGAACATATAAACAAATATAATCAGTGCCGTTTGTTGCATTGTAAAATGGTAATTACACACGGAGATATTGTAACCTAAAGTTGACACTTGAAACCTCCGACGTTCAGTTGCGTGTTGTCACAAACACGGGCCACGGTCGGCGAGCAGTGTCATGCGCATACTGCACCGTCACCGCTTCCACCCGTTTCATGTGTCGCTAAATCAGCAATTACATGGTGATGACTTTAATCATAGAGTGCAATTCTGTCAATGGGCATTAACAGAGAATGCGTTGCAGTTCTACCTGTTTACCGATGAAGCGGGTTTCACAAACAACGGGGCAGTGAATCTACGGAACATGCATTACTGGTCCGTGGACAATCCTCGCTGGATCAGACAGGTGGAGCTACAGCGACCGTGGACTGTAAATGTATGGTGCGGAATCATTGGCGACCACCTCATTGGTCCTCACTTCATTGCAGGGGCCCAAACAACTGCAACATACATAGCGTTTCTACAGAATGATCTGCCAACGTTGCTCGAAAATGTCCCACTGGAAACGTGTCGACGTATGTGGTATCAGCATGATGGTGCACCTGCACATTCTGCAATTAACACTAGGCTGACCCTTGACAGGATGTTCGACGGGCGTTTCATAGGACGTGGAGGACGCATAAATTGGCCAGCCCGTCCTCCTGATCTTACACCTCTGGACTTCTTTCTGTGGGGTACGTTAAAGGAGAATGTGTACCGTGATGTGCCTACAACCCCAGAGGATATGAAACAACGTATTGTGGCAGCCTGCGGCGACGTTACACCAGATGTACTGCGGCGTGTACGACATTCATTACGCCATTGCAATTGTGTGCAGCAAAT
The DNA here is from genome assembly GCF_023897955.1 of Schistocerca gregaria. Taxonomy (NCBI): domain Eukaryota; kingdom Metazoa; phylum Arthropoda; class Insecta; order Orthoptera; family Acrididae; genus Schistocerca; species Schistocerca gregaria. The sequence continues at coordinate 942,524,102 of NC_064922.1, read as the reverse complement.
GATGGCCACCACATTGAACATCTATTGGCCTGACATGTCGGAACACACTCTATTCCACTCCGTAATTGAAAACGGAAACCACGTGTGTTCGTGTACCTCACCCCTCATGGTAATGTACATGTTCGTCAGTGAAAAAGACCAATAAAAAGGTGTTAGCATATGGACGTAATGTGCTGTTCCAGTCTCTTCTGTACCTAAAGTCCATCCCTACGTAATTCGGTGCTCTCCGACACACACGATCGAACAGTGGAGGAGTGGTACTCAAGCGTCAACTTTAGGTTACAATATTTCCGGATGTAATTAACATTTTACAATGCAACAAACGGCACTGATTACGTATTTGTTTATATGTTCAGTTGTGCTAACAAAACTAACGGGGTTCCATTAATAAACGTAGGTTTGTGTGTTAAAAAACATACTTCCGTGCATTTTTTTATGGTTTGTATTAAAAAATTACACTAGCCCCTCTCCTCACGTTCGGTCTGTGGAATCGATTCGTCAGTATTTGATGTGGTTTACGAAATATATCCAGCGGTAATGTTAGGTGTCTCACCAAAAACTTTATTTTTCTCTATTGCTGAGAAAAGATCTGGTGCAGCGTAAACGCACAGGGACTACAACTGCTTAGCAAGGCGAACCATACGCTCAGCAGCAGCCGGTCGCATGACTAATTACAGACAGACAGGCAGGCATGCTACAATTATACTAGCGCGCGTTACTACGACAGCCGAAGCTTGCTGTTCGGGAAATTCGATTTGTTGGTGATAAGAAGGAGAAAGCAGGGACAGTACAGACGGAAAGACGATGGAACTTACAAGCAAAATGTTAAAACTGAGCAAGTCATGGTGTGCAGATTACAGGAAGAGGGACGCGGTGCTGAGATGAAAGGAACATAAGTACGTATTTATCACGAAGGACAAGCACGAAAACCATACACATGCTTTAGCGATGGGGACAAATGAGTTATTTGGCAGCAATTTCTGCGATATCGTGAACAATACAAGGACATGTCAACATTGCAGAACTTCATAGCTTACCGAGCGAGGTGGCGCAGTGGCTAGCACACTGGACTCCCATTCGGCAGGACGACGGTTCGATCTCGCGTGCGGCCATCCTGATTTAGGTTTTCCTTGTTTTCCCTACATAGCTCCAGGCAAATGCCGAGATAGTTCCGTTGAAAGGGCACGGCCGACTTCCTTCTCTGTACTTCCCTAATCCGATGAGAGCGGTGACCTCGCTGTCTGGTCATCTCCCCGAAACAACGCCCAACTTCATAGCTTACATCGTACTGGACTGCAAAGCAAGCAAAACGAACTCAGGGTTATTGTTGGGATAGCGGTCGGAGAACGGACTGAATGGTGGTGTGGTTTAAAATGCCCGACATCTTACCTAAACTCGTCGATCCTAGTGAGCTTTCTTTCAGAATATGTCGCCTAGATTAATTCACTTATCTCTTAAAATGTTCGCATCCTGCGAAATAACACAATATACTATGTGAGATCGCAGGCTCTAGCATGCTGAGATTTATGGATTCAATCCCACAGCAGAATGTTTTCTTCTTTTTTTTTCTTCTTCTTTCTCTATTTTCACTTTGGGCGGCAGTTGATAATCGCCTTCATTGCGTAGGCTACAAGCATCACAAAGAGATAAAATAAGTTGATTATTCAATACGTAGCGGCACATACAACGTTTTATTATGTTACAATTTACTGTAATTTTTAGAATGATACACACACACAAAAATCAGTAAGAAATATTTCTCGCACCGTGAACATTATATGAAGGGTATTTTGTCACTGCGGCATTTAATTTTCAGTAAATTTAAGGGAAAACCAACATCATGAAGAGTCTACGGTATTGGTTTTTCCTATTATTTTGCAGACATAAACCAGCTGCTACTTTAAATTCGGCGGTATTGGTTCAAATGGCTCTGAGCACTATGGGACTTAACTTCCGAGGTCATCAGTCTCATAGAACTTAGAACTACTTAAACCTAACTAACCTAAGGACATCACACACATCCATGCCAGAGGCAGGATTCGAACGTGCGACGGTAGCGGTCGCGCGGTTCCAGACTGTAGCACCTATAACCGCTCGGCCAACCTGGTCGGCTCGGCGGTATTCATTTTCGGTCGTATACACCCACCAATAAACTTTGACACCAACAAAAATAAACAGATTGTTGATCGACTCGAATCTATGACGTATAGCGCTTCTGTTTGACACTGTAAACACTCCACTATCTCAGCATTGTTGATACGGTTGCTGTTGTAATGGTTAGTAGGCAAACTGACGTCGTCCGGTTATCTGGCCTGACGCTCCTCCACGAAGGTCGACCAGCGTGAACGACTGTGCTGTGCCACTTCAGGTGCGTCACCGTTCAGTCCGTTCTCCACAGAGTAAGAAAAAAATGGTCTCTCTATGCTGTCTATTGTTGTCTTGAACGATCGAGATGACATGATGCAAAGAACGCAAACTGCATTACACTTTCACGAAAATATCAGACTTAAGATTTGAAATGGACAGTAACTTGTTTGGAGGTATCGTGGATTCATACAGACTGTTCTGCGAACAAAGTGACATCGTCTGAATAATATTGACGTAGGCGCGTAGTATGTGGCCGCGCTGCACTTGCGAGGGTACCGGTGTGTACGGCATTATCTTCCCTCGTTTCTCGAGCGTAGAACCGATGGTGTACTACATTGGCCAGGTAACCAGTTCGAAATGCCGGGAAGTAAAATACAAACCCTCGTTTGTTATCCGCCTCAGTTCCGTTGATGCGTCGGCCAGTTTAGAGCAGCCAGCGCGAGAGTTGATGGTGCGAGAGCTAACAGCGGTGTTGTTAGTACTGTGCAGTCACATTTGCAACACTCAAGTAACGCTTGAAGAACCGTTAGAACGCGAAGGTTTACATTTACGAGGTGCGACAATAAAGTAATGAGACTGATTTTCTTTGCAAGATGTGGCAACCCTGCGGGCTTGTGTAGGCACAGTACCTTTGACCTTGGTCTATAAGCTGCTTCTAGTCCAAGCGGCCCATCGCTAATAAGTTAACATGTGTTTGTGTCTCTCGTCACGGAAATGGAACCACATAATATTGAGCAACAGTATGCCATTTCTTTTTGCGTTAAATTGGGTGAAAACGCGACAGCGTACGGTAAGCTTCAGAAGGCTTTTGGAGAGCAGGTTGTCAAGAGCTCAAGTTTTTGGTTGGCATAAAATGTTCAGCGAAGGCAGAACGAATGTTGAAGATAAAGACCGCAGTGGACGACCATCAACCTCACAGACAGATGCCAACCTGGCCAGGGTGTGTGAACTCGTACGATCTGATTGAAGATTACCCGTGAAAATGATTGCAGAAGAACTTCACATCAATAGAGAAACGGTTCGTCTAATAACAACTGAAGATCTTGGTATGAGAAAGATTTGTGCAAAAATGCTCGCCAAAAAATCTCACACCACGACAGCGAGAAACACGGAAAAATGTGGCAGCCGATGTGTTAGAGCAAAAGAAAATCAGTCCAGAGTTGCTGAGCCGTGTTATCACTGGTGATGAAAGTTGGTTTTTTCAGTACGGTCCGGAGACAAAACGCCAAAGTTCGCAGTGGTGCTCAAAGGGATCACCCAGACCAAAAAAAGCTCGCATGTCAGTCAAAAGTTAAATGCATGCTTCTGTGCTTCTTTGATTCCAAGGTAATTGTTCATAAAGAGTGGGTGCCTCCTGGACAAACAGTTAACCAATATTACTGCAAAGAAATTTTAGAAAGACTTCGTAAAAGAGGTCTTCGTGTCCATGCCAACATTGCTGATAATTGGATTCTGCATCACGATAATGCGCCATCCCATACTGTTCCGTCAGTACAGCAATTTCAGTACTACCACAGCCACCTTATTCATCAGATATCGCTCCGTGCGACTTTTTTCTATTTCCAAGACTCAAAACGGCGGTCAAGGGACACCATTTTCAAACAACACAAGATCTATGGTGTGGCAGGTGGCAGTTGACGCTAAATAACGGAAAGTGTGAGATGATCCACATGAGTTCCAAAAGAAATCCGTTGGAATTTGATAATTCGATAAATAGTACAATTCTCAAGGCTGTCAATTCAACTAAGTACCTGGGTGTTGAAATTGCGAACAACTTCAGTTGGAAAGACCACACAGATAATATTGTGGGGAAGGCGAGCCAAAGGTTGCGTTTCATTGGCAGGACACTTAGAAGATGTAACAAGTCCACTGAAGAGACAGCTTAGCTGTGTTAGAATATTGATGCACGGTGTGGGATCCTTAACTCATTACGGAGGACATCGAAAGGGTGCAAAAAAAGGGCAGCTCGTTTTGTATTATGACGTAATAGGGGAGAGAGAGTGGCAGATACATTACACGAGTTAGGATGGAAGTCATTACAGCAAAGACATTTTTCGTCGCGGCGAGATCTATTTACGAAATTTCAGTCACCAACTTTCTCTTCCGAATGCGAAAATATTTTGTTGAGACCAACCTACATAGGTAGGAGTGATCATCAAAATAAAATAAGAGAAATCAGAGCTCGAACGGAAAGGTTTAGGTATTTGTTTTTCCCGCGCGCTGTTCAGGAGTGGAATGGTAGGGAGATAGTATGATTGTGGTTCGATGAACCCTCTGCCAAGCACTTAAATGTGAATTGCAGGGTAATCATGTAGATGTAGAACGGTAAGCAACATTTTTTTCACATCAGTCTCATTACTTTATTGTCGCACTTAGTACATCATAAATTAAATGTAGAATGAAATGTGTCAAAGTTCCTGGCGGGACGATTAAACCTGAGATCAGTTGCTGTACACGATGTGACCAGCTATGACTGGCTGTTTCCCTCCCGCCGGGAAGTTCATTCTCGTTGACGGCGGCCGTGCATACACGTTATTGACTGGCTGTCGGCCTCTGCGCCGCTAATGGATCTGGTGTCCGGGAGGCGCCTAAACCACAGCGACCGCACCACGGCCATCGCCATCCCGTCATCAGCGGCCGCGTCTCGCCTTTCACTGGGAAACTGACGGCCGGCTCTGGCGCGAGAAGCCTTGTATCACCGAGGGACACTTACGAGGGAACCTCCCCATTGCACCCCCCTCAGATTTTGTTATAAGTTGGCACAGCGGATAGGCCTTGAAGAACTGAACACAGATCAATCGAGAAAGCAGGAAGAAGCTGTGTGGAACCATGAAAAAAATAAGCAAAATATACAAACTGAGTAGTCCGTGCGAAAGATAGCCAACATCAAGGATATCATGAGCTCAGGAGCGCCGTGGTCCCGTAGTTAGCGTGAGGAACTGCGGAACGAGAGGTCCTTGGTTCAAGTCTTCCCTCGAGTGGAAAGTTTGATTTTTTATTTTCAGACAATTATTATCTCTCTGTCCGTCCGTCCGATGCGAGGTAACTGCGCCGTAGCATGGGGAAGCTACACCTAAACAAACATCGAAACGCACGACGTCAGTCGACTACAGCGCACGGAAGAGAGTATTGCTGCTAACGAGGCTCCCTGGCTGGCAGTTGACTGTTCGCTACTTTGGACGAGAGTGCATTAAATACGTGAGATGTATTCCGTGGGCAATATGAATCCAGCAAATATAGCTCGTCGCAAAACACAGACACTAAACTTATTACAGTGAACAGAGAATTCAATGAACAAACGGACGGACAGATCATAACTTCGCGAAAATAAAGAAAGCAAACTTTTCACTCGAGGGAAGACTTGAACCGAGGACCTCTCGTTCCGCAGCTCCTAACTCCAACCACGGGACCACGGCGCTCCTGGGTTGACATTATCCTTGATGTTGCCTACCATGCGCATGGACTACTCATGTTGCATATTTTGCTTATTTTTCTCATAGTTCCACACAACTTCTTCCTGTTTTCTCGATTGATCTGTGTTCAGTTTTTCAAGGCCTATCCAGTGTGCCAACTTATAACTAAATCTGGGGGGGGGGGGGGGGGGGTGCGATGGGGCGGTTCCCTTGTTAGTGATAAAGATCCTGTGGCGTGACATCCTACTCTTGTGATGAAAGTGATCCCCGAGTACAGTTCATGAGTACAGCGACGATTTTCGTCATCTGTGTACCCTGCATGGTTATAGCGAGAACATTAGCCGCAGTACTAACTGCCCCATTAGTCGAGATGAAACGGTATCCGGATCGAATCCTGGGATAAGAAAACACTCGTAACCAGTATTTAGCCAACAAAAGGAGTAGTAGTGACGAATCGTTCCAACTCTCCAGAAATACATACACAGCAAAGCCAATGTTCAGTGTACAGCATAGCGTACTTCATGCAGTATTAACCACTTTTCTTCTAAACCTGATCTAAGGTGTGGGTATGACGAATGCCCGGTGAACGTAATCTGCCAGCGTGTGTTGTGCCAACAGTAGAATTCGGAGCGGTGGTGTTACGGTGTGGTCGTGTTTTTCATGGAGAGGGCTTGCACCCTTTGTTTTGCGTGGCACTATCACAGCACAGGCCATGTCTTACGCACCTTCGTGCTTCCCACTGTTGAAGAGCAATTCGGGAATGGCTATTACATCTTTCAACACGATCGAGCACCTGTTCATAATACACGCCCTGTGGCGGAGTGATTACACGACAATTACATCACTGTAATGGGCTGGCCTGCAAAGAGTCCTGACCTGAATCCTATAGAACACCTTTGGGATGTTTTGGAACGCCGACTTCTTGCCAGGCCTCACCGACCGACATAGATACCACTCCTCAGTACAGCACTCCGTGAAGAATGGGCTGCCATTCCCCAAGAAACCTTCCAGCACCTGATTGAACGTATGCCTACGAGAGTGGAAGCTGTCATCGTGGCCAAGAATGGGACGACACCATATTGATTTCCAGCATTACCGATGGAATGCGCCACCAGCTTGTAAGCCATTTTCAGCCAGGTGTCAGGATACTTTTGATCGCATAGTGTAGTTAAAAGTAATTGCAGCAGCGCAGTGCAGTTTCCACACACAGGTAAGTGAGGCATGAGAAATTGAGCAGTGTGAGAATATTGAGTTTGCTTTTTTTTCTCGGCGTAAATGATTTGTGTAGGCTACGTGTGAACGTTGCCTTACTCTAACCAGACTGCTTGTGACACCAATACAAGACCTCCGCTACGTTGATAAATTATAAATTACCAGTAGTACTGATGTGTATCTTTCTGAGTGCGCTGATACCTTATTTCTCAAGGGATAGAAGAGCTTGTATTGAAGTTGATTCAAAAGCTAATTAAAAATATACGAATCTCTTACAGAGTGGTATTTCATAAGCGTGCTGACTTAGCGAGTATTCATTGTAGAAAGCAGATGGGGGGGACCCCTTTACAACGACTAATTGGATCGCCAGCGTTTAATGAGATGAGAGATTATGAACACTTGTGCTGGTAGAATAAAGAATTTTACAAGCTCTTGAATTTTTTAATTAATCGTCGTCCTATCGAAGATCGTTGCAGCGAAAGAGATACTTGAATCTACTGCCGTCTCAGCGCCATCTAGAAAATCCTCATTATGTAGCTACGTGAGAGAAGTGTCCTTGATTTTTTTTTTCGGGCTTAATGGTGCTAATTGTACGCTAGGAGGTTTCAGGACAGTGTTTCCTGACTTAGGCAACAAGACTACGTCCTTGAGTTTCCGAAGTATGCCGATCACTTTGTATGCGTATTGTTGAAAGTAAGAGGTTTTTCAGTAGGTCTAACGGCTGATCATTTGGTGATCATTTCATATGGTAATATATTTCACGTTTTAGGTAATTTCTACTGTCATTGTTCAGAGTTCATAATAATACTAAATACAAAATCGTGGCGGTTTTCAGCAACTCACAGGGGCATCCATATCACCAAAGATCCAATAATACGTTCAGTAAAAAGCGAATGCCCCTCGCCTCAAATTTGGTGGTGTTCTACGTCTTTTTCTATTAAACTCTACTCTTCCTTCTTTTACGACTTCCGCTAGTGTGTGTATGTGCAGCTGCATAATCATCCCGCAACCGCACCAGTGTGCTGAAGGAAGGAAGGAAGGATGGAATATTTTGGTTTGACGTCCGTCGACGATCATGTCCTTGCAGGTGAAACTTAAGTTCGTAATGGGAAAGGAAAACGTCCGTGCCCTTTCAAAGGAACCTTTCCGGCATTAGGAAAATCCCGGGAACCTGAATCTGATTGACTGTTGGGGCTTTGACTCACCATCACCCCGAGTACAGACAACACTTCCTCTCTCGATGTGCCAATCTTAATCCAACTAACAGTTAGGCAAGGGATGTTCCTCAGAAAACTTCCCGTAAATTCTGCTTCACAGCCTTGAGATACTTGCCGTTTTGAAAGCGACAGCAGCCCCTATTAATGACACTACAAATACAGGGCGGAAGACCATTCGCTCTAAAAGCAGAGCTGTACCTTAGTGGAGCTTCACACCAACGAAATTTTGTGGCCGTGATTCACTTTGTTTTTACAAAGTACACACTCTTGATGAATGGCGTCTTGGTATAGAAACAGTGATAGGGTGCAGGTTGCAATTTTAAGATACTTTGTTTACGAATTAGTGTCTGTTTTCTGACCACCTCTTACATTTACACTTTTACTCCACAATTCACAATCAAATGCGTGGCACAGGGTTCATCGAACCACCATCAAGCTATTTTTCTATCATTCCTCTCTCTAGCGGCACGGGGGGAAACGAGCACTTAAACCATTCTGCACGAGCTCTGATTTATTTTACCATGATGTTCATTCCACGCTCTGTAGATAGGCGCCAACAGAATATTTTTCGCAATCGGAGGAGAAAGTTGGTGTCTGAAATTTCAAAAAAAAAAAGCCGTGGCTTTAATAATTGTCACCCCAATTCACGCATCATGTCCGTGGAACTTTGTCCTATTTCGCGACAGTACTTAACGAGCTGCCCTTCTTTGAAATTTTTTGATGTACTCCTTCAGTACCACGTGATGCGGACCTCACACAGCACCGCAATATACCAGAAGAGCGCGGACAATCCTGGTGTAAGAGAGTCTCTTTGATAGACCTGTTGCGCTTTCTAAGTGTCCTGCCAACAAAATGCAGTCTTTTGTTTACTTTACGCAAAACATTATCTCTGTGATCGTTCCACTTTAGGGTCTTCGTAATTGTAATCCCTTAGTATTTAGTTGAATTTACAGCCTTCAGATTTGTGCGATTTATCGTGTAACTGGGATTTAGTGGATTCCTTTTAGTACTCATGGGGATGATTTCTCATTTTTCATTACTTACGAGGGAAACTTGTGGTAAGAGGGCCCAGTGGACAAACAGTCAGAAACTGAAGATAGATCAGGCATGAAAACAGGAAGAAGGTTACTGGACCGTGAAAAAAAGCGAAATAGAAACAATGAATTGTCCAAGAACTAGAAGTGCGAGATAGAGTAAGGAAGAGAAGTGGCGCCGTGGTTACGGTGTTGGACTGCCTTGCAGGCGAGCTGTGTTCGAAACCACCTCCACGCCATTTTTTTTTTCCACAACTCCTCTGTTAGCAGTCGAAAGGAAGTGGCTTTCGAAAGGGAACCACGAACGTTTGATGATACGGCTACAAGTCAACCGAATCCTCCGCCGGAAAACACATCTACGTCTGGTGTGTCATACACGGCATTAGTAACCGTACATGTCATATCATAGGAATCTCCTGTCGACGCACCTTCTTTGTACGACTGGTAAGTGAGTGAGATATCCCTCCTTGCCCTATATAGGTGTTCGTATGAATGAGGACGTGATCACTCCCAAGGAAATGATGAAAACATAATAGTTTGTCACATAAGTTGCAACAAATGAAGGCAATAGTTTCACAATAACACAGTTTCTCTGTACCCTGTGAAAACATATGTTTCTAACCTTTTGGGATTTGCGCTCCGTTTTGGAAGTCTTGACTCTCGAATTCCTTTGTTGTAACATAGTTCACACCCGTTAATTTGTTGTTTTCATTCCTGTGAGACATCTGTGGTATCTCACCTGCTCTCATTCATCGCATTTACTTGCGACGGTAATGTATTCTTACCACACGACTCATACTCTGCAAACCAGTTTATAGTATCGCTGCCTCCAAGACTACTGAAAGAGGGCAAAAATTTCAGTGACCCGACGGACGGTTCATAATGTTGCAAAAATAAATGCCACGGGGTAGATTTGAACCCAGAAGTCAAAGACCATATTCACTTGCCCACGACGCCTTTGCGCTTTCACGCTGCTCTTTATTGCGCTTCTTGTTCTTCGACCATTCACTGCTTTTGCTTTTTTTTCTCAGTCCAATACACCTTCCTCCTGTTTTCATGCTTGATCCGTGTTCAGTTTGTGACGGATTATCCAGTGGTCACATTGGTCTGACGGGAAATGAGGCTGCTGCCAACGCTACAATCCTCCTGCCTGAGCCTGTTTGCTCTTCCATTCCTTCGCATAATGTCCGTGTTGCCGTCAGTCGGCAGACGGTGCCCCTTTGGCGTCACCACTGGTCTTCTTTTCATGGGAACAAGCTCCGGGCAGTTAAACCTCACCCAAAGACTTGGTCAACCTCTTCTCGGCCCTCTCGTTGCTACGGGATCAGTTCAGCTAGGTTGCGTATTGGGCACTGTCATTTTAGCCATCGCCATTTGTAACGTGGTGATGCCCCACCACTTTGTGCTCATTGCCATCAGCCTTCGAGGTTCGGCATTTCCTGAGTCATTGCTCATTTTCTAACCGCTTACGTTCCAGTGTATGTTTGCCGTCCGAGTTATCGATTATTTTTGCGAACGACGCACGAGCTATCGACCGCGTTTTACTTTTAATACGTTGTAGCAAATATGGCAAAAGACATTTTATCTTCGGGTAGGGACCTACGCTGTATCAACGGAGTATTTTGTGAACCTTTGTCCATCGGTAAGTCCTTGATTTTAGGTGTTTCGTCTTCTGTCGATTGGGCTTAACGTGTAATCACTTTTAACTACTATTACTTATTGGTGTTCTAAAGTTAGGACATGGTCGCTTATGACCTCAGTTGTTGTTGCGTCCTAAAACAAAAAAACTCCACGCACTAAAGGTTCATAATAAACAAGGTATAGTAGGGCGAGCAGAATGCCGAAACCACTCATGAGTGATGGAAATGCCCGTAAGAGGCAAACGTGGTGCCGAAACCGCAAAACGTGGACTATTAAGCAGTGGAAGAATGTCATTTGGTCGGATAAGTCTTCCTTCACACTGTTTCGAACTTCTGACCGACTTTACATCCCAAGAGTGAAACATGGCGGTGGTTCGGTGATCATTTGGTTAGGTATCGTGGTACCCCGTGGGCTCCATGGTTACTCTGTCTAATAACCCTACCACATCATTTAAGACTGATTGTGTCTTTCAGCGTTCAGTCTGGAGTCCCCCTTATAAAATTCCTCCTTGATCCCCTATTGAGTACTAACATTGGTCCCTCTTCTGATGTTAAGCCCATTACTTCAAAATCATTCTTAACCGAATCCAGGTATCTTCCCCTACCACAACAAAGTTCAAAATTTAAACTATCAGTTTAATAAGTCACAGCTGCAAAATACTAACGCGAATTCTTTACAGACGAATGGAAAAACTGGTAGAAGCCGACCTCGGGGAAGATCAGTTTGGATTCCGTAGAAATGTTGGAACACGTGAGGCAATACTGAGCTTACGCCTTATCTTAAAAGATAGGTTAAGGAGAGGCAAACCTACGTTTCTAGCATTTGTAGACTTAGAGAAAGCTTTTGACAATGTTGAGTGGAATAATCTCTTTCAAATTCTAAAGGTGGCAGGGGTAAGATACAGGGAGCGAAAGGCTATTTACAATTTGTACAGAACCCAGATGGCAGTCACAAGAGTCGAGGTGCATCAAAGGGAAGCAGTGGTTGGGAAGGGAGTGAGACAGGGTTGTAGCCTCTGCCAGATGTTATTCAATCTCTATATTGAGCAAGCAGTAAAGGAAACGAAAGAAAAATTGGGAGTAGGCATTAAAATCCAAGGAGAAGAAATAAAAACTTTGAGGTTCGCTGATGACGTTTTAATTCTGTCAGAGACAGCAAAGGACTTGTAAGAGCAGTTGAACGGAATGGACAGTGTCTTGAAAGGAGGGTATTAGATGAACATTAACAAAAGCAAAACGAGGATAATGGAATGTAGTCGAAATAAGTCGGTTGATGCTGAGGGAATTAGATTAGGAAATAAGACACTTAAAGTAGTAAAGGAGTTTTGCTATTTGGGGAGCAAAATAACCGATGATGGGCGAAGTAGAGAGGATATAAAATGTAGACTGGCAATGGCAAGGAAAGCGTTTCTGAAGAAGAGAAATTTGTTAACATCGAGTGTAGATTTGAGCGTCAGAAAGTCGTTTCTGAAAGTATTTGTATGGAGTGTAGCCATGTATGGAAGTGAAACATGGACGATAAATTGTTTGGACAAGAAGAGAATAGCTTTCGAAATGTGGTGCTACAGAAGAATGCTGAAGATTAGATGGGTAGATCACGTACCTAATGAGGAGGTATTGAACAGTACTGGGGAGAAGAGGAGTTTGTGGCACAACTTGACAAGAAGAAGGGACCGGTTGGTAGGGCATGTTCTGAGGCATCAAGGGATCACAAATTTAGAATTGGAGGGCAGCGTGGAGGGTAAAAATCGTAGAGAGACCAAGAGATAAATACACTAATTCAGAAGTATGTAGGTTGCAGTAAGTACTTGGAGATGAAGCAGCTTGCACAGGATAGAGTAGCATGGAGAGCTGCATCAAACCAGTCTCTGGACTGAAGACAACAACCCCACCACCATTTTTCTTTGTAGCTTATGAGAAATATTTTACACTACCCGACACTGCGCTTGTGTGGTGAAAAAGACGCGCTAAAGTTAGAGAAGAAACCGGAAAGAAAGTGGATGTGAAGGGGAACACAAAAGCACAAAGTTGTGCAGTAACACAGCCAGAGGAGGAACGTGAACAAACTGCTCCCGACAGCGGCCTTTCTGTGGCGGCACCGTAGACCACTCCAGGCGGCTGCTGAATATTTGAACGTTGGCCGGCGTTCCTCAGTGCCGCCGGGCGCTCTCTCTCTCACCTCTGAAATACGTTCCCGGGCGCGGCCGGTCCGCTAGTCATCAGGGGTGTTTTCTCGCCGCGCCCCGCTGGAAAGCTCGTCGGTCGCACCGCAGCTATTCTCGGCTGTCGCGTTATAAGGAGGGCGTTATTTTGGAATGCACCTGTAGCTCGGCTGAAGGGCAGTCAGAATAGTAGAGTGGCAGTTCGTTCTACGTACAAATGTCCATATTGGTATGCATGCGATAGCGTGCGTACCTAAAACTTTCCGTAACACCGCTCATAAAAACGGCGTTTTCCGGAGCTCATACCGCCTGTCCAATTGTTGACAAAGAAGATACGGTGAAGTCTTTTGGATGGCCCTTGGACTCGGGACCATTTGTATACCTAACAGAAGGATCGCCGACGCGCCACTGTCCTACAGCACGGTATGAATGGCATTCATCAGATTTACGGAGAACCATCACTTCATGGGCGGATCCTCCGAAAATCCCAAGAAAAAAAACTTTTACTATATTTTTGCCGTCACCAACGGAGCAAAACCCAGACGAGGATTCTGAGACGGCCATGCATAGCGAATGGCTGAAGTTTTTACGATATATTCGTAAGATCCCGATCTCGAACAACATTGAAAATTTACTTGATATCTGTATCCGTTTCCAAGACACAGCAGATCAAATTTACCCTACTTCTACATGTAAAATCCGGTATGAAGCGAAATCTGAATAATAAATAGTCTAATAATGAATTGCTCAAATTTTAAGTGTTTTCTCCAATCATTTATCTAGAAGAGCCATAGCCCAGATTCCAAAAAAATCTATCCATTGTTGCCAAACACCCCAAAAACTTTTTTTTTGGGGGGGGGGGGGGGTGGGTACCAAATCACAGCCGCGGATTCCGAGACGGCTACGCACAACGAATCGCTGTAAATCTTTTTCGGTGTATTCCTAAGAGCCCGATCTCGAACAACATTGCAAATTTTCTGTATATCCTTGTGTTCGAGATAAAGAGGTTCAGTGTTATCCTACTTGTACACGTAAAATACGCACGTAAAACGCTGTGTGAGGCGAAAACGTAGTCTACAAAGTGACTTAGCACCGAGAAATACACTGTAAAGTATCTCCCTTATGATTATGGAACCCAGTGTTCTAGTACTGAAGGACATGAAAATTTTTCTGCACATAAAATTCCGTCTCAGGCGTAAAATTATTTCAAGTTCACATAAGCATCTAAATTTTTGTGAGAAATAGACTTCATATGGGTCACTGTATATACCGTGCTGCAGTAAGGAAAGAAGGGAACCAGCGGAAAAGTGCTCCTATCAGAGACAAAAAATGCGAATATGTTCCTCATTATTTAAAAGATTGACTGAATAGTGTGTACTAGTTGTCTCAATCTACCTTCCTAAATAGCTTTAAAATGTTCCCCAAAAAATGCTGCCGTGCGGATTTATTCGCGATTTTTTTATGGTGCGAGAGAAAAAGAAAATGGGAGTGGCAAGAGACAGAAAAGTAATAAATACTGAGAGACAGTAGACACTGGTTGTGTTACAGAAAGAGCGAAGAAAGTAATGCCAGTGAGAAAGGAAGAGACGGACATAATGCCAGTGGAACATTGTAGACACTGAGAGAACAGTGCTAGAAAAAGAGTGAAGGATAAGTGCCAGTGGAGAGGTATAATGAAAACGAGAAAGTGGAAATCGGTGAGACCCAATGATAACGAGAGACAGAGTATGTGGCAATGACATCGAGGAAAAGAGATAGTGACAGTGAAAAGAGATGCCAGCAGTGGGAAGGAGTGAATGAGATATTGGAAGTAAGGGAGGGGAAGAGGGGAAATAGTGACAGTGAGAGCAGGCTGTAATAGTGGGACAGAACGAAGGAGACTGTCTCTGTGACTCAGGGGACAATGACGGAGAGAGAGAGAGAGAGAGAGAGAGAGAGAGAGAGAGAGAGAGAGGGGGGGGGCAATGAATTAGGATGGATGAGTGCGTGAGAAAGAGCTACTGGGAGTGAATCAGTAAGAGCGACTTACAGCAATTGGCTAGTGGATGTGAGTTACAGTTAGGGGAGCTTCTGAGAGTTTGAGGCGAGCTGCAAGTTAAAGAAAACCTAGAGTACGTTCACATGACAAAATTCTTGAAAATTTTTAAAGGTGCTGACGAAGATAGAATGAAGCAGCTGGTAACCTACTTTTGCCATATTTGTATACAAATGTGACAGTATACATGTAATGTGTTAAGACAGTGAAAGGAACCTGTGACCACTGGAGGCAGTGCCACAAGTTCCTCTAATAAATCGTAACACAACACACACACACAAATGTCATACTAATGTAAATCCACCCGATGATGGACGTTTAAACCTTTGAAACGCGTCGTGGAAATAAATAAAACGGTGACTGGTAACAGTAAACTTGTTGTTTCATTTAACCTACTTTTCAGTCACTCTTTTAAATAATTAGAAACATATTCGCAGTTTCCGCTGGTTCATATGCATTGCTATTCTGTGCCTGTCTCATGGGGGCGTCATGCTGCTCATGGAATGACGTCCATAGTCAACTCATCTCCCTAACTAACCATCTTCAAGCCGTTGCCGTTCGCCTTTTGCCTCCTCACCTGACTTTTCCCCTCAGTACCATTTATGTCTCTGTCATTCGATGTCATCAGGGCATACTTCCTTCAGCTTATTTGGCAGCTACTTGGCAGTTTCTACTACTTGGTGACTTAAATGCGCATCATCCCCTGTGGGGTTCTCCCAGAACCTGCCAGAGAGGTGCCCTCTTGGCTGATATCCTTAATCAACTCAACCTCTCCTCGCAATCTATTTCCCATTTGGACCACTCCCCAGCTCGCCCATCTGGAGTGGTCTGTTCTTTCTGACATCCACTCGAGCGACCATTTCCCATATGCTGACTCGTTCCCCACCTGCATTCACACCGAAATTACATCTACATCCATACTCCGCAAGCCACCTGACGGTGTGTGGCGGAGGGTACTTAGAGTACCTCTATCGCTTCTCCCTTCTGTTCCAGTCTCGTATTGTTCGTGCAAAGAAAGACTGTCGATGTGCGTCTGTGTGGGCTCTAATCTCTGATTTTATCCTCATGGTCTCTTCGCGAGATATACGTAGGAGGGAGCAATATACTGCTTGACTCCTCGGTGAAGGTATGTTCTCGAAACTTCAACAAAAGCCCGTACCGAGCTACTGAGCGTCAATCCTGCAGAGTCTTCCACTGGAGTTTATCATCTCCGTAACGCTTTCGCGATTACTAAATGATCCCGTAACGAAGCGCGCTGCTCTCCATTGGATCTTCTGTATCTCTTCTATCAACCCTATCTGGTACGGATACCACACTGTCGAGCAGTATTCAAGCAGTGCGCGAACAAGAGTACTGTAACCTACTTCCTTTGTTTTCGGATTGCATTTCCTTAGGATTCTTCCAATGAATCTCAATCTGGCATCTGCTTTACCGACAATGAACTTTATATGATCATTCTATTTTAAATCACTCCTAATGCGTACTCCCACATAATTTATGGAATTAACCGCTTCCAGTTGCTGACCTGCTACGTTGTAGCTAAATGATAACGGATCTTTCTTTCTATGTATTCGCAGCACATTACACTTGTCTACATTGAGATTCAATTGCCATTCTGTGCACCATGCGTCAATTCGCTGCAGATCCTCCTGCATTCAATTTTCCATTGTTGCAACCTCTCGATACACCACAGCATCATCTGCAAAAAGCCTCAGTGAACTTCCGATGTCATCCACAAGTTCATTTATGTATATTGTGAATAGCAACGGTCCTATGACACTCCCCTGCGGCACACCTGAAATCACTCTTACTTCGGAAGACTTCTCTCCATTGAGAATGACGTGCTGCTTACTACTGGCGACCTTCGAAGAACAAGATTTCCCCAGTTGTGATGACCAGGTGGAATATCCCACAAACATTATCCTCACTGCTGCAGAACGTTCCATTTCCCGCACTTCCTCTTTACCATGCTATGTCCCAGTCCCTTGGTGGACCGAAGTCTGCCACGACGCAGTTCGCGCGCGTGGACGTGCTCTCCACTTTTTTAACCGTCATCACCGATGGCAAACCGCATTCATTAGAAACAGATGCGTGCAAAGTGTCGTCGCGTTTTTTTCGGGATAGCAGAAAAGCTGGCGGGAATTCATTCAATAGTTCCTAAACAGTTAAACCCCTACCTCTGTCGTGTGGGCCAACCTCCGACGGCTCTCTGGGACCAAGATCCGTTCCCCAATTTCCGGCCTGACAGTAGCAGATGATGTCATCGTGAACCCTATTGCTGTCTCCAACATCCTGAGTCGCTATTTTGCGGAAATTTCGAGCTCTTTCCACTATCGCTCTGCCTTCCTCCATCGGAAACGAGAAGAGGCGGCTCGGGTGATACCCTTCTTGTCTCAGAATCATGAGTGCTATAATGCCACCTTTACTATGAGGGAGCTAGAGCATGCTGTCAGTTCATCCCGATCTTCCGCCTCAGGGCCAGACACTGTCCACATCCTGGTGTTGTCCGTTCGAAACTCGATTGTGGGTGCTTTGTTTATGCATCTGCACGCCCATCCCTCTTACACCGTCTCAATACTATCCACCATCATAGCATCGGTTTGGCCACGGGCGCCTTTTACATGACCCAGGTTGAGTCTGTATGCCGAAGTTGCTGAACTACCACTATCTTACCGCCGTGAATTTCTCCTCAGTAGGTATGCATGCCGTTTGTCTGCCATGCGTGGTCACCCTCCTATGCCTGCTTCTTTGACAATTCCTTTGATTGTAAGTATGCGGCTCGTCCCTCTTCTGTTACCTCTTGGAGTCCCCTTTGGGTACTTTCTACGGCGGCTTATCTTCACACTACCTCCAACTTTTCCCGGTGGGTGTGAACCCTTCACCACCTTGGCTTCGTGAAGCGGCCCATGTTAGCCTTCGCCTTCGTCTGCTTCCTAAAGGACGCTACTCGAGCTTCAGTCTATCGCCTTCAGTTTCACGACCTTCGCATGGAACTTCGCGATAGTACATTTTTTTTATACAAAATGGCTCTCCGACTGACCGTGGGGTTGGGTGTGCCTTCGTCATTGGTACTCCTATCTTTCGATATTGGCTTCCGGCACAGTGCTCAGTATTTACAGCCGAGCTCTTCGCCCTGTATCAGGCCCCGGAGTCCAACCGGCGACACAGCCTTTTCAATTGTGTCCTCTGGTCAGACTCTGTCAGCGCCCTTCAAACTGTGTGCACTGTACCCTGCCCATCCGTTAGTGCAGCGGGTCCAGGAAAGCTGTCACATGCTCACTCTTGGCGGAGCCAGTGTGACGTTTCTGTAGGTTCCTGATCATGTGGGTCTACCAGGAAACGAGGCTGCTGACGCTGCTGCCAAGGCTGCAGTCCTCGTATCTCAGCCCGCGAGTACGTATATTACCTCCGATGATCTCAGTGTTGCCGTCTGTCAGGAGGTAGTGTCCCTTTGACATCGCCAATGGTCCTCCCTTCATGGGAACAAGCTTCGGCTTATTAAACCTCTCCCAGCGGCTTGGACGGTCTTCTCTCGGCCCTCCCACCGGGAGGGGATTAATTTAACTCGGACGCGTTCTGGGCACTGCCTATTTAGCCATCGTCATTGGCTAAGACTGAGCGAGGTGGCGCAGTGGTTAGCACACTGGACTCGCATTCGGGAGGACGACGGTTCAATCCCGTGTCCGGCCATCCTGATTTAGGTTTTCCGTGATTTCCCTAAATCATTTCAGGCAAATGCCGGGATGGTTCCTTTGAAAGGGCACGGCCGATTTCCTTCCCCATCCTTCCCTAACCCGAGCTTGCGCTCCGTCTCTAATGACCTCGTTAAACAACACTAACCTAACCTAACCATTGGCTAAGAGGCGCTACCCCACCACTTCGTACACATTGCGCCCAAGTTTTAACTGTCGACCACTTCCTGATGGAACGCCTTTTTTTTTTTCTCTCTCTCTCTCTAACCACTTACGTTCCGCCTTGCGTTTGCCGTCTGATTTTATCAGCCGTTTCAGCGAATGACGCGCGGGCTGTCGACCGCGTTTTACTTTTCATCCGTCAAATCAATATGGTGAAGGCCATTTAATTTTTACTTTTGGACCTCCGTTTCTGTGTGGTGTCTTTTGTAGCCCTTTTTCCATGTGTCTGTTTTTAGCTGTCTTCTATTATGTCAGTTGGGATTGACGTATAGTAATTTGACTCCTCCCTGTGTTCGTGTTCTATACCTTTGACTTGGACACGTATGACGCCAAGTTGTTTCTTGCTTCCTAAAGCGAAACAAAACCAATTCCAGGCTATATGATGCGCGGTCAGACACTTTGCATCGAAAAGGCTGCAGCAGCGTCTGCAATTACCTGCAGTCTGTGGCCGAGAATTGTGATGAAGAAGGAAAGGCATGGCAGCCACATAACGTTACGTGAGCTGCATGAAATCAGGCGATGCCTCTCATAAGGCGCTGCACACTTGGCGAGAGAGAGCCTCATTTACATCATACTCCGCAAGCCACCTAATGGTGCGTGGTGGAGGGTACTTTGGGTACCACTATCTGATCGGTCCAACCCTGTTCCACTCGCGAATAGTGCGTGGGAAGAATGGTTGTCGATATGCTTCTGTATTGGCTCCGATTTCTCGAATTTTCTCCTCGTGGTCAATACGCGTGATGAGTAGGGGGGGAAGTCTGACTCCTCCTGAGAAATGCTGTCCGAAATTTCAATAGTGCATCTCTCCGTGATGCACAACGCCTCTCTCTCTCTTGTAACGTCTGCCAGTGGAGTTCATCATCTCCGTAACGCTCTCTCGCCAGCTAAACGATCTCGTGACGAAACGTGCCGCTCTTTTTTGGATTTTCGCTATCAGACCTACCTGATACGGATCCCAGATGTATGAACAATACTAAAGAATCGGGCGAACAAGCGCCTTATAAGCCACTTCTTTCGTAGATGAGTTACATTTCCTTAAGATTCTTCCGATGAATCCGAGTTTGGTGACTGATTTTTCCACTATCTGTTTCATATGGTTAGTCCACTTAAGGTGGCACTAGATAGTTACGCCTAGATATCTTAGGGCAGACGCTGTCTCCAGCTGTTTGTCATCAATAGTGTAGCTGTACAGTACTGGGTTTCTTTTCCAAAGTATGCGCAAGTTCAGGCATTAGTTGGAGGCTAAAACACGAGCAAGGAAGAAGACAAAGGAAATGCGAGTGCCGACAAAAGAAGAATATTATGTGCTATATGGAGGAAATATTTTCCAGTATTTTCAGCGGTGACGTACTTCACTAAGTTTTGTCATATTGTCGATGGTATGAGCTCGCCTTCTTCGAACCGAACCGGTTATAGGGAAACACTGCATCAACCACGTTGACAATAGCAAATGTCATTTTTTACGTAAATAAATGATGGCAAAAGGTGAAACATGCAGTAAGTCATACATAGAACTCCAGGACGAACGGAGGAGTGATCCCCAGCCAGACCTTCGGGCTTATAGCCTGCGACTTCCTCACTGGTGCGCTCCCGGTAGCTGAGTGGTCAGCGCGACAGAATCTACATCTACATCCATACTCCGCAAGCCGCCTGACGGTGTGTGGCGGAGGGTACCCTGAGTACCTCTATCGGTTCTCCCTTCTATTCCAGTCTCGTATTGTTCGTGGAAAGGATTGTCGGTATGCCTCTGTGTGGGCTCTTGTCTCTCTGGTTTTAACCTCATGGTCTCTAGATATACGTAGGAGGGAGCAATATACTGCTTGACTCCTCTGTGAAGGTATGTTCTCGAAACTTCAACAAAAGCCTGTACCGGGCTACTGAGCGTCTCTCCTGCAGAGTCTTCCACTGCAGTTTATCTATCATCTCCGTAACGCTTTCGCGATTACCACATGATTCTGTAATGAACCGCGCTGCTCTCCGTTGGATCTTCTCTATCTCTTCTATCAACCCTATCTGGTACGGATCCCACAATCCTGAGCAGTATTGAAGCAGTGGGCAAACAAGCGTACTTTAAACCTACTTCCTTTGTTTTCGGATTGCTTTTCCTTAGGATTCTTCCAATGAATCTGTCTGGCATTTGCTTTACCGACGATCAACTTTATGTGATCATTCTGTTGTGGTTGGCAGGAGAGCCAACACCGTATTACTAAACGAGGCCGAAATGCACGCGTTTTAGCCCACTCAGGCTGGCGTGAGGTCTGAAACATGACAAGGGAATTAGAATTGAGAAAAACGGACGTAGCTGGTGGAATACTTAACTTTAATCCATTAATGGAGAACGTCGATCTTTACGGTACATGATTCACAATATCAATAGTACGGATACTGGCGCCTTGCTAGGTCGTAGCAAATAACGTAGCTGAAGGCTGTGCGAACTATCATCTCGGCAAATAAGAAGGTAAGTAGGCAGTGAACCATCACTAGCAAAGTCGGCTGTACCACTGGGGCGAGTGCTAGGAAGTCTCTCTAGACCTGCCGTGTGGCGGCGCTCGGTCTGCAATCTCTGATAGTGGCGACACGCTGGTCCGACGTATACTACCGGACCGCGGCCGATTTAAAGGCTACCACCTAGCAAGTGTGGTGTCTGGCGGTGACACCACACATTCCATTTTAAATCACTCCTAATACGTACTCCCAGATAATTTATGGAATTAACTGCTTCCAGTTGCTGATCTGCGATTTTGTAGCTAAGTGATAAGGGATCTATCTTTCTGTGTATTCGCAGCACATTACTCTTGTCTACATTGAGATTCAATCGCCATTCCCTGCACCATGCGTCAATTTCGCTCCTACATGCCTGTACAAATGTCCATTGTTACAACATCTCGATAGACCACAGCATCATCTGCAAAAAGCCTCAGTGAACTTCCGATGTCATCCACAAGGTCATTTATGTATATTGTGAATAGCAACGGTCCTATGACACTCCCCTGCGGCACATCTGAAATCACTCTTACTTCGGAAGACTTCTCTCCATTGAGAATGACTTGCTGCGTTCTGTTATCTAGGAACTCTTCAATCCAATCACACAATTGGTATGATAGTCCACATGCTCTTACTTTGTTCAATAAACGACTGTGGGGAACTGTATCGAACGCCTTGCGGAAGTCAAGAATGCCAATCCTAAGGGCCCGGGTTCGATTCCCGGCTGGGCCGGAGATTTTCTCCGCTCAGGGACTGGGTGCTGTGTTGTTGTAATCATTATTTCATCCCCATCGACGCGTAAGTCGCCGAAGTGGCTTCAAATCGAAAGACTTGCACCAGGCGAGCTGTCTACCCCACGGGAGGCCCTAGCCACACTGCATTAATTGAGCTTACTCAGTTACCATCTGCCCTAAGTTACAGAAAATAATGAAATGCCATTCAAATGAAAGACACGGCTTTCGCTCAGCTGCTGTCGAGGGGAGCGTGCAAGCTGAATTATTGTGCAGAGAATTCCATGGTGTCGACGAACGCCAGTATCGGGCGCCTATCTTATCCGGTGAGATAGCTTCGCCACTGGCAGCATGTTACCGAGCTATTCCGCGGTGACCACAGCACGGAAGTCCCAAAATTATCCCTGTCAGTTCGGTTTACTGTTTCACGTTGAGTACACACACTTATAAGCCGGTTCGATAACATGCATATTTCTACACTCCTGGAAATTGAAATAAGAACACCGTGAATTCATTGCCCCAGGAAGGGGAAACTTTATTGACACATTCCTGGGGTCAGATACATCACATGATCACACTGACAGAACCACAGGCACATAGACACAGGCAACAGAGCATGCACAATGTCGGCACTAGTACAGTGTATATCCACCTTTCGCAGCAATGCAGGCTGCTATTCTCCCATGGAGACGATCGTAGAGATGCTGGATGTAGTCCTGTGGAACGGCTTGCCATGCCATTTCCACCTGGCGCCTCAGTTGGACCAGCGTTCGTGCTGGACGTGCACACCGCGTGAGACGACGCTTCATCCAGTCCCAAACATGCTCAATGGGGGACAGATCCGGAGATCTTGCTGGCCAGGGAAGTTGACTTACTCCTTCTAGAGCACGTTGGGTGGCACGGGATACATGCGGACGTGCATTGTCCTGTTGGAACAGCAAGTTCCCTTGCCGGTCTAGGAATGGTAGAACGATGGGTTCGATGACGGTTTGGATGTACCGTGCACTATTCAGTGTCCCCTCGACGATCACCAGAGGTGTACGGCCAGTGTAGGACATCGCTCCCCACACCATGATGCCGGGTGTTGGCCCTGTGTGCCTCGGTCGTATGCAGTCCTGATTGTGGCGCTCACCTGCACGGCGCCAAACACGCATACGACCATCATTGGCACCAAGGCAGAAGCGACTCTCATCGCTGAAGACGACACGTCTCCATTCGTCCCTCCATTCACGCCTGTCGCGACACCACTGGAGGCGGGCTGCACGATGTTGGGGCGTGAGCGGAAGACGGCCTAACGGTGTGCGGGACCGTAGCCCAGCTTCATGGATACGGTTGCGAATGGTCCTCGCCGATACCCCAGGAGCAACAGTGTCCCTAATTTGCTGGGAAGTGGCGGTGCGGTCCCCTACGGCACTGCATAGGATCCTACGGTCTTGGCGTGCATCCGTGCGTCGCTGCGGTCCGGTCCCAGGTCGACGGGCACGTGCACCTTCTGCCGACCACTGGCGACAACATCGATGTACTGTGGAGACCTCACGCCCCACGTGTTGAGCAATTCGGCGGTACGTCCACCCGGCCTCCCGCATGCCCACTATACGCCCTCGCTCAAAGTCCGTCAACTGCACATACGGTTCACGTCCACGCTGTCGCGGCATGCTACCAGTGTTACAGACTGCGATGGAGCTCCGTATGCCACGGCAAACTGGCTGACACTGACGGCGGCGGTGCACAAATGCTGCGCATCTAGCGCCACTCGACGGCCAACACCGCGGTTCCTGGTGTGTCCGCTGTGCCGTGCGTGTGATCATTGCTTGTACAGCCCTCTCGCAGTGTCCGGAGCAAGTATGGTGGGTCTGACACACCGGTGTCTATGTGTTCATTTTTCCATTTCCAGGAGTGTATATAGTGTACTGCATCGCACACAACTTGCTCCAGTAAATCTAAATATACGTAATGTTGATAAAATACTGATGAAAATTCAAAAGTTTTTTCTTAAGAGACGAGTGCGATGCCTGTTATAATTTTGTCCGTATTGCCTGGGTTTCAGCGTAAACTTGTACTCCGAACCATTTAATGTACAGGGTGGCCCTAAAGCCCGTTAAAATTTGAAAATTCAATACTTTACAGAAAAAGGCAGGTAGAGAGGTGAAAAGTGACACAGATGATTGAAATGATACGGGGTTTTATTGAAACCTAAAGAGTACACAAAGTTTCTAATAGATGGCGTTCATATGATACCAAGTGAATAATAGCACAACAGTTTATTTTTAACAAAGACCTTGTTCTTATAACAAATGCGCAGCTTGTCGGCTGTCATTCGCGAACAATATCTTTAGTAAAATGGCTCAAATGGCTCTGAGCACTATGGGACTTAATCTTTGAGGTCATCAATCTCCTAGACTTAGAACTACTTAAACCTAACTAACCTAAGGACATCACACACACCCATGCCCCAGCCAGGATTCGAACCTGCGATCGCAGCAGGCGCGCGGTTGCGGACCGAAGCGCCTAGAACCACTCGGCCACAGCGGCCGGCTATCTTTAGTTGAAGAACAGTTTGCTGAACAGCACTGCACGGCACACCAGTTGATATGGTGAGAAACTGTCGTCGGATGTTGTCTTTCAGCATCCCTAATGAAGTCACACGATCACGGTAGTTTTGAGACTTCGTGTAAACCGACAATCAATAGTCAGACGGATTGAGGTCTGGGGACGTGGGAGGCCAAGCATGACGGATGTGGAGGCTCAGCACGCGGTCCTCACCAAACGATGAACGCAAGACATCTTTCACACATGCAGCCACATGTGGTGGAGCGCCATACTGCATAAACGTCGTACCTTCCAGCAAGTGTTTATCAGCCAGGCTGGGAATGATTTGACGCCCTCTTTGACTACAGCTCATTTTCTGCTCGTGTTGCTGCTAAGCGCCAATCGGTGGTCAGTTTTTGTTGCACTCGGTCAGTTTTTGCACTCATTTCGGTGTCAGTAAATCTAATGTCATTTCAGGCATGTGGGTCAATTTTGCATCTGTACCTACATTATTCGGTGAATTAGTGCATTTCAAAATGTTAACCGACTTTCGGCGGAAAACCAGAGCATCGCAGATACGAATAGGCGCTTACAGAATGTCTAACGGAGACCTAGCAGTAAACAAAAGTACGGCGAGTCGTTGGGCACGGCCTCTGTCATCATCGGAATAAGGTCGCGCAAACCTGTCCGACATCCTGGGTGGCAGCCAGCTGCACACAGATGAGTCCTGCAGTGTTGGAACGTGCAGACACGCTCATTCGAGGTGATCGATGAATCCCAAACAAACTCCACGCTGCACAGCTGGACGTCTCTGTTGATAGTGCTTACAGTTCGGGCACTCGATGCTGTACCCTCCCTGTGATCCTCGCCGCCTAAGGAGGAGCACCTGGGTGGAGTCGTTGTTCGCTCATTAGCAGGCTGATCGTCACCACGTGCGATGAAACATGGGTCCATTACTTCGAAGCGGAAACAAGACGGCAATCCATGGCGTTGCATCATACCACCTCACCTCCGAAGAGAAAGTTAAAAGCCGCGCTCTCAGCCGGTGTAGTCGTGACGATGGTCCTCGGGGAGACCTACAGGATTGTTCTGTAAGATGCCCTCCCTCGTGGTACAGCGATGAACTGTGAAGTCTGCTGTGCCACCCTCGGGAAACTCAAACAACGACTTTAGCGTGTTCGTCGCCACAGAAACGCAAACGCACGTCTTCTTTTCCAGGACAACGTAAGGTCTCTCAAAAGTCTGAGCACTTGAGAGGAGCTCACAAATCTTCATTGGACTGTTCGCCCTCATCCATCCCAGCCCGGATATCGCACCTACGGAGGAGGAGGAGATTAGTGTTGAACGTCCCGTCGACAACGAGGTCATTGGAGACGGAGCGCAAGCTCGAGTGAGGGAAGGATTGGGAAGGAAATCGGCCGTGCCCTTTCAAAGGAACCATCCCGGCATTTGCCTGAAATGATTTAGGGAAATCACGGAAAACCTAAATCGGATGGCTGGAGACGGGATTGAACCGTCGTCCTCCCGAATGCGAGTCCAGTGTGCTAACCACTGCGCCACCTCGCTCGGTCGCACCTATGGACTTCCATCTGTTTGGCAATATGAGGGATGCACTCCGTGGATGATGGGGAGGTTGCCTCCGACGTCTGACAACAGAATGGTACCATGTTTCGCGTTACTTGGAGGATGATGATGATGATGATGATGTTTCATTGTGGGGCGCTGAACTGCGCTGTCGTCAGCGCTCGTACAGTCACAATTTTCACACACTCCAATTTTTACACAGTCCGATCCAGCCACTGTCACGATGATGATGATGAAATGATGAGGACAACACAAACACCCAGTCCCCGGGCAGAGAAAATCCCCAACCCGGCCAGGAATCGAACCCGGGACTCCCTGATCCAGAGGCAGCAACGCTAGCCACTAGACCACGAGCTGTGGACAATTCGCGTTACTTGTAGAACAAAACGGGAATGTATCGACACTTAACAGTTTACTGAAATATTACTTTTACATTACACGTACAAATCCGTATCTTGAGTTAAGATTACAAACCTGTCGGCCTTTTAGGATAGATTTATGCTATTTCACAGTATGTATGAAGTTCTAGTTGACACGAAAGGATTGCCATCAACTGAGAATCGTAATTAATTACAGTTCATGAACTAAATCTGATTTATTGACGCGCCATTGTCCTCGTCTTTCGCCGGCCGCGGTGGTCTGGCGGTTCTAGGCGCGCAGTCCGGAACCGTGCGACTGCTACGGTCACAGGTTCGAATCCTGCCTCGGGCATGGATGTGTGTGATGTCCTTAGGTTAGTTAGGTTTAAGTAGTTCTAAGTTCTAGGGGACTAATGACCACAGCAGTTGAGTCCCATAGTGCTCAGAGCCATTTTTTTTGTCCTCGTCTTTCAGTTACATGATGCTTCCTGAGAGTGCTCGTCCCTTCAGGCTGGAAGCAGGTACTCACTAGTTTGGTTTCTTCTATTACACAGTGCGTCGTCAATCCACCAGTATCTGTACACCACATTTTAGTGTAATGCGTTTTATACCAAACCAAGAGGGCGACAACCAACCTCTCAAATGCCTTGCCCTCATTTTCAGGAGATGATAAATCTGTGCTTTAAGATTCAGTGTCGTGTTAAGCCTTGTAAATACACTCTTGCTCATAAATTAAGGATAAGTGGAGAATGTGGCGATACACAACGTGGCACTACACAAAACTGCCGCTAATAGCATAGGCAAATAGGGAACACAAAACACAGATCTGTAGGTCAACGGTATTAGTGGTAAGTTGAGAAAACCACCCCGAAACACATGTGCTATGGAACGCCACTGTTTCCTGCGCATGTACTACGAATCAATATGGAATATGATCACCGTGCACACGTACACAGGCCGCAAAACGGTTTGGCATACTCTGGATCAGGTGGTCGAGCAGCTGCTGGGGTATAGCCTCCCATTCTTGCACCAGTGTCTGTCGGACTCCGGAAGTGTCGTAGGGGTTTTGAGGTGTGCAGCGATACGTCGACCGAGAGCATCCCAGACGTGCTCAATGGTGTTTAGGTCTGGAGAACAGGCAGGCCACTCCATTCGCCTGATATCTTCTGTTTCAAGGCACTCCTCCACGATGCCAGCTCGGTGGGGCCGTGCGTCATCATCCATCAGGAGGAAGATGGGACCCACTGCACCCCAGAAAAGGCGGATATAGTGGTGCAAAATGACGTTCCGATACACGTGATCTGTTACAGTCCCTCTGTCAAAGACATGCAGGGGTGTACGTACACCAATAGTACAATTGTAATCCCACACCATCCAACCACGACCTCCATACAGGTCCCTTTCAAGGACATTCACGGGGGTGGTATCTGGTTCCTGGTTCACGCCAGGTGAAAAACTGGCGAGAATCACTGTTCAGACTATACCTGGACTCGTCCGTGAATATTACCTGGGACCACTGTTCCAATGGCCATGTACTGTCTTCTTAACACCAGGCTTTACGGGCTCTCCTGTGACCAGGGGTCAGTGGAATGGACCTTGCAGGTCTCCGGGTGAATAAACAGTGTCTGTTCAGTCGTCTGTAGACTGTGTGTCTGGAGTCATCTGTTCCAGTGGCTGCAGTAAGGTCCCGAGCGAGGCTTCCTGCAGTACTCCGTGGCCATCTGCGGACCCAGATGGTGAGATATCGGTCTTCTTGTGGTGTTGTACACTGTGAACGTCCCGTACTGTAGCTCCTCTACACGTTTCCTGTTTGCTGGAATCGTTTCCACAATCTTGACATCACACTTTGTGGCACACGGAGGGCCCATGCTACGGCCTGCTGTGTTTGACCAGCCTCCAGTCGCCCTATTATTCTACCCCTCATACCGTCATCAATATGTGTTCTTTGAGCCATTTTCAACACATTCACCATTAGCACGTCTGAAAACGTCTGCACACTTACTCGCTGCACCGTACTCTGACATGCACCAACACACCTCTGCGTATGTGGGCTGCTGCCAGCGCATGGTCATACCCGAGGTGATTTAGACCCACAAATCGCCCTTCAGAGCGTTGTTTCACCATGTATCAGCATTATCCTTAATTTATGACCATGAGTGTTGTATCTTAGGTAGAAGATTTTAATGTGTTTCGGGGTAATTACTTCATCTACTATTTCCCGATTGATCACATAGGTACAGTTCCCTGTTAAACAGTTTTAGAAGTTGCGTAGTTATTATGAAGATTGAAGGTGGAGGCGGGAGGAAGAAAAGGAGAGGGAAGGATCTGAGGATAGCAGCTGCGTCGGCACTGTATGTAGAATCAGCGGCGACGTCACCGTAAGAACAGACACCACGCATTCATATAACTGATTCGTCTCGATGGGCAATTAATCCACAAGCTTTAATGCACATTAACGTTCGACCTCTAGCAGGAATCAAAAAATAGCGAGCTTGGATGACATGTCTCGGTCTGGCACGTATTTTCACTCGTCGCCGCTGATTCTGCATCGCCGCTGATTCTGCATAAAGTCCCGATGTAGCTGATATCATTAGTCACTTCCCTTTCTCCTGCCTGCATCTTCAGTTTAAATATGTACGAGGGTGAGTAAAATGAAAACCGTAAAATTTGTGATAACAAAAAGAAATTTCGCGTCGTTGTCCTGTAAGTTGATAAGCGTGCTACAGACAGGGTGAAGAATGGCCTGTAACTGGCAGCATTGTGCAGATGCACACATACCGTCGCAGTATCAGTATAAAGATGGCCGCACCACTTGCGACTTGCGCCAGGGAAAAACAGCGTTCTGTTATTCGGTTTTTGCGTAGTGAAGGTGTGAAAGCTATTGAAATTCATCGATGAAATAAGGTTCAGTACGGTGATGCATGTTTGTCACAGCAACAAGTCTACGAAGGGAGTAGGAAGTTGGCAAATGGTGTGACACTTCAATGGAAGATGCTCCTCGTCGAGGTCAGGCATAACGCGTTGTGACTCCACACAACATTGCAGCAGTTGAAGCCAAAGCGCAGGAAAACCGCCGAGTGACACTGAATGATATTGCAGCATGATTACAGATTAGTCAAGGGGCAGCACACCACATTGTGCATGATGTGCTCCAGTTTCACAAAGTGTCTGCAAGATGGATGCCACGGCAGCTGAATCGTCCTGAAATGAAAGAACGACGTGTTGATTCTTGTGAAGAACTTTTTCGGCGCTTTGTACGAGAAGGTGGTGGCTTCCTTGAAAGAATCGTTACTGGGGACGAAACCTGGTTTCACTTCCACCAACCGGAAACGAAGCGATCGAGCAAGGAATGGCGCCATCCCTCATCACCAAACCCAAAAAAGTTTCGAACAGAACGATCAGCAGGGAAGGTTATGCTGACTCTCTTTTGGGCGTCATTTTGGAGCATCACATGCCTAGAGAGACGACTGTCACCAGTGCATCGTACACAGATCTCCTAAAAAATCATCTGCGGCCTGAAATCAAATCAAAGCGACGTGAGTTGCAGTCAGCAGGTGTCCTTTTGCAACATGACAATGCAAGCCCCACACTGCCCGTATAACAAAAAAATGTTCAAATGTGTTTAAAAAACTTGTGAGACTTAACTGCTAAGGTCGTCAGTCCCTAAGCTTACAGACTACTTAACCTAAAATATCCTAAGGACAAACACACACACCCATGCCCGAGGGGAGGACTCGAACCTCCGCCGGGACCAGCCTCACAGTGCATGACTGCAGCGCCCCTGACCGCTCGGCTAATACCGCGCGACGTCCGTACAGCAGTTACAACAATCACATACCTTCATTTTGAGTGTCTTCCTCATCCACCATACTCACCAGAGCTAACCCCAAGTGATTTCCACATGTCTGGGCCACTCAAAGACGCAATGGGAGGAAAGAAGTTCCATTCTGATGAGGGGGTGCGCCACGCGGTGCATGAGTGGTCGTGCGACCTACGAAAACAATTTTTTTCTAAAGGAATTTATGCGCTTTGTAAGCGCTGGGAGACTCTCATTGAGAGTGGGGGAGATTATGTTGAAAAGCGATACAGCTTTGTACCACTTCCGCACAATAAATAATATTTAAAAAAATATTTAAGGTTTCATTTGAGTCACCCTCGTGCAACAGCTGCGGCTCCCGCTTGGTGTCCTTTCATATCGTAGGAAAATGATCATCGCCGTTACCATAAACCCGTGACAGATGCCTCAACACTTCTTCGGATGCTGCGGAGTTCTTTCAACGAAATAACTTTGATAACAGATTATTTTTAATGGTTTGTTAAATACGTATGCCCAGACTGTAACCTCCCCCTCAATTATCGTCCTTAATGACAGTGAAAAATTAAACCGCGTGTAACTACTGGAAATCTGGGAAAAGGAATCGTTACCGAAGTCAATCTGTCGGTAAAGAGGGAGGAAAGGGTTACATCTAAATGAAAGGAAAAATGCAAATGAAACTGGTGGAAATTAATTTTGAAAAAGGGTAAACTTAATAACGAAAGTGTGCGGTCGTTACGTTAACAGTTAACAAGCGCTAATTAGATATTTGAGATTTTGGGAAAATTATGGTCGCCAGTGTATGGACAACTACTATAATAACTGAAAAAGAAAGGTTATTGCACATATAATTAGCACTAAAAGCGTGGCAACTGAAGGTTGACACGTGCTGTACGAAAACTGAAAGTTTGTCAGACGTAATAAATTTCGCTACACTCTGACTTAATTTAGCAAAAGAATTAATAAAACCGGAAAATTGAAAGTTAATTTAGTGACTGTAATTAATAGTGAGCTTTGTTTCTGAAGCACTTCGAAATTCAGTAAAATGAAGTTAGTCTTGGGCTACCTCAACAATCATTTCAAAAGCTACTTGAATCTACGCTATTTAGAAATAAGAGATTTAACTTTGAACTTGAATTAAATGATTCTGAACAGTTAACAATAGTAAAATTTAGTACGTACCTTGCTGAGCTGCAGTCACAGGTAAGCTAAAATATGGTAACAAAAATCGCACTCTTAATTTGTGCTTGTGTAATCTAAATATTCTAGCCAGCTATGAATACCTTAACTGAACTTTGAAATTAAATCAGTGAAATCGAATGATATTACTTTAATGCTGGGGTACGAATTTCAACGACACTCGGGTTCATTCCAGAAAAGGGACCCTGCTTGGTAATGCAATTGGGACAATGAGCAACAAAGGTTCATGCTACGTTGCTGTATTTTAGTGATGGAGTAGTTAGAAAAGGCTGAGGTCTGCCATTCAGTTCTAAAACTTTACGTGCATCCAGTCTTCCTTGTTGGTTGATTGAAGGTTTAAAGTCGTCGATCGAGGAGGTGGCGACAGTCACTCATTGTCGGCCGTCGCTGTTGCAGAAGCTGGATGTTGGTGCGCCTTCTTCTCGACACGGTCACCAGGCGAAACGGGCTCTTGGTGTGCGGCAGCTAATGCTTCCCGTCCGCGACACCGTGTCAGAAACTATCATAGCCAGTCGGGCGAAATTACATGCTGCCAAACCCCGAAAGGGCGGCAACTCGCGGGAGCGTCACTCAACACACCTGCTCCACCGCCCTACTCCAGCCAGACTCCCTCTGCTCGCGCTCCATGCGGCAGAGTTCACACTACCAAAGATCCTAAACACTTTCGTTCTCCACACGACCTATCGATGTAATCGTTTGATAGCATAGTTTTCCCTAGGCTAGACCCAGCGCAAAAATACAAATAATCTTTACGCAACAAACCAATTATAAATCGAGATTATATATATATATATATATATATATATATATATATATATATATAAACAATTACAATATATAAAGACACAGAAATGTCATACCTTCGGGTAACAAAATAAGGAAAAATCTATAGTACAATAGATGGAAATAGGATGATATGCATTTCCGGCGTTACAAGATCCTTTCATGTTAAGAGTTTTTTGTTCGTGCCAAGTGTGTGCAACGCTAGTTTGGATTTACCCAGCTCGGTGGGTGTTTTCTCATTCGACCTGACATTAATTACGACTACTGCTTGACGTTACGAATGAAGGGCTGTGTGTGTGTGCGTGTGTTTCATTTGCTTTGCGGCTGGGGGTGCCTTTTCGGTGGCGTGATGAGAGCTGAACAAACAGCACGGACAAACACCACGATGGGGAGGAGCGAGCGAAGCGCCGACCGTGCGTCTGCAGCGGAAGAAGCGGCCCGGCCCGGGGGCGCGGTACGAATCAATCGCCTCCTCCGGCTCCCGGCTGGCTGCGACCTGCGCGTTGCCTAGCAACGCCAGCCAAGCTCCGCCAAGTAGCTGCGGCGCCGGCCCGGTGAGCAGCCGGCCGCGGGGCTCTCCGTCAGCGGCTGGAGGAAGCGACGAGTGTCGTCCTCAACGAGGAGGGGATCACAAGGGAACCTCCCCATCGCAGCCCCCTCAGATATAGATCAGTCGAGAACACCGGAAGAAGCAAAATATACAAACTGAGTGGCACAACTTGACCAGAAGAAGGGATCCGTTGATAGGACATGTTCTGAGGCATCAAGGGATCACCAATTTAGTATTGGAGGGCAGCGTGGAGGGTAAAAATCGTAGAGGGAGACCAAGAGATGACTACACTAAGCAGATTCAGAAGGATGTAGGTTGCAGTGGGTACTGGGAGATGAAGAGGCTTGCTCAGGATAGAGTAGCATGGAGAGCTGCATCAAACCAGTCTCAGGACTGAAGACCACAACAACAACTGAGTAGTCCATGCGCAGCACAGGAAACACCAAGGATAATCTGACCTCAGGAGTGCCGTGGCCCCGTGATTACAGTGAACAACTGGTGAACGAGAGGTCCTTGGTTCTACATCTACATGACTGATCTGAAATTCACATTTAAGTGCTTGGCAGAGGGTTCATCGAACCACAATCATACTGTCTCTCTACCATTCCACTCCCGAACAGCGCGCGGGAAAAACAAACACCTAAACCTTTCCATCCGAGTTCTGATTTCTCTGATTTTATTTTGCTGATCATTCCTACCTATGCAGGTTGGGCTCAACAAAATATTTTCGCATTCGGAAGAGAAAGTTGGTGACTGAAATATCGTAAATAGATCTCGCCGCGACGAAAAACGTCTTTGCTTTAATGACTTCCATCCCAACTCGCGTATCATATCTGCCACACTCTATTACGTGATAATACAAAACGAGCTGCCCTTTGTTTTGCACCCTTTCGATGTCCTCCGTAAGGAGGTAAGGATCCCACACCGTGCAGCAATATTCCAACAGAGGACGAAAGAGTGTAGTGTAAGCTGTCTCTTTAGTGGACTTGTTGCATCTTCTAAGTGTCGTGCCAATGAAACGCAACCTTTGGCTCGCTTTCCCCACAATATTATCTTCGTGGTCTTTACAACTGAAGTTGTTCGTGATTTTAACGCCCAGGTACTTAGGTTCAAGTATTCTCTCGAGTAAAGAGTTTAATTTTTTTATTTCCAGACAATTATTATGTCCGTCCGTCCGATGCGATCACTTTTTTAGGAGTGATTATCACATCCACAAGAAAACCTAAATCGGCCAAGGTAGAAGAATCTTTTCACCCATTGGCCAAGTGTACAAGTTAGGTGGGTCAACAACGTATTCTTGTTATTTGACGCACATGCCGTCACCAGTGTCGTATAGAATATATCAGGCGTGTTTTCCTGTTGAGGAGTCGGTTGAACTATGACCTTGCGACCCAATGTTTTCGGTTCCCATTGGAGAGGCACGTCCTTTCGTCTACGAATCGCACGGTTTTGCGGTGCGGTCGCAAAACACAGACACTAAACTTATTACAGTGAACAGAGACGTCAATGAACGGACAGATCATAACTTTGTGAAAATAAAGAAAGTAAAATTTTCACTCGAGGGAAGACTTAAACCAAGGACCTCTCGTTTCATAGCTGCTCACGCTTACCATGGCACTCGTGAGCTCACAGTGTCCTTGATGTTGCCTATCTTGCACATGGACTACTCAGTTCGTATATTTTGCTTATTATTTTCATATTTCCGCACAACTTCTTCCTGTTTCCTCGATTGGTATGTGTTCAGCTTTTCAAGGCCTATCCACTGTGCCAACTTATAACTAAATCTGAGGGGGGTGCGATGGGGAGGTTCCCTTGTCAGTAGCCTCGGTACAAATCTTCATTTGTCGCGAATGAATTCTTTCATTCACCGAATGCCGCAGAGACCGGGATTTCTCCTTTCGTAACATATAGTACGTCCGGCCGCGAGATCAAACACAGCAGTGGTGTCTGCTCTTACGGACGTGTCCGAAAGAACAGACGCCACTCATAAAGAGATATACACTGAAGAGTCAAGGAAACTGGTACACCTGCCTAATATCGTGTGGCGGCCCCGGATCACGCAGAAGTGGGGCAACGCGACGTGCCATGGACTCGACTAGTGTCTGAAGTAGTGCTGGAGGGTACTGGCGCAATGAATCCTGCACGTCTGTCCATACATCCGTAACAGGACGAGGGGGGCGGAGATTTCTTCTCAATAGCACACTGCAAGGCATTCTAGATGTGCTCACCAATGTTCATGTGTGGGGAGTCTGGTGGCCAGCGGAAGTCTTGAAGGGGGGCAGGACGTCATACGGGCCCACTTGGTGCAGGAGAGGCACCACAGGACATTTTCATTTGCCCTGTCTATACTTTTACAAGTAAATGCAAAAAACTTTGTTACCATGACCAGCAAGGATTCAGCATTCACACTCGTAGCAGTGGAAGTTCAAAAACATAACAAAATAATTTTTTTTTACATGTCAAATTTCATTATTTTTTTCACTTGCTATTGGCTGCATTTGTTGCTATAGGTAGACTTTTCTTCATAAGTAAGAGAGACTGTTCCATGAATTTTTCATAGCATACTTACACTTGTCTGAAACTCTAGAATCTATGCAATTTATGAAAAAATGAATGAGCTGTAACGTTTTAAACTTTGTTTAGAAAAAAATCAAATTTTGTAGTTAATTATCTCAATTCTTACCACAGTTTTTAATAGATTTGGAAAATTCTAGAGTTTCATACACCTGTAAGTATGGTTTGTATGCTGTGCAAAATTCATCGAATAATCTCTCTTACTTATGAAGAAAAGTCTACCTATAGCAACAAATGCAGCCAACAGTAAGTGAAAAATATGATGAAATTTCATATCTAAAAAAAATTATTTTGTTATGTTTTTGCACTTCCACTGCTGTGACTGTGAATCGCGAATCCTTCGTGGTCATGCTGACCAAGTTTTATGAATTTGTAAAAGTATAGACAGTAGAAAATAAAATGTCCTGTAGTGCCTCTGCTGCTCAGAGTCCGCCTGTTTGACGTCCTGCCCCCCTTAAACTCAGAAGAATGTTCCTGGAACCATTCTCTAGCAATTGTCGACGAGTGCCGTGTCGCAGAGTCCTGCCGGAATTCTCCAAATCCGTCGGAATGCGCAATAGACATGAATGGATGCAGGTGATGAGACAGGATAGTTACGTACGTCTTAACTGTCAGTCGTATCATCGCTTCCATACCACTTCAACTGCACACGCCCCACAGCATTACAGACCTTCCACCAGCTTGACATGCAGGGTCGATGGATTCATCAGGTTGTCTCCATACCCGTAGATGCCCATCCGCTCGATACCACTTGAAATAAGACTCGCCCGATGGGTCCAATGTCGATGGGCCCAAGCGAGGCGTAACGCTTCAAGGCTAAACGACTGGGCCTTCGGCTTCGAAAGCCCATACCGATGATGTTTCGTTGAATAGTTCGCACGCTGACGCTTGTTGATGGCCCAGCATTGAAATGTGCAGCAGTTTTCGGAAGGGTTGCACTTCTGTCACGTTGAATGATTCTTTTCAGTCGTCGTTGGTCTCGTTCTTGCAGGATCCTGTTCCGGCCGCAGCGATGTCGGAAATTTGATGTTTTACCGGATTGCTAATATTCACGGTACCCTCGTGAAATGGTCGTACGGGAAAATCTGCACTTCATCTCTACCTCGGAGATGCTGTGTCCCTTCGCTCGTGCTGTCGACTACAACACCACTTTCAAACTCATTCAAATCTTGGTAACCTGCCATTTTAGCAGGAGTAACCGATCTAACAACTGCGCCACACACTTGTTGTCTTATACACACATTCAAATGGTTCTGAGTACTACGGGACTTAACATGTGAGGTCATCAGTCCCCTAGAACTTAGAACTTCTTGAACCTAACTAACCTAAGTACATCACACACATCGATGCCCGAGGCAGGATTCGAACCTGCGACGTAGCGGTCGCGCGGTTCCAGACTGTAGCGCCTAGAACCGCTCGGCTTTATATAGGCGTTGCTGACCGCAGCGTCGTGTTCTGCCTGCTTAAATATCTCTATTTGAATACACATGCCTGTACCAGTTTCTTAGGCGCTTCAGTGTATATATGCCGTGAGGGCTAATCTGATCATTCAGTGCAGAGCACTCTTCGTCAGACCTCGTGTGGGAATTCCCATGGTGCGACGAGCAAAAAAAGAGGAAAGTGGGCAAGGGGTTGGGGACGCTGCTTTGGTAGTGTGCGGCAAATGGGAATTTGCATTAACGTGGAGGGGTGAGGGAGGGCGTTCTTGGGTAGTCATTGCAGTTGTTTGAAACCACTGTGCCGAGGTAGGTGGTTAACGCATCTGCATAGTAAGCTGCAGACGTGAGTTCGAATCCCGGCCTTCGTACAAATTTTCATTTGCCGCCAGTGAATCATCTCATTACTCGAATGTGGCAGAGATCATAATTTCTCGTTTCTGAACATATTGCACACAGTTCTCGAGTCTGTAACTGCGAACTGCTTATTTTTCTTTCTTCTTTCTTGTTTTCCGTGCCTTATTTCCCGCCTCTCTTGGCTGTCGGCCCTCTTGTTACGCCAATCCCGACGTATTTGCGTCATTCCAATGTGCAGTCCGGATTAGTGTCAAATACTGGTCGTGTGATGTTGCAAGGCGAAAGACGCATGACATGCCGATACCAGCAAAGTCGATCTTCTTGAAGCTTTTCCACTATGTTTGCTACCTTAACCAAGCCACGGATGTGGTAGTTTTTTACTCAGCCGTTTACGAGGGTAAGTAAAAAATTATCCACTCTGTAGCTATGCCTTTCATTGCATTGTAAATAGGACACGTACGTTAACATCATTTTTCGATGTAGTCGCCGCGCGGAGTGGCCGCTCGGTTTGATGCGCCGTGTCACGGGTTGCGCGGCCCCTTCCGCCGAAGGTTCGAGCCCTCCCTCGGGCATGGGCGTGTGTCTTGTTCTTAGCATAAGTTAAAGTTAGTTTCAGTAGTGTCTAAGTTTAGGGACCGATGACCTCAGCACGCCGGGCTCTGTAGCCGAGCGGTTCTAGGCGCTTCAGTCCGCAATCCTGCCTTGGGCATGGCTGTGTGTGATGTCCTTAGGTTGGTTAGGTTTAAGTAGTTCTAACTTCTAGGTGACTGATGACCTCATATGTTAAGTCCCATAGTGCTTAGAGCCATTTGAACCATTTGACCTCAACAGTTTGGTCCCTTAGGAATTCACACACATTTGAACATTTCTTTTCGATATAGTTCCCTTGCTTTTCAGTGCACTTTGTCCATCGTTGCGCAAGCTTCCCGATGCCCTCAGAAAAGGCTTTCGGCTGAACAGCGAGCCATGCATGTACCCACGTGCCTTTACTTCTTGGTGAAAGGTGAATCCACGATCCTTCAATGCGTCTATGAGTGGAACAAACAAATAGTAGTCGTAAGGGACAAGATCAGGACTATTCGGAGGAACAGCCAAGTCTCCAGAGCGTTCCAGCAGTGTGCACAGTGCTACGTGGACAGTAGCTCTCGGCGTTTGCTTCGAATGGTAGGCTTTAGCCTCTCAGTAAGTGTCTCACTGTAACATCTACTGTTCATCGTCGTGCCACTTTGTTGATAACGTACCAGTACTGGGTCTTGTGCCTCCCAGGAAACGGTAAGCATCAGTTTTCCTGCGGGTGGTTGGGTTGTGAGCCTCTTCCTGCTACGCGATTGTGGA
The DNA here is from genome assembly GCF_023897955.1 of Schistocerca gregaria. NCBI lineage: Eukaryota > Metazoa > Arthropoda > Insecta > Orthoptera > Acrididae > Schistocerca > Schistocerca gregaria. Next base: position 942,485,372 of record NC_064922.1, on the reverse strand, counting down.
CGTCGGCATTCCACACTCCGCCGTTTACTCACCGGCTCGTAATGGTGAATCCATGTTTCATCATCAGTGCTGATTCGAAGAAGTCGTCACATTCGTTACCGTAACGATGCGTTTTCTGAATTTTGCAGTCCATTCGTAGACACTCAGTTGCTGCGAGACACTATTCCCGTATTGTACCCGAAATCTTTGATGGATTGCAGTCCCCGGTACATCTTCCGACCACAAAAACAGGATCATCACTCATTGTTGATCTTTGGTGCAAACATCTAATGGAGCAACCTTGGTCTATCTGCAGCAAGGGAAAGATAAATGAAGGAATTAGGATCAAACTTTCATAGATGACCATGGCAGTATAACAATAAAATAAACGAAGACAGAGTTCAGTATGAACAGTATAAGAAGAGTTACGTCAACGTTGCGGATAATTTTTGACTTAGCCTCGTAGAGTCACAGCCTCTGACTACCGTAGCATCCTTGTCTTGACCTCATCTGGTTTGCGCATGACCCAACATCCTGAACTGTACGTTAGAGCTAGTCTTATTGCTCATTAGTACACATTTCCTTCTACTTCGATTGGTATTTTCACGTTGCAGATCACTTGTACTTGTGATCTTCTTTTTCTATAGGTGTCTTTATCCGTGGAATCTGTTGATGTTCATACGGATCCGAAGTAGTTGGTGTTACGATGGCATTGTCCAGATACAGTTGCGCTTTAGAACTTACCGCCTTTATTGAGAATTTACAATACATATACCGTTTTCGTCGTACTTTCACTGAGTCTCCTGCGTTCTGGTTTATTTTCCATTATGCGTTTTAATTGTTTAATTGATTTTACTAATGACTTGTAACGCAGCGTAATAGACGCGGACGGAATTAGATTAGGAAACGAGACACCAAAAGTTTTAGATGAGATTTGTTATTTACCCAGCAAAATAAGAGACGCTGTAGTAGCAACAAAAGCGTTTCTGAAAAAAAGCAAATTTGGTAACATCGAGCATAAATTTAGATGTTAGAAAGTGTTTTCTAAAGCTGTTTGGCTGGAGTGTAGCCTTCTATGGAAGTGAAACGCGGACAACAAACACTTCAGACAAGAAGGAAATGGGAGTTTTTGAAATCCGGTGCTACAGAACAGTTCTAATGATCAGCTGGATGGATCGGGTAACTAATGAGCTCGCACTGAAACGAATTGGGGGAGAAAAGAAATGTGTGGACAACTGTTGGCGCCGTGGGTCCTCACACCAGAAATGTAGCGCAGCTGACCGCGGCATCGGTGCCGGCATGGCTCCACATGCATGTTGGAACCTTCCAGGACATCATTGATTCTCTTCCTGCACGATCGCGGCGAAAAGGTGGTTGTTCAGGTTTATGAAATGTGCTCACGTCGATGTGACTAGTCCGTGTACAATTTGATGTATTTACTTAAGTTGTGCTCTTCCTGTAGTTCTTTTCCCATTCACTTACACCTCTACTAGTGTTTTTAGGAGCCCCTCCTCTTTTAGTGTGTTACCTTTTTTTGACCTCTCCCATTCCGTTAAGGATTTCTACATGATCTAATCAATCCACTTGATTTTCGGGATGCGCCTGTAACACCGCACATCGGACGTATGCAGTCTTTTCATTTCCTCACTCCACAGAATCCACATCTTACACCTACATGAGTAACGTTCCTTGTTTCAGATGATCTCCCACCTGCCAGAGAGCAAGATGCTTAAATAATAAGCAGATTCATTTTCTTCTGAAAATTAATTCTGCCAACGGCCTTGCCGCAGTGGCAACACCGGTTCCCATCAGATCGCCAAAGTCAAGCGCTGTCGGGCTGGGCTAGCACTTGGATGGGCGACCACTAGCACTTGTATGGGCGACCATACGGTCTGTCGAGCGCTGTTTGCAAGCGGGCTGCACTCAGCCCTTGTGAGGCAAACTGAGGAGCTACTTGGCTGAGAAAGTAGCGAAAACTGATGACGGCCGGGAGAGTTGTGTTCTGACCACATGCTCCTTTATGTCTGCACCCCGTGACGCGTTTGGGATGAGGATGACACGGCGGTAGGTCGGTACTGTTGGGCCTTCAAAGGCCTGTTTCGATGGTGTTTGTTTTATTCTTTTAATTCTTTCTCATTGTCTTCGGGACGCACAATTTTATAGGACGTAATAAAATAAATGTAAATTAAAATATGACAATTTTGGAAACAATACTCAGGGAAACTTTTATAAATAACGAAAAATTTATTCCATTAGAAAGTCAATAATAGATCCCGATACTTTAGGAAATGGAACTCTCGTACGTAAAACAGCATCAAACGTCTGGTCATTTTATACTGTGTTAAAGATTTGTCGTAAAGTGTGTAAGCGAGGAAAAGTTTATAATAGGTTCGAAATTATTTTTAAAGTTGGTTGGAAGTCGCTAACTGCTTTCTCTCTCTCTCTCTCTCTCTCTCTCTCTCTCTCTCTCTCTCTCTCTCTCTGTTTTAACCAATATAGGAAGGGTACCAGAAAGACAAACAATACTGAACTGGTTCTTCTTCATTTAGGAACGTTCCTTTTCCATACTGCAGCAAAATTGTCTTCAGTGGGTGTTGACGGTCATCCCGCGCTGGTAGTGCTCTCGGTGGTACGGTGGACTGCAATCGTTTTCTACGAAGTCGAGAAAATTGAGCATCTAACGATTTGCCAGATTAACGCCATGACATATACAGGGAAGGCACTCTGCAAGCTGCAGTGCTTGCAAGATGAATTTGTTAGGTAATGATTCAGTGCACGGAAGGTAGGTTTTGCAGAACTTGACTAACATTTATGGCTTTCTCTTAAAGCTTGTTTTTTGAGTAACCCAAAGTTAAGCCGAAAGAGAATCATTCCATTTACGTAAATGCTGAAAGTGGTTGTAGGAGTATAACAGAACAATGAATAATTTCTTACGTTTCTAGGTTTGTATTACTGTACATTTGTTGAACAGTAATTTGCGATAAAAGAAACAGCAGATTTTAATCTGTGTAACTTGCATTTGATCCACTCAGCAGTAGAGCCGAGTGGTACTTAAACACCGAGGAAGTAATTTGGTGCCCGAAATTCGGATAATACAGAAGTTATATATAAACCAGAAAATTGGAAAGTTCTCTATGTGGCGTGCAGTTTCCCCCGTGTGTAATTTGATGGCGAGATCTGCCCACCTGTTTCTCCGCCGCACATCAGGTATTTCCTGGAAGTCGGTAATTACCTTTCCAGAGTTATTTCGCCGAGTTGTTGGATCTGCCCACGCACCTGTTAGCAGCTGGCGAGGTGGATAAGTTTTCATCACGTGGTCCGTTGCTGCACCGCGTTAGCTGCCATGATATCGTACACACGTTTCTACGCCGTGTACACTTCACTAACAGCTCAGAACATGTGCTTGCATATCTCATTAAGAAGTTGTATTATTTGCTCATAACTTTTGCATTAAAACTGAATGAAAGTTTGACAGTATCCGGATCTTTCGATTGACTTTCGCAAAGCTTTCAATATTCAATAGATAGATCATTCGGTCTGCGTGCATCATACAGTTTACTCAACAGTTACACGAGATTCCTATGAATAACACAATGATAAATTTCTTGATTTACAGACGGGTCGTTTGCAGATGTATGAAACATCTACATCTACAGCTATGTGTCAGTCCACCTTACGGTGTGTATCGGAGGGTACTTTCTGGTACTTAATCATCAACCCCTCCCTGTTCTATTGGCAAAAGTCACGTGGGAAGAATGGCTGTCTGTTCTCATTTCGCGAGACATACGAGAGAGTAAGTAATATGTTGTCCGACACTTTCCAGAACGCACTGTGTTGGAATTTCAGTAACAAACCTCGCCGTGGTGCACAACGCGTCTGTTGCAGCGTTCGGTACTGGAGTTCTCTGTGACGGTCTCGCACCGACTAAACGATCCTGAGACGAAACGGTCCGCTCTTTCTAGGATCTCCTCTGCTTCTGTTAATTCAAGCCGGTAAGAGTCCCAGACTGAAGAGCAATACCTAAGAAGCGATTTACAAGTGTTTTGTGAGTCACTTATTTCGTAGACGAATTAAAACTACTCCTCATTCTTCCCATGAATCTCAGCCTGCTATTTGCCTTTCCCCCAACTTGGTTTATGTCGTCATTTCAGTTCAGGTCACTCTGGATGGTTACTCGTAGTGTTTTGTGACAGTTACTGTTTATCACCAAATTTGTAATCGAACAATACTGGATCTCGTCTATTTACACGCGGTATGTCACATTTATCTACGTTCAGGGTTACCTACCAGTCCCTGCACTAATCTTACATGCACTGCAGATCTTCTGGATTTTGTCCCAGTCTTCCTAAAGACAACAACATCGTCTGTGAATAGCGTCATGGATCTATCGACATTATCAACAGTAACGGTCTTACTAGGTGTACCGGTATGAAATGAGCGTTTTTTCTTTTTGTGTAAATGAAACACTAATTTTGAATTGAAAAGTAAAAAAAAAATCATTCAAGCTACTGACCATTTCTTTCTATACATTTTGACCTCCTTTCTGGCAATTTGTAGACACCACGCCAATAGAAATGTTCGTCTTTGGAAGCAAACCAATGAGACACCCAATTTTAGACTTCTTAGTAGGAATCGAAGTGTTCCTCAGCCAATGCGTGTCCCATTGATGAAAACAAATGGTAGTCGGAAGGGGCCAAGTCTGGTGAATACGGGGTAGCAACTCCGAGCCAAGTGTTTTGATTGTATCCTGAACCAGTTTTGCTTTGTGTGCAGGTGCATTGTCGTGTAAAAAAAATTACTTTGCGATGTCTTCTGGCCCATTCTGGTTTTTTTTCTATCAATGCATAGTTCAAAGTGATCATATGTTGTCTGTAGCCATTAGTATTCAGTTTCACCGTGTTTTAGAAGCTCATGATAAACCACACCTTTCTGATCCCACTAAACACATAGCATTGACTTCTTGCCGAATCGATCTGGTTTTGCAGTCTATGTTGATGGTTGTCCCCTGTTAACCCATGATTTCTCCGGTTTAGGATTCTTAAAATAAATCCATTTTTCATCGCCAGTAAAAGTTCGATGAAAAATTGATTTTCTTTCATGTCTTTAAAGCAAAATTTGACAAATCGTTTTTTCGGTTTCATTCAATTCATGTGGCACCCATTTTCCACACTTTTGGATCTTTCCCTTAGCTTTCAAACGGTCAGAAATTGTTTGTTGTGCAACATTTAGCATTGCTGCCATTTGCTTCTCACTCAAAGTATCATCTTCATCCAATATTGCTTGCAATTCGGCGTCTTCGAACTTTTTTGGTGGTGTGCCATGTTCTTCATTTCTTACATCAAAATCATTATTTCTGAACCGTTGAAACCTTCTTTTGCATGTTGCTTCTGATAGAGCATGATCACCTCGACAAGCATTCAATGCGACTCTACAGCAGTTATTTTCAAATGAAAAAAAAAATCAATGCTTTCCGCAAATCATCACTTTCTGTTACAAAATTCGACATTGTTAACACGATGAAAACATATGATGTTGTTTGTTCCATGAGTTGATGTATACTAAATATCTTTGACAGATGTCAAAAAAAGTTAATGCTCTTTCACAACAAATGTTCCCTATCGACACATTTGTATCTTAACGGTCATTCCCTACCGGTACACCTGGTATACCTCTCTCTTGGGGTACTCCTGTAATTACATCAGTCAGAGCAACACGTTCAGTTCTATCTACTAGAATATAATTGCACCAGTGGTATATTCTGATTTTTCATTTGGAAAATAATACGTTTCGAAGAGCTATTCGGAATATTTGTTGTGTATTGTATCCATTAAAAGTGATAAGCTATAGTGCTTGTGCCCAAAAAGCTTTTTTAAGAAGTCGTTTGTGGCTACGCGTTGAACGTTGAAGGGTAAACGGCCCCGAAAAGCCAGGAAGGTACATGGACTGTACAATATGATACGGTGTACACATCTCAGTTCCGGATATAATTTTCTAACTTTGTTGTAATACTCTTTCGTCTCCCTGTAAATGTGACATCTGTGGGAGCGTTCTTATCCGACGTGTTGATCTACCGTCACATCGGTAGTGCACTGCAGAAGTTCCTCATCATTCTCACAACATTGTTTGTTTCCGCTTCGTTGACGTATCTGTGGCACTATAGAAACGGCTAAGCTAAGCACTGGACGCCATGATTGAGGATCTAGGTTAAGCATACTGTACACAGAAGTGGGTCCTACGTAGGGGAAGCATAACGGATGACTTCAGTGTCTTGGATTTCTGTATTTGACTGTAGAGGACTGATTGTCCGCTAGCAGCGTCGACACCGCGGCGGTACGGCGCTTGGACCGCCCTGGCGTGGGTGGAAGTCCGCCAAGGCGTCGAGACTATTAGGCTTTTGTCCTTAATTGTAATAACAGGGCAGCAACCGCAAATGTACCGCTGGTGTCTAGAGCAAATGTGTCTAGTGTAGTGGTAGCATACGGAACAATGGGGAAACTGGTAAACACACCGGGTCAGGAAAAATAAAACTGTCTTACGCAGAGTGGGTGCCAGCGAAAACTTAGCAAGTGTCAAGTGAACAGTGTCAGTGAAAACAGTAAGACGCTAACAAGAGACTGACAGCTTTATAACCTGCTTCTCCCTCTCCCAGGAAGTGTGATTGACGTATGGGATGTGGTATCGATCGCTACCATGCCACGGCGTAGGTGAAAGTTCGTAGGTTGGCACTATGTCACCGACACAGACGACTGCGCCCTCTAGCCGGCGCTGTGCAGCTCTACGAGCGCCGCTGCAGATTATGCCCCATTTGATCAAGAGCACACGGCCGGGACACTTCGCTCCATACAGAGACTTTGTACGTAGGTGCGAAGCCTTACAAGCGAACCTCCCCATCGCACTCCCGTCAGATGTAGTTATATGTTGCCACAGTGGATAGGCCTCGAAAAACTGAACACAGATGTATCGAGAAAACAGGAAGAAGTTGTGTAGAACTATGAAAAAATAGGCAAAATGTACAAACTGAGTAGTCCATGCGCAAGATAGGCAACATTAAGGAGAGCGTAAGTGCAGGAGGGCCGTGGTCGCGTGGTTAGCGTGAGCAGCTACGGAGCGAGGGGTGCTTGGTTCAAGTCTTCCCTCGAGTGAAAAGTTTACTTTATTTTCGCAAAGTTATGATCTATCTGTTCGTTCATTAACGTCACTGTTCACTGTAATAAGTTTAGTGTCTGTGTTTTGCGACCGCACCGCAAAACCGTGCGATTAATAGGCGAAAGGACGTGCATCTCCAAAGGGAACCGAAAATATTTTATCGGAAGGTCATAGGTCAACCGATTCCTCCACAGGAAAACACGTCTGTTATATTCTATACGACACTGGTGACGGCATGTGAGTCACATGACAGGAATATGTTGTCGACTCACGTAACTTGTACACTTGGCGAATGGGTAAAAAGATTCTTCTACCTTGCACGATTTAGGTTTTCTTGTGGATGTGATAATCATTCCCAAAAAAGTGATGAAAACGTAAGTTTTTCACATGAAATACAACAAATGAATGCAACAGTTTCACAGTCGCACAGTTTTCCCTGTGCTCTGTCAAAACATATGTTTTTTAACGTTTTCAAATTTTTCCGTGTGTAGACCGTCAAATCCTGCATATGTCTAAACAAATCTGAACATGTCCTGGAATTTTCGAGAGCGAAGTTGATTATGTGTGAGTGCCTGAACTTTGATAATTGTCTGAAAATAAAAAAAATTAAACGTTTCACTCGAGGGAAGACTTGAACCAAGGACCTCTCGTTCCGCAGTTGCTCACGCTAACCACGGGGCCACGGCACTCCTGAGCTCAGATTACCCTTGATGTTACCTATGTTTCGCATGGACTACTCAGTTTGTGTATTTTGATCGTTTTTTCATAGTTCCACACAACTTATTCCTGTTTTCTCGATTGATCTGTGTTCAGTTTTTCTAGGCCTATCCACTTTGCCAACTTATGACTAAATCTGAGAGGGGTGCGATGGGGAGGTTCTCTTGTTAGACCCGTCGTAAGTTCTGCAAAGTTATGCACGCCCCAGTATATATTCATGCACCAGTAAACCACTTTTACTTACATGCAGTAACGACGTGTTTTACCTTTTCCTGCTCCTGCTCCTACTCACTTCCTACATTCGGCCAACCGTACAGTTTTCAGGAGCAGAGCCACGTGCCGCCTTCCAGGCGGGATACAAAATGGGAGATGATGGAGACTGCACCAAAGGGATGCGCTTCGACCGCGGAACGTTCGTCGTTCGCTGCGGCGTGTGCTGTATCAGAGACTCACAAACTTGACTCAGACGAAAATCATCAGATGCTTTTTAATCCACTTACTTTCTTGTGAGAGGTTTAGCGACCATCAAATTTTTAAATCGAAGTGATTAAGCTACTCGAAGAACCAATTTTCCCGAAGTGTTACCACTATTATCACACCAGAAGTTGACTTACAAAGTAATCATGAACAACTTAGGGGATTTCAAGCTGCACATACAATTGAATATCTTCTCCCATGGAGAGTTTATGAACTTTCGTATGGACTGTTTCCCAAAAGACAGTGCCCCATTTATGAATTGTTTAATCTTTGCCTTAAGAAAATCTCTGATTAACCAGAAGATCGTCAAAACAACACTACAGAATAAATCAATTTATTAGTGTTATTCCTTATTACTCCCCCCCCCTCCCCTTCGTAAATAATCTAAAAGAATTAGTTTTCTTGCCACGAAGTGGTGATATGATCTGAGGACGGATCCTGAGTCCTTCTTGGGTAGCTCAGTTGGTAGAGCATTTGCCCGCGAAAGGCAAAAGTCCCGAGTTAGAGTCTCGGTCCGGCTTACAGTTTTAATCTATTACGAAGTTTCTTATAACCGCATAAGCCACTCCAGAGTGAAAATTTCATTCTGGAATCAATATTCCATTTTGAAGGTCACGCTCATTAAGTGGTGTAAATGCGGTACCTGGCGTGTCCCTTGACCGAAAGGGTCACCACCTTGCAACCATCGCTCTGGTAATTCTAATAGACGCACCACGCTTCTAACAGACACTATCGTGGACCAGCGCCCTTAGGAAACGGTATGTGCAGCCTTAGGTGTAAAGGCTTATCTGATCCACTCGTATGTGTGATGGTGAAGAACCAAATCGTCGGATAATGTGAACCCCGTTCTCGGACGCCATCCTTGCAACGTGTTCCCAAAATGTAAACTATGGTTCGACAGAGGACACTATGGTTTACCAGTCTGAGTCGTGCATGGTCGTGGCCTGTGTGTCTGGCAGCAGCTTCTGCACTTTTGAAGCAAACAGTCTGAGCCGCTTCAGAGGACATAACAAGAGGACGCCAGCCTCCCGCTTTGACTAACTTCGGCTGGGCAAGAGAAAGTTTAACAGAGTACCTCTACCTGTTCATTAGAAGCACGTACAGGGGATAGGAAAAATAAAGTGAACACCTGTACTCACTTGGGAATGGTTTATCAATAAGGGGTTGGACCCCCATTTGCCCGTTTTACAGCTGCGATTGTTCTTGGAATATTGGCGTATAATGATTGTATAGTCTCCAGTGGAATGTTATGCCACTCTTCGATCAGAATCTCTTTTAACTCCCGTAATGACGTCCAATACCGCCCACAAGGGTTCGATAATGTTAAAGTCCGGGGACTGTGCTGGCCAGGGATGACGCTGCATTTCAGCTGCATGCTCCTCATACCACGATTGTACTGTCCCGCTGTGTGAATGGGTACATTATCGTCCTGAAATATGGCATCATGGTTGGGAACAACATTTGAATCATGCGTGCACCTGATCACCTAAAATGCTGACATAATCTTCGGCTGCAACATGGCATTTGAGGGTAATGATGGAACCAGCAGAATACTATGATGTGGCTCCCCACGCCATCGCACTTCCACCTCCATGTTCAACCGTTTGAATCAAGCAGACACGACTGTTAGGCTTCTTTTGGCGTTCTCCAGACGTAAACCCCGCCCGATGTTAGAAAAAACGAAAACGTTGAGTCGTCGGACCATGTGATGTGTTTTTGCACTGATCAGCCGTCACAGAATTTATGCTCCGGACACCATGTTTTACGCATCTTTGCGTCGGTTGTTGTCACTAATGGTTTCTGTATAGCAGCTCGTCCATGAATATTCGCTTTATGGAGTTTTCGGTGGACAGTGTCGATAGATACGGGGTCTCGAAGGCGGCTGTTGAGCTCCGCAGTCACTTTAGCTGCGTTAGTTTTGTCTTTTTTCACACAATTCGTGTTAGTGTACGAAGATCTTTCACTTAGTTTTGATTTGCGCCCACTATCACATTTACACGGTAATGTCTTTCTATGTTCTATGCAGGCTGTTATGAGTGATGGAACAGTTGTTCTTGAAGCATTCAATAAGTTGGCTGTCTTTGTTACTGCTGGTTACTGCTCCAGTTCCTCTTTGGAGCTCTGTTAGGTCTTTCATTGCGCGTCGACCTCGGCCTCTGAATGCAAATACGAAGTATGCATTACTCGTAAACAATCTGCACTGACGCCTGGTTAGCCGGTTTGGCCGAGCGGTTCTAGGCACTTCAGTCTGGAACCGCGTGACCGCTACGGTCGCAGGTTCGAATCCTGCCTCGGGCATGGATGTGTGTGATGTCCTAAGGTTAGTTAGGTTTAACTAGTTCTAAGTTCTGGTGGACTCACGACCTCAGAAGTTAAGTCCCATAGTGCTCAGAGCCATTTGAACCGTACTGAACACGCAGTGTGCAGCGTGACATGTGCCTTACCTACGTTGTTGACCGTGAAACACAAACGTCCCATTACTACCACTATTTACATTATTTTGCCTATTGCCTGTACGTCGCTGGTACCCATTTGGACAAGTCAGAAGGAAAAATCTGTCTCTGACGATAACAGTGATTCACGTTGTGTTTGTTTTTCTCCAGCACTGCACTTAAAAATAAAACCAGTGGCATTGTTCACACAGTCGTTTTTACAATTTTATTACAATGAGCAATCAAAAACATTCTTGCGATGTCAAAAAGTCGTCTCATAATTACTGCTGTTGTCACTTGCTGTTTTCTATATTGTCATTATCTGTTGTGTTGAAGCCGAGAAGCGCTCCCTCCTGTCGCTACGGCGAACGGAATAGTGCAGTGAGTCGTCGCACGACTGGAATACTGTGACCCAGTGCTGAGAAGACGGAGAAACCAATAACAGATTTGACAGCTGTTGCGGAAGATGGCCATATCCTATACTGTACGCGTGAGTGACACTCGAGCCAGGCGGGATCTATCAGCACATTTGATTGCAGCTGGACTAGGGCTTCCCAACGTCGTTAATACCTCATCTCAGAGGTCGTGCAGGCAGTGGTCTTCTCTGGTGTCAACATGTCAAGAATGCAGCGTGGGGATGTCAATTCTGAGAAAACAGCCGCCGCCACTGTCATCTGCAATGGGCAGTTGTTGGCAGAGGTCACCGTTGACTCCGCCGGATTGTAACAGTGGATGAAAGGCCCACAGGGCAGAAAATCATTCTGCAGTTCCGTCAGAGATGATGATCGGTCAGGATTAGATTTGGCTCTGAGCACTATGGGACTTAACTTCTGAGGTCATCAGTCCCCTAGAACTTAGAACTATACAAACCTAACTAAACTAAGGACATCACACACATCCATGCCAGAGGCAGGATTCGAACCTGCGACCGTAGCGGTCGCGCGGGTCCAGACAGTAGCGCCTAGAACCTCTCGGCCACTAGGGCCGCCCTAGATTAGATTTACTGTCATTCCAATTGATCCGTAGTAAGGAGGTCCTCCAGGATGTAGAACATGTCAGAAAAACAATAATACATGACATATTTACAACTGAAACAAATAAGCTAGTATACATTCCACAGGTCCTAAGTGGAATGATCGTCATTTTTTAATGAACGCTATGTGAAAGAATCATTTTACAAACACTAATGCACTGAATTTAATATTAAAGTTTTTTATTTGTAAGGTAATAAACATGTAATAGAACTACTATAATACTTGTTTACAGTGAGCACATCACTGCACTGAACTGATGGCTCCGAGCAGATCGCTCTGAGCACTATGGGACTTAACATCTATGATCATCAGTCGCCTAGAACTTAGAACTACTTAAACCTAACTAACCTAAGGACAACACACAACACCCAGCCATCAACGAGGCAGAGAAAATCCCTGACCCCGCCGAGAATCGAACCCGGAAACCCGGGCGCGGGAAGCGTGAACGCTACCGCACGACCACGAGATGCGGGCTCCACTGAAATGGTGCAGAAGTTATATAATATATAACCGTTGTAGGAGCTGCCGCCCAAACTGCTCACTACAAATCAGAGATAAGCTATGGTTGTAGGAACACCACTCTTCAACGCACAAATCGTGGAGAAAGGTCGCCTCTAGAACTGAGTTGTGATGTGCATTGATGGACGTCTGGTTGGGCAAAAACCAAATTTTGCATGCTAACAGAGCGTTGTTGAGGCTGGGTGCGCAGATAATGTCGTGTGGGGGACGTTGGCATGGTATGAAATGGGACCCCCGATACGTTTACCTCTGCCTTTTACTGCTGACCGATACAGAAATCTGCTGAACGACTGCGCATTTTTCCCTTACAGCGCCCCGTAAACTACCTGTACTCTCAGCAAGATAACGCTCGAAATCGTCGCTCCCTAATTGTCAGAAAGCTGGTTACTGCTCCAGTTCCTCTTTGGAGCTCTGTTAGGTCTTTCACTGCTCGTCGACCTCGGCCTCTGAATGAAACTGCGATGTGCCGAGTACTCGTAAACAACCTGCGCTGGTACCTACTCCGTACTGAACACGCACAGTAGAGCGTGACTGGTGCCTTACGTACATCCTGCTGAACGCAGTCCTGACGCCGACGAACCACATTTGTGCTTCGCAGACCGAGGTCAGTTATTTGTGGAAGGCGGTCGTGGTTCATAGTGGCTCCCCAACCGCCTCGGTGTCTCGTGAACTCCGTGAAACAAGAGGCCGACGCAGTCAGGACGAAACCGGATGCTGCGTGCTACTAGGTAGGTGCCTAGTTGAACTGACCATCACCGTACATCGTATCAGCTCCAGATAAAGAGAGGCTTGTTTTATGTAACTCCGTGCTCAAGAGCCGTTATATTCTGACAAAAATGCTATTACCAACTTGTAGATTTGCCTTGTTTAGTAAGATTCCAACGACATCCTGGTCGCTACATACAGAATTAGACAAGAGTGTAGGAAATAAATTGGGCTAACATGCCGCAAGGCTATTTTTTTCTGTTTGTATCAGTTAGCGACCACAATACTTTACACCGGGTAATTAATTTCGGTCTGCCAACGGCCTTGTCGCAGTGGCAACACCGGTTCGCCTCAGATCATCGAAGTTAAGCGCTGTCGAGCTGGGCTAGCACTCTGATGGGTGATGATCCGGTCTGCCGGGCGCTGTTGGTAAGCGGGGTGCACTCAGTCCTTGTGAGGCAAACTGAGGAGCTGCTAGACCGATAAGTAGCGGCTCCGGTCTCGGAAACTGACACACGGCCGGGAGAGCGGTGTGCTGAGCACATGCCCCTCCATATCCGCCTCCAGTGACATCTATAGCCTGAGGATGAGATGGTGGTCTGTCGGTGCCTTCGGGCTTTCATGGCCTGTGCGGCAGGTCTTCAGTTTTAGTTTACTTTTTAATTAATTTCGGTCTACGATAACCATCAATACCTGAGTACCATTTCTCAATCACATGGAGCCAAAATATGTAAATATGGTACAGTCAGAAATTAATAAACCCAAAGACGTCGTCGTTTTGTGTGAAATTCCTTGGTTTGAATAGTTTGTATGTGGTACTTAATTTTTGCATTACTACCAGACTGTACTATATTTACATATAGTCACGCTGACAAAGTTTTATGAATTTATTTGTAAAAGTATAGACAGTGCAAATTAAAATGTCCTGTGGTGCCTCTCCTGCTCCAAGTCGGCCCGTTTGGCGTCCTACCCCCCCTCCCCCCTTAAGTTTTCTATAGTGTTGTCATCTATAGAATGGATTGATGTTTTCGTTATGGACTGTAATGTGTGATTTTTTTTGATATCTATGTTTTTGAGTAGTTATTTAATGTTAGAGGCGGAACAGAAGCTTCACCAACGGAAAATCAGCAACACATTGAAGTGCAACACCAACATTCGCTGTTTAAGTAGTATAACATAAATTAAGCAATTAAGTGTCAGAGGTCAGTTGTTTATAGTTTTTACGGCGGATGATGTAAGTTAAAAGTTGTGCATATAATCGGAAATGAGCCACTAAACATGTTTGAATAAACTGAGGCGAAACGCGTATTGCAGAATGTGAATTGCATAATTTAGTTAAACAGAGACGCAACCTCACAACCAGTAATATGATACAGCGAGCAGCAGCTATTCAAGAGGCCAACTAAACAACTCAGCTATTGACATCTTGGATATTCGGGAATCCAGCCGGATGTTCGCGTCGTTGCCACCATCCGGCACAGAAGAATGGAGTGCTCAAAACACTGGTCCACAGAGCACAAACTCTGTCAGATCCTGATAGTCTGGCCACAGAAATAGAACACTTACAATCAGTGTTCAGCAGGAATGGGTACTCCTCTAGAGATATCCAGAAGGCACTTCAACCTGCCAACCGGCCAAAGGATCCAGAAGAAGAACCAGAAGAGGCAAAGAAGATGGCATACTTGCCATATGCCGGACCTATCTCTACCAAGATCAGCAGGATTCTCCAGAAATATGACATCAAGAGCATATTTTGCCCACCCACAAAAAATTGGGGCTATGCTGGGGACTGTAAAAGATGACCTGGGGCTACGCAAGCCAGGTATTTACAACATAGCATGCCAGTGTGGGATGTCATACATTGGCCAGACCACCAGAACTGTGGACATCAGGTGTAAAGAACACCAGAGACATACCAGACTCAGGCAGGCAACTAAATCAGCCATAGCAGAGCATTGTCTGGAACTTGGTCATTCAATGGATTACAATGACACCAAGATTGTGACACAGACCTCAAGATTTTGGGACAGTGTCATTAAAGAAGCAATTGAGATTAAGGTCACAGACAATCTAATCAACCGTGACTCGGGATACCAAATCAGCACTGCTTGGAATCCTGCGCTTGAGCTTGTGAAAACTCAACGCAGGACACTCCAGGATTCAGCCAGAAATATAAGTGGAGACCGAGGGAACAGCCGTGAGACAAGGTGTTGGACATTAGAGACCAGATCTGACACACCCCAGGTCATGAACACGACTTCAGAAGACGGCCAGGCCGGGCGAGGACGGCGGAGGGAACACCGGCGACCAGAGAGGGACAATGTAGCCGCGTCTGGCGGGCGCGGACCTCAGATGGAACACACGACGCGGCGCGGACCGATTAGGGAGCGCCCAGCACGTAACAGAAGTGGAAACCGTAGTAACAGTCATGAGGTAGAGTACCTAACATCTCAGATCGGGTCTGACACACCTCAGATGACAACCACAACCGTTGAGGACAGCCAAAACCGGCGCCGACGGCAGTCGGAACATCCGCGACTGGAGTGGTCCGTTGAAGCCGAGTCTGGCGGGCGCGGACCACAGATGGAACACTCGACTCGGCGCGGACCGATTAGGGAACGCCCAGCTCCTCCCAGGCATAAATACTGGACTCGATCGTATCCCTCTCAGTGATTCTCAAAAAAATCCCAGTCACCACGCCTGATGAGGAAGTCAGGTATCAGATTATAAAGCAGGGACTACATGTGGAGAAAGCATGGCGCATCATCTCCAGGAAAAACCAGCAGCCAACAGAGAAGTTTAGGGTCATAACGCACGACCAGCAGACCGTCGACCAACTGCTAACAGAAGGCGTCGACATAGATTTTAAAAGAAGAATGGCCGAACTGCCACACGACCCCCCATCCCAACCAGCACAGTGTGGTCGATGCTTATCCTTCGAGCACCCCACCATAAAATGCGCACAGCAACAAGCCAAATGTGCCAGGTGCGGAGGGCAGCACAACCTCTCACAGTGCAACCTGAAGGAGGAAAAATGCGCGAACTGCTCAGGACCACACTCTGCCTTGTCATACAAATGCCCCCGCAGACCAAAGGCACCATCCAATCCTGAACTCCGAGCCCCAATCAAAACAATGGACGGGCCAGATCACCCACCTACAAAGAAAGACGAAAACGGAGAGTCGGTCTCGGCGAACCACATAGTCTTCAAGAACGACTTGATTCGCCTCATGACCACCATCCTAATCGATCTCTTCCAGGACAGACGCGAGGACGTAAAGAAAGCTATCGACCGTGCGTCCAGAAAAATCCTTGAGAGGGGGGTGATAGCAACACAAATCAGAAACACACTACACGTTACCATCACAGAGGCATGGGACCCAGAAAACTGCATAGACACAGATCACTCAAATACAAACATACCTCCCCACTCCACCTCATCCCACCTGTCCCCCACCCACCACTCCACTCCACACCATCCACAGCAAGAAAGCGGCGCAGAAAGACAAACACATAAGTAAACAATAATGCGCACGTACACACACACACACACACACACACACACACACACACACACACACACACACACACACACACACACACACCCGCACCACCTTCATGGAAAGCACGGACGACAGAAACCGCTTGAAACTCCTCTTTGCAAATGGCCAAGGGATAAAAAATAAACGGACTGTCCTCACACACACACACACTTCACCACGAGAAAATACACATCGCTGCAATTGCAGAGACCTGGCTCCGCGACCATGACAAATGCGACTTCGCAAAATATAACACCTTCCGCAAAAACAGGCAAGACGGAAGAGGAGGCGTTGCAGTATATGTAAGCAACTCCATAGCAGCCCAGGAAATTGCGCTCCCACAGGCATTCATCAACATTGAGGCCATAATGATTAAAATCAAAGACAGGGACAGAAGGACCCTCCAAATAGTTTGCATGTATAACCCGCCAGGCACAGCGCTGCCAACACAGTTAATACAACACATCATGACACGAAACCGCACCATCCTCCTTGCAGACCTAAACGCCAGACATCACCTACTAGGAGACAGACTAGACAATGGCAACGGCCGGCTACTATTCGACCTCTTGACTACCGAACCCATACTCAGACTACCAGTTCATGAGCCCACCTTCATAGGCTTCCAAGGCACATCAAATCCAGGCCACATCCTCTACAGCCCAGACCTCCACGACACCATTACTGAACCTGAAGTAGGCGACTCCATCACAAGTGACCACCTCCGCATCACACTCACAACAACAGCCACACAACCACCTCCCCCTCACCCGACCAGCAGAACCATAAAACTATACAGAAACGCTGACTGGGACAAATATCGAGACATACTAACAGAAGAACTAACTGCCCCCATCAGTATCACAGACCCAGACGACCTACAAAGTGTCGCACACAGACTCGAATCGGCCTTCCAAAGAGCCATAACAGAAGCAGTACCAACAAAAACAATAGAGAACTGGAAACCCTCCATCCCCCCAGAAGCACTAAATCTCATCAGACAAAAAAAACGACTACAAAGACAAATGAGACGTGGAGGCAACCCAGACCTTAAACGACAGTGGAAAAGACTAAATGCTAGGGTCAAGAGAATCATTTCAACACACAAACAACAGCAATGGGACGACACATGTGCCCAGTTAAACTACAGGGAGGGCAGAAAGTTCTGGAATAGATTCAAGACCCTAACAGGACAACGAAAGACGACTCAATCCACACTACTGGTAAACAACGAGCCAACGTCCGACCAAAAAGAACAGGCAGAAGCTTTCAAACAAGTGCTGCAAGAAGTTTATTCATTTCCAGCTGACGATAAATTTGACGAACAATTCAGATAACACATAGAGTCCCAACTACCACGAATTCTAGAAACCCCCACAACCGAAACAGAAGAACAACTAACACTCACTAAAGACCTAACAGAGACTGAAATAGCAGACGCAATATACACGGGACGAAACTCTGCCCCTGGTGAAAATGGTATCCAACGAATCCACCTCCAAAAAGCTCCCTTACATATCCTCACCCCTCTACTATCCCTCATCTTCAACTTTTGCATGACTCACGAAACTATCCCGACAAATTGGAAAACCAGCAGGACAATAATGATCCCCAAACCCGACAAACCAAGGACTGACCTCCGTTCATACAGACCAATATCACTACTAGACGTAATAGGAAAGACATATGAACGGATACTGACAGACAGGATACGGAAATACACAGATGACAAAGGACTAATCCCTCCCATACAGGCAGGTTTCCGACAGAAGCACTCCACCAACGACCCCCTACTGAGACTGACTGACAGCATAGCGAAAGGTTTTAACAAAGGACACTGCACGCTCGCTGTACTCCTGGACATCGAGCGCTCTTTTGACAAATTATGGCACAACGGACTACTTTACAAACTAACAGAAATAGGAATCCCAACGAAGATGACAAGAATTATAAAAGCTTACTTAACTGACAGAACCTGCATAGTACACGTAGAAAAAGAAAAATCCGAAGCCTTTACCCCACAAGCAGGAGTACCCCAAGGCGGAATATTATCGCCCCTGCTCTACACGTTATATACAGCCGACGTACCCACTGTCAGGACACGAACCGAAACCGTAGGGCTGTATGGAGACGATACAGCATACTGGTGCACCGAACTAAGAACAAGCACTGTACAACTAAAGACAAACGACTACCTAACACGACTAGAGCAATGGATGACCAAGTGGAGAATTCGGCCCAATCCCAATAAAACACAGTTCTTTTCAAACACAGACATCTGACAAAAAAGCGACAACAAGACGACAACGAAATCCGACTAAGACTATGGAACACGCCACTCACACTGACCAACTCAGCCAGATACCTTGGAGTATATCTAGACCGACACCTGAACTGGAAAACGCACCTAAATCACCTCCTGAACAAAACACGACTACGACAAAACTTAATAAGACAGGTTCAAGGACGCTTCCACGGCTGCAGCGACGAAACAGCCCTACATACGTATAAAACATTTATAAGACCAATACTCGAATACGCAGTCGCCCCACTCGGGGGAATACAGGCCCACGTAGCGGAAAAAACTGTACAAAACGGAAAGAAGGTTAATACGCAGCATCACCAGGCTACCCCCTACAACCCCCAGCAACGAAGTATATACAAGCTATGGTATAGAACCACTCCAAACCAGAATGACCAAACTTAGGGCGAGGTATGGAAACCACATTATCCACAACAGACCAGACATGGAGGACATACTTACTATAAACGCAAGAGAAAACAGAAGACCGAAATACAAATACATTCCCCCATCACGGACAATAGCCCAAAACACAGCCAAAACATTCCCTGACCTCATCCCAATCCTACTACCCGTAACTACAGATACAACAACACCAACTCACCTTGACGAAAGAACAACAGAGTAACCACAAACACACCCGCACGTACACACACACACACACACAAAAGAATTCACCACAGCAAACACAAACAATCCAATCAACACCAAACAGCGCTCACCCCCTCTCAGGGAAAAAAAAAGGAAAATATATATACATACATACATATTGCACACACCTATTTGTCATGTGTCTTAAACTATAGGAGAATATATATATATATATATATATATATATACTTGTAAAGACAGCAACGCTCGGAATCGGCAACAAACACAGAATAATTATATATATATACATGTATCAAACTTAAAATGTACCATGTAAACAAAAGTGTTTATATTGTTGTCATTCCTTTCTTTTTCTGTAATTTAAATTTTATTCTGTTAATATACTTGTTTAATTTAAATTTTATTCTGTTAATAAACTTGTTTATAATGTCTTCTACCAAAAAACCTGCAGTAACAAGTTTGTCAAACCAATTATAACAATGCACTTGCAGGAAAAATAAATTGTACAAAATAAAAATAACCATGTAAAAACCCAACGGCTGAAAAGGGACGCCAGCATGCCCTAAAACAGCCCGCCTTCCTCCATCAGAGGAGGGAATGAAAAGTGCAAAAAAAAAAACAAAAAAAAACTCAAGGACCAGTCTCAGGTAGCACCTGAAGAAGACAGCGAGGCACGCTGTTGAAATATCGTGCGAGAACAACGCGAACATCCGGCTGAATTCCCGAATATCCAAGATGTCAACAGATCGCCGGGAAAGCATGAAGGAAAGCATGAAGAATTAACTCAGCTATTGTTGCTGTAGCCTTTTAGAATACTGTACTGTTCGAAGAATTTGAGGAGCTGTATGTGTGCACATGTAACCTCCCCCTCACTTATCGACCTTAATGACAGTAAAAATTAAACCGCGTGTACCTAATGGAAATCTGGGAAAAGCAATCGTTATCGAAGTCAATCTGTCGGTAAAGAGGGAGGAAAGGATTACATCGAAATGAAAGGAAAAATGCAAATGAAACTGGTGGAAATTAATTTTGAAAAGGGTAAAGTTAATAAAGAAAGTAAATGTGCGGTCGTTACGTTAACAATTAACTAGCGGTAATTAGATATTTGAGATTTTGGGAAAATTACGGTCGCCAGTGTGTGGACAACTACTATAACTGAAAAAGAAAGGTTATTGCACATATAATTAGCACTAGAAGCGTGGCAACTGAAGGTTGACACGTGCTGTGTGAAAACTGAAAGTTTGTCAGACGTAATAAATTTCGCTACACTCTGACTTAATTTAGCAAAAGAATTAATAAAACCGGAAAATTGAAAGTTAATTTAGTGACTGTAATTAATAGTGAGCTTTGTTTCTGAAGCACTACGAAATTCAGTAAAATAAGGTTAGTCTTGGGCTACCTCAACAATCATTTCAAAAGCTACTTGAATCTACGCTATTTAGAAATAAGAGATTTAACTTTGAACTTGAATTAAATGCTTCTGAACAGTTAACAGTAGTAAAATTTAGTACGTACGTTGCTGAGCTGCAGTCACAGGTAAGCTAAAATATGGTAACAAAACTCGCACTCTTAATTTGTGCTTTTGTAATTTAAATATTGTAGCCGGCTATGAATACCTTAACTGAACTTTGAAATTAAAGCAGTGAAATCGAATGATATTACTTTAATGCTGGCGTTTGAGTTTCAACGACACTCAGGTTCATTCCGGAAAAGGAAGGGACCTGCTTGGTAATGCAATTGGGACAATGAGCAACAAATGTTGATGCTAAGTTGCTGTAATTATAGCTACGAAAATGAAACAGTTTGAAAAGCTGAGGTCTGCCACACAGTTCTAAAACTTTACGTGCTTCCAGTCTTCCTTGTTTGTTGATTGAAGGTTTGAAGTCGTCGATCGAGGAGGTGGCGACAGTCACTCATTATCGGCCGTCGCTGTTGCAGAAACTGGATGTTGGCGCGCCTTCTTCTCGACACGGTCACCAGGCGAAACGGGCTCTTGGTGTGCGCCAGCTAATGCTTCCCGTCCGCGACACCGTGTCATAAATTATCATAGAAATTCGAGCGCAATTACATGCTGCCAAACCCCGAAAGCGCGGCAACTCGCGGGAGCGTCGTACAACACACCTGCTCCACCGCCCTACTCCAGCCAGACTCCCTCTGCTCGCGCTCCATGCGGCAGAGTTAACACTACCAAAGATCCTAAACACTTTCGTTCTCCACACAACCTATCGATGTAATCTTACGATAGCATAGTTTTCCCAAGGCCAGACTCATCGTAAAAATAGAAATAATATTTACAAAACAAACCAATTATACGCGCACACACACACACACACACACACACATATATATATATATATATATATATATATATATATATATATATATATATATATATATATATATATACAGAAATGTCATATATTCAGGTAACATAATGAGGAAAAAAATTATAGTACAATACATGGAAATAGGAGGATATGCATTTCCGGCGTTACTTATCCAGAGTTCACGGACTGCGACACAGAACCCATACGTCACGTTTTGAACGTAAATGATGTCTCACGCTGCCTTCTCGCCTTGCGCCCCCACGCTGTAGGCGTGCGAGGTAGTTATACAGAGAGGGGGGAGGGAGTCCACAAGGGCGGGCGTGACGCTGAGTGCTCTCGCACGCCGCGGTTCTGTTTGTATGTGCGAGGCGAGGCGCCACTCTTAGCTGTTCGTGGACGTGGCTTCCGTGCTCATTGCAGTGCTCAGCTCCGCGTCCCAGCTGAGGGGGGAGTCCCCCCCCCCCCCCAGGGGGAGCCGCCCCCTGGTCCTGCACGGTACTCCAGAGTGTGAGCACGTGGCGCAGCAGTTGGTTTGATGCCTCCGTCTACCTGCTGCCGTGGTATAGTGCGGTATACAGGGTGTTACAAAAAGGTACGGCCAAACTTTCAGAAAACATCCCTCACACACGAAGAAAATATGTTATGTGGACATGTGTCCGGAAACGCTTACTTTCCATTTTAGAGCTCATTTTATTACTTCTCTTCAAATCACATTAATCATGGAATGGAAGCACACAGCATCAGAACGTACCAGCGTGACTTGAAACACTTTGTTACAGGAAATGTTGAAAATGTCATCCGTTAGCGAGGATGCATGCATCCACCCTCCGTCGCATGGAATCCCTCATGCGCTGATGTAGCCCAGGAGAATGGCGTATAGTATAGCAGCCGTCCACAATACGGGCACGAAGAGTCTCTACATTTGGTACCGGGGTTGCGTAGACAAGAGCTTTCAAATGCCCCCATAAATGAAAGTCAAGAGGGTTGAGGTCAGGAGAGCGTGGAGGCCACGGAATTGGTCCGCCTCTACCAATCCATCGGTCACCGAATCTGTTGTTGAGAAGCGTACGAACACTTCGACTGAAATGTGCAGGAGCTCCATCGTGCATGAACCACATGTTGTGTCGTACTTGTAAAGGCACATGTTCTAGAAGCACAGGTAAAGTATCCCGTATGAAATCATGGCTGTGAATCGAGGATGTGCAGTACATACTGAGGAAACTAAAATGAGCTCTAACATGGAAAATAAGCGTTTCCGGACACATGTCCACATAACATCTTTGCTTTATTTGTGTGTGAGGAATGTTTCCTGAAAGTTTGGCCGTACCTTTTAGTAACACCCTGTATAAAAACTGTTGTTTGCCGATGTCCAGAGACGAGAAAGGGTTTTGAAAAATAACTGAACCGAATCAGCAGTGTCTTGGAAAAAGGTTATACGAACAATATCAGCAATAGTCAATCAGGAGTAATGGATGTGTTCCTTATTTTCTAGTGGATCGAATATTCCATCATTTTTCGCGAGTGTATCAGGAATAATATTAAATACTGTTCCGATATTTCTGCTGAAACCTTTTAATCACTCTGTAAGGTGCCTCTTATGTGAGGAAGACATCTATACAAGTTTCGATAAATTATCGTCTCTTGTTGATGTATTCACGATAGTTAGGAAGTGCTGTAGTCCGTAGCCGGCCAGGAGTTGGAAAGCATTTCCCACGCTGGCTGTCTAGGTCAGAGCTTCCCGGGTCAGCCGGCTCTTTCTAGGGGGTCCGCGGCCGCGTCTCACCAAATCGTGTGAAATAATGAGTAAAATTGTTGAATAAAAATGTGAAAATCAAATACATCACTTTTCGTATAAAAAACATGTTCTTTTTTACTTCATGTCGTATTCCCAAGCAGCCTTTGCGGTTCCTAAGTGAGAACGCATACACAGTTTAGTGCCGGAGAATGCGGCTTCTGTAATCGACTGTTTCGCAACAATACGGGGGTCGTTTGTGCGCCGGCTCATGGCGGTAGATGCGCCGTAACCTTTTACGCGTGAGCGGAGCGATCTTTCTCGACCAATCACAGCGCTCGCTGGTACTATGCGGCCCCAGGTATCATTAAATGTTAAATTTGCTTTGACAGTGCACTACCAATTTCATAAGTCAGTTTTTGACCTTCAACTTGTTTTCATTCTTCTCTAAACCGAAGACTATTAATACATCGGGGGGGGGGGGGGGGGCGGTTGCATTGGAAACATGGCACTTGCATTAAGAAGCTTTCAGTTCCCATGGCTTTCGCTCTGAAATTTAGAGTTACTGTGCTCTTGACTGACTCGGGGTCCGCCACGGATTTTCGACTGAAGAAGGGGATCCGCCAGAAGAAAAGGTCGGGAATCCCTGGCCTAGGTGACGAGGCGACCACATGTCGCGCGTAGTGGGGTGGGGTGGGGTGGGGTGGGGTGGGGTGGGGTGGGGTGGGGTGGGGTGGGGTGGGGTGGGGCTCGGCGCTGGATCGTAGCTACAAGCGGCAGCCTGGGAAACACACATGACCGGAAGTACCGCCATCTTGCCGCCAAAGTCACCGATTCAGTTTATTTATATTTAATAATTAAAGTCATTTATGACAACACGAATACTGGGAGCCGCCTCTGGAATTCACACCCGTTCATTGACAGATGCATATCTTAGTATGTACGAACTTGATCTGAAATCCACGGACTGTCACGAAACTAGTAAGAGATACGGACTGCGTCGGCAGTCGGCGTTAAGAGCTCTTCCTGTCTCGTTCGATGGTAGCCGTGCTCTCCGTTACAAGTAGTTTGTGACATGAATGTTTCATTATTGATCTAATAGGGATAAAAGTGATATTACGGCATTCTGAATGTTGTTTTCGAGTAGATAGATACCCCAAAGTTGATCGACAGCAATTTCAGATAATTAGCTTCCACCGACAGAGACATCGAATGCGCCAGTGAAGAATCTGCACGGGACGACATTTACGAGAGCTGCACCGCGCACAGGTAGGAGGAAATCCGACGACACGACCCACCGAGGCGGATCAAGGAAGGTCCGACTTACACTCGAAAATGCTGACCAGTTATACTGTACGTCACATATACCACCCTCTACGGACTCGCGGATAAGCTGAGTAATAACAATATCAGTTTAGAAGCGAGGGGATCTTGCAACTCTTAAGTCGGCTGCAAGACTTTAAAAGCACTTCACACTGTGGAGCAAACGCGCATGTCTTATATCGATAGTGTTAAATGTGGTTACTGCTCCCAGCACCTTGGATACACATAACAAGCAAAACCGATTGCGACCAAACCCAGCAAAAACACAGACATACGCATTTGATCTTCGAAACAGGCCAACCAAAAGGAGTCAACTGAAAAGCTGCACACGGCCACTCTCTTTTTAAGCTGTTTGGCGACAGGCTACGCGAACCTCGGTCTGGTGTCAAACGAGATGAGGCAGGAATCTGCCTTTCCGCACCGTGACAAGCTGCCTACGATCCACTCCCGTGACAGATTCTAGAGCGTGTTCATATGAAATCATCCCGATTTCCAAACACAATTACACTACTGGCCATTGAAACTACTACAGCAAGAAGAAATGCAGATTATAAACGGGTATTCACGAACAAATGTATTATACTAGAACTGACATGTGATTACATTTTCACGCTATTTGGGTGCATAGATCCTGTGAAATCATTACCCAGAACAACCACCTCTGGCCGTAATAACGGCCTTGATACGCCTGGGCATTGGCTCAGAGTTTGGATGGCGTGTACACGTACAGCTGCCCATGTAGCTTCAACACGATACCACAGTTCATCAAGAGTAGTGACAGGCGTATTCTGACGAGCCAGTTTGCTCGGCCACCATTGAGCAGATGTTTTCAGTTGGCGAGAGATCTGGAGAATGTGCTGGCCAGCGCAGCAGTGGAACATTTTCTGTATCGAGAAAGGCCCGTACAGGACCTGCAGCATGCGGTCGTGCATTATCCTGTTGAAATGTAGGGTTTCGCAGGGATCGAATGAAGGGTAGAGTCACGTGTCGTAACACATTTGAAATGTAACGTCCACTGTTCAAAGTGCCGTCAATGCGAACAAGAGGTGACCTAGACGTGTAATCAATGGCACCCCATACCATCACGCCGGGTGATACGCCAGTATGGCGATGACGAATACACGGTTCCAATGTGCGTTCACGTGATGTCGCCAAACACGGATGCGACCATCATGATGTTGTAAACAGAACCTTGATTCATCCGAAAAAATAACGTTTCGCCATTCGTGCACCCAGGTTCGTCTTTGAGTACACGATCGCAGCCGCTCATGTCTGTGATGCAGCGTCAAGGGGAACCGCAGCCACGGTCTCCGAGCTGATAGTCCGTGCTGCTGCAAACGTCGTCGAACTGTTCGTGCAGATGGTTGTCGCCTTGCAAACGTCCCCATATATTGACTCAGGGATCGAGACGTGGTTGCACGATCCGTTACAGCCATGCGGATGAGATGCCTGTCATCTCGACTGCTAGTAATACGAGGCCGTTGGGATCCAGCACGGCGTTCCGTATTATCCTCCTGAACCCACCGATTCCTTATTCTGCTAACAGTCATTGGATGTCGACCAACGCGAGCAGCAGTGTCGCGATACGATAAACCGCAATCGCGATAGGGTACAATCCCACCTTTACAAAGTCGGAAACGTGATGGTACGCATTTCTTCTCCTTACGCGAGGCATCACAATAACGTTTCACCAGGCAACGCCGGTCAACTGCTGTTTGTGTATGAGAAATTGGTTGGAAACTTTCCTCATGTCAGCGCCGTTGTAGGTGTCGCCACCGGCGCCAACCTTATGTGAATGCTCTGAAAAGCTGATCATTTGCATATCACAGCATCTTCTTCCTGTCGGTTAAATTTCGCGTCTGTAGCACGTCATCTTCGTGGTGCAGGAATTTTAATGGCCAATAGTGTAAAAAAGAAAAAACGGCGAAGCATATGTACTTGGGGTTTGCAGCATCATCTAAAGTAACTGAAATGAAAAGTTTTGTGATTATTTCCGGTAATTATGAAAAAACAACCCATCTCAAGAGAGTCCAATGCTTGGTATGGTACGCGGAAATGAAATCACCCATTGCTGTCCAAAGGAATATGACGTGAATTTTAGAGGGAGCCACCAGACGTTAAGAGGTTTCCGGCTTGATATGACAAGTTCCTTGTCACTGGAAGTGTGTAACAGACAATTACGTTCTGCCAGAAAATGCACATCTGATGAAATGATAGAGGATATCGGAGAGACCTTCTTAGAAAAAAAGAAAATGCCATGAAAACCATTTCGCCGAATATCGCGGCAGCTAACCTTCCAAGCGCTCAACAGTTCACAATGTGCTGCGCCTCGTCACGAATATGTTGAATCAGATCGCGCAAAACAATGACTGGAAAATGTCCTTTTATCTGGCACAACAGCGTTTATCAGCATAACATTCGCATCTGAAGTTCGGAAAAATCCTCAGTTTTCGGGCACAAGTCAGACAGCGAAAAGGAGATCGTGTGGTGTGCGCTGATGAAAGACATCGTATTTCTACCATTTTTTTTCATCGAGCGAACATTTACAGGAGCCGTTTATCTGCGCAAGCCTCGGCAATTTGCTGACCCTCAGCTGCTTCCCCTTCACCCAAATTTGATCTTCCAGCAGGATGGTTGAAATGGACGTGATTTACTGTACCGAATATGTCTACAGCGGTGGATAGGACATGATAGACGGAATCAGATGGGGAGTAGCGAATCGCAAGTACAATTCAACACCAAAAAAGGCATTCCGTCCAGCTGATTGCAATCTTCGTTATTGTGGTGAAATCCAAACTGCAGCACATATCCCACAATGCGTCGTACGTCCGATTTATCCAACTAGTGAGCTAATAGCGGGAAAGCAAAAGAATGCAACGTAGTTGATATTCGGTTGATACTTTTGAGCTTATTTTATTAAGAACACGTTTTAGACCTTTGTTAACTGTATGATTCATACCTTACTTTTCTATCTACAGGGTTCGACCGAAGTCCACCGGAAAAATAGCGGAGGTTGTGCAGGAGAATTTTATGACTAATTTGATACAAGCCACTCATGGTCTCAGGCGACTCGTCACATTCCATCCGCTCCCCTGAAATACAAATCCTCATGTCCACTACGAGGTGAGCCGGCCTGGGTGGCCGAGCAGTTCTAGGCGCTACAATCTGGAACTGCGCGACCGCTACGGTCGCAGGTTCCAATCCTGCCTCTGGCATGGATGTGTGTCATTAGGTTAGTTAGGTTTAAGTAGTTCTAAGTTCTAGGGGACTGATGACCTCAGAAGTTAAGTCATATATTGCTCAGAGCCATTTTTGAACTGCAAGGTGGGAGTCTACCAGCCCTTTCGGTTTTTCCTTGAGATATCTGCAAGTTTGGCTTTTCTTTACTTTTGACCTGCCGCATGTGTTTAGGGCTGTTTGTATTTCAATTGTGTTCTGCGTAGAAGGTCAGGCCACCTAGTTCCAGGGTTCCAGTGTATGTTACCACCTGATACCCTGATTAGTTTGTTATGATTGCCTCTTTCCTATAGAATTTAAGAGCAGTCTGTTGGTATCGTTTGCGGAGAGGTGGAACTCCGGTAATGTCACTGAGGTATGTTGTTTGGAATCCCGTGGTCATTACAGAGTAATAATGTTATTTTGATCTTTTCCGTTTGTTCCCATTGCTATTTTTGTTTCTGTGAAAATATCGTCAAACAGTGAAGTACTTGAACAGTCTCCTTAATGGTGTCGGTGGAGTTCTGGTTCACCACGTGTATGTTAACTGGAACAGCGCGATATATCCGACGAGTCGTCCCAGTAGATTTGTAACGAAGGAAACATGCACAAAAAGGGCGAAAATGTACCTGTTTATTTAAAAGACCGACAAAAGTGGGGTAACAACTGCCTCATTCTACCTTCATCAGCACCTTTAAAAATTTCCCCAGCGGCAAGCGAACATATTCGCGCTCTTTTTAACACGCCTCTCACCTCAGACTCCCACAACCTGCCCTCCGTGTAACCCATCCACCATCTATGGTTGTACGTAGGTCATACTCATTCATTCCAATTGCCCTTTCTCACTCACTCATTCAGCCCAATTCTCATTATATCCTTCTGTCCCTCCGCCATTGTCTCTTGTCACAGCCACAGTCCACTACGTTCTGTCCTGCTATTTCTACAGGGTCCTCTCATTGTCACGTTTCGCTTTTGCTCTCTCTCTCTCTCTCCTACCGCTAATCTCTCATTCATCCCTTCCTACTGCTGCTGCCTCTTCTCATGGTCACTCTATCTCTCTCTTTCTCGTTGTCATTATCATATACTATGTGTCTCGTGTCACTAGCTCTTACGTACTTCCACTTTCTCTTCCACTGGTGCTGTCTCCTTCACTCATTTCCTAGCGTTGTTCTGTCACTGTCAACTAAGTTCCACCGCCACTGAATCCCTCTCTTTCTCACACACTGCCATGAGC
This sequence comes from Schistocerca gregaria, assembly GCF_023897955.1. Taxonomy (NCBI): domain Eukaryota; kingdom Metazoa; phylum Arthropoda; class Insecta; order Orthoptera; family Acrididae; genus Schistocerca; species Schistocerca gregaria. The sequence goes on along the minus strand of NC_064922.1, from coordinate 942,456,075 downwards.
TCTATCATGGAAATTAAGCGTTTCCGTAAACATGTCCATATAACATCTTTTCTTTATTTATATGTGAGGAATGTTTCCTGAAAGTTTGGCCGTACCTTTTTGTAACACCCTGTATATAAAAAGAGAATTTAAATAAAAAGAAATAAATCAGTTTATATTTGGACATTTAACATTGATCATTCTTCCGTTATAATTTCAGCATATTAAACTTGAGCCATAACTTAACTAATGCCTTATTTAGGATTGTGAAAATGTGAGTTTGTAATCTTACGGAACACATCAAATATGGAGCCAAGATTGGGAGACTGCATACAACAATGCATTCATAAAAAGCACACGAAGAACGTTGAAACATTTGCAAGAGGAAATTAACCACAAGCAGCCGATTCAATTTTCACCCAAAGAAGTTATGGTCGTAGTGCAATCCGGTCCTTCATGAAATTACCACACACTGCTATACTAAACTCATACTAATTGTCTGTGAAATCTTCTCGAAAAGAATAGCTGAGGGCTACTTTGATGATTACACCACATGCTTCATGTGGTAAACTTGGTTTACACAGAGAGTGGAACTCCACAATAATTTTGATAATTAAAATAAATTACGTACAAACGCAATTTACAAAAGAAAAACCTCGAACTGGTTACTATCGTCTTACTATTAACCTGATGGGTCAAACAATTGTATAAGCACGTGGTACTGGTCTCACAAAGTACATCCCATGTGGGTAGAACATAAGGAAAAGTTGCTATATTGAAAAATATTGTCAAGACGAGGCGTTATAATCTCACGCACATTCGCATTTAAGATTGATGATCTTAGTTACAGTTCATCAACACGTGGTTCCACTTTACTCACAAAAGAGTGACAGAGCAACTACTGGAAGATATTCTGAACTTCACACTCGAATTACACTGCGTTGCAATTTAATATAACATAAGATATTTTAGATCTAAACTTGAAAAAAGGTGATTAAATTTTCAGTTAGGCTGAACTTACTAAATCCATTGTTCTGCGGACTTAGCAGACACGCACTTAGCCGGAGATCTTACCACTTCAGACGCTCGCCGCGGAGCGACTGCCGTAGGCCCCTACGGAGGGTGCTTCACAGATACAAACGGAACTGACCAGAGAGGCAGCTTCGACAAGGGACGGACAGGACAATACTAAGAATAGAAACCTCTTTGCTTTTAGAAAGCGTAGCTACCTGGTCCGACGTTGGTCCTACTGTTCTCTAGCAGACAGGCTTGTCTGCTACCATCAAGCATGCAACTAGAAATACATTTCCTCATTCATCCTTTCACACAGAAGGGAAGGGGGATGAAAGTATCTTATCATACACACTATATAAAAGGAAGCGCATATAGGTTCCATATGAGACTGTGTGACATGAATTACATATAAACTGTGTTTTAAAGTGTAGTAGTGTGACAGATCGTTCTTGTTTATGTGTAAAAGTAACACGTTCCACTGCTCAGACTCCTCCCAGATACTCAGAAACACCACAGTAAATTTAGAAGTGGTTCAAAATGACTCTGAGCAATATGGGTCCTAACTTCTGAGGTCATCAGTCCCCTAAAACTTAGAACTACTTAAACCTAACTAACCTAAGGACATCACACACATCCATGCCCGAGGCAGGATTCGAAACTGCGACCGTAGCGGTCGCGCGGTTCCAGGCTGTAGCGCTTAGAACCGCTCGGCCACTCTGGCCGGCATTTAGAAGCGGAATTTATGCCGTAAATGGCAACAAATTTAAGAAATTACATGAAAGGAATCCAATAGAGTCCTTTCAAGATGGTCCCAAGCCCAAAGGCTATGCAAAACACTTGAGCGTACCTTTTTATCACCAACAGAACCCACTGTATGAGCGGAGAAAAATCTCGTTTTCATGCGCGGCGTTTTTTAATACAATAGGTATATTCGCAAAAACAAGAGTCTGGTTCAAATCCCGATAGGGCACACACTTCCAGTCTATCGACAATGTTCAACCCGGCGATTGCTGCACTAGTGTCTGTGCCTCTCTGTACGGCGCTGTGCATTGTGAGCTCTCAGAAACGGCGGGTTTGTGTGGCAGCCGCGCGGCGTATCGAACACGTGGATCATGTAGGAGCGGCTGTGGCTGTCCCCCGGGGCGGCGAGCCTCATCTGCCGCCGCCTGCCGTGTGTCCCCCACCCATCTCCCCCCCCCCCCCCCCCCCCCGCCTCCGTCCACCTTCCAGCGTCCGCAGGGAGCGCCGGCCGCGCCCCATTCATGGCGAGTTCTTTCACACGATGAAATTGCTTCGCGGCTCCGCCATGGGCGCTGAGGGCCCGCGATAAAAAAAAGGGGGGAAACACTGCGCCTCCCGTGGCCACAAGCTTCGCCAGCGTATCCCATCTCCAGGAATAGCTTCTTATTCGCGTCTTCTTTTGCCGCCAAGTTCTGCTTACCTTGTAGCTACTGCCCACTTCATGGGGATGGTCACCATAGAATCTGTAACAATGTTTGTCAAATCGACCCTTCGTGACGTACGAGGTTATGGGCGTAAACTTTTCATCTCGAATAAATTTTGATTTCTTAATGATATTACAAATATTTTTTCAGCTACTTGAACAGTGATAGCAAGTTATGAAAAGTGTTTTCCCAATGTCATTAATGAACGAGAAACAGGCATTAACTTCGTTGTTTTTTTTTATAATGGAAGACTCGTATTATTCAGTGATAGGAAAATGAAAGAACCATCTGTAGAAAAGACAAGCAGGTGTATGATTATCAAGAGTTCAGATGGCAAGCCAGTAATAAGCAAATACGTGAAGAACGTAAGATAGTTGGATTATATTCGCTGAGGAGACGAAAGTCTTGGGAGTAATCGCGAAAGCGTTATGGAGACGATAGATAAACTACAGTGGAAGACTCTGCAAGAGAGACGCTCAGTAGCTCGGTACGGGCTTTTGTTGAAATTTCGAGAACATATCTTCAATGAGGAGTCAAGCAGTATATTGCTCCCTCCCTACGTATATCTCGCGAAAAGACCATGAGGATAAAATCTGAGAGATTAGAGCCCACACAGAGGCATACCGACAATACTTCTTTCCACGAACAATACGAGACTGGAATAGAAGGGATAAACGATAGAGGTACTCAATGTACCCTCCGCCACACATCGTCAGGTGGCTTGCTGAATATGAGTGTAGATGTAGAAATATTGATTTCCCACTCTCGATAAAACAATTAATTATGTGATCACAAGAATGTAGAAGTAGAGATAGATGTAGAGCGATATGGACACACACAGATGGCTGTAGTATCGCATAAACAAGGCATAAAAGGGCAGGTAATTGGCGGGTGATTCACGTGAAAAGATTTCTGGGGTGATTAGTGCCGCACTACGGGAATTGAGACCTTGAACGCGGAATGGTAGTTAGGGGCAGAGGCATGGGACATACCATTTAGGAAATTGTCGAGGAAATTAATATTCCGACATCCACAATGCCCAGAATTTGTCGACGTACAAAATTTCTGGCATTACCACTCACCACGGGCAAAGGAGCACCCAACGGCCTTCACTTAACGACCGGGAGCAGCGACGTTTGCTTAGAGTTGTCAGTGCAAACAGACAAGCAACAGCGCGCGAAGTAACCGCAGAAATCAATGTGGGACGTACGACGGTCTTGCCCCAGTGGTCAGTGCGGCGAAACTGGGAGTTAATGGGCCATGGCAGAACACGACAGTGCCTTTGCTAACTTCACGACATCGCCTGCAGCGCCTCTCCTGGGCTCGTGACCGTATCGGTTGGACCTCAGACGACTGAAAAACCTGGCCTGGTCACATCAGACCCGATTTCAGTTGGTAAGAGCTGATGATGGTGTTAGCGTATGGCGCAGATTCCGCGAAGCCAAGGACCCAAGTTGAAAGACACTGCGCAAGCTGATGGTGGCACCATAATGTTGTGGGCTGTGCTTACGTGGAATGGGCTGGGACCTCTGGTACCACTGAACCAACCATTAACTGGAAGTGGTTGTGTTCGGCTACTTACGACACCATTTGTAGCCAATCATGAACTTCATGTTCCCAAACAACAGTGGAATTTTTATGGATGACAGTGCAGCAAGTCAGTGGGCCACAGTTGTTCGCGATCGGTTTGAAGAACATTCTGGACAGTTCGAGCGAATGATTTGGTCACCCAAACCGCCCGACATGAATCCAATCGAATATTTGTCGCACATAACGGGGAGGTCAATTCGTGCACAAAATCGTGCACCGGCAACTCTTCCGCAATTGTAGACGGCTATAGAAGCGGCGCGGGTCAATATTCTAGCAGGAGTCTTCCACGTGACTTGATCAGTCCACGCCACGCAGACCTGCTGCGGTACGCCGGGCAAAAGGTCAGAAACACTTGGAGGTATCCCAAGGTATGCAGAGGGCACAACCTTCAAGACAACATTGTGGAAAGAGAACACGAACGTAAATCAAGAAATGGCTGGTAAAATACTGCGAGAAGAATTGCAAAGAGCACACAGAAACGAGAGCCCAGTCAATGACACATGTAGTAGGCGGCGTTCCCCCAGAATTGTTGAGATACTATGGAGAGCATACCATCACAAACTATTAACGGTGGGATGCACGATAAGTGAGACAGATGTAGTACACCGACTCGGACACAATGAAGAATGTAATAACTCTAATTCCAAATACGCCAGGTGCCAGATTTGAATATTACAGAACCACATTTTAGTATGTCACTGTTACAAAATATTGACGGAAATTATTTACAGAAGAATAGAAAAACTTCTAGAAGTCTACCTCGACGAAGATCACTTTATGTTCCGGAAAAAAGTGTGTGAAATCTTATGGAACTTGAAACTTCCTGGCAGATTAAAACTGTGTGCCCGACCGAAACTCGAACTCGGGACCTTTGCCTTTCGCGGGCAAGGGCAAGTGCTCTACTATCTTTTTTTTATTTTAAGCCTGTTACCTTAGCCGCTCCGCTATTTTTTCTTTATTTTTATTTTTTTGTATATTTTTCTCTATCAAACGTTTGTTTTTATATGGAAAAAGGCGTCGTTCAGTTACGACAAACAAAAGTAGAATGTACATTCGTAGCAACAACAGAACAAGAGTTCCTTCTAAACTATGAAATAAAATTCGAAACTAATAGTATGATGATAAATAATAAAGAAAGAAAAATGTAACCAAATCCGGCACGCCATTCCCTGTGCATGGCTCATCTGCGTACAGATTCCATGTTCCAATTTGATAAAACATTTCGCAGCGTGTGGAGCTCCATGGCGGCGGTCATCCTCTGCCCGGTATTCCCCAACTGTGAGGGGGGTTATCGAAGAGACTGCGCAAATAGTTAGCAAATAGTTGTCGGTATCTGGGTGTGCACTCAAGTGTGCTATGACTGTCCTGGAGAAATTGGCAGTAATCAAGTGCCATTTTCTCATCATCTCGAAAGAGGTAGTATATGGACATGCCTTTAAACTATTTGAGGGCGAGAGTCTTCGCAGGTGGGAAACAAGTATCCTCTGGACAAAGGAGCCGTGGCTCAATTGTGCGAGGCGCGATACATAGGTAGCAGGCGAGGATCTTCTGCACTAGCAGCCATACCTCTAACGCCGATTCACATGTTAAACGGTGTTCGTCAGTATCCACGAGGTGGAAACGTGGGAAAAGGGGGCAATCCGACATCCCAATAGCGTGCAGCCTTTGTCGTGTTACAACCTTCCCGTTCACCACCTGGTACCACGCTGCTCGTACCCGCGTCGGGAGAAACGGCTTCTGGACCGCTCACCACACTGCAGGCCATAGGGTGGTCGGGCTTTTCCTCTCAATCGTATTGCGAGGGATGGACCTTAGCAGCAGCCGGTAAACGTCTCTCGCCTTGGGAGTGCGAGTGTTGGGGAGGTCTGGGTGCAAGTAACTATGCTCAAGAATAAGTGCCGAGAGGTGCGACAGTGAGGGTGTAATGTGCGCAATCGTGACAGGTGGCAGAAGAGACGCCGGCAGCAATTCCTCTAACAGATGTCCCGTAAGGGAAGCATCTTTGTGGGTCCACAATTTCATCATTGTGCACAAGTATAACGCTGTAGCTCTCGCTCGTACATTTATAAGTCCCAGTCCGCCATCACGCGGGGGGAGGGTGAGTGTTTCGTAGCTGACTTTGAATAGGTGTCGGCGGTAAGGTAATATCCGAACGCTGCTTGCAGTCTGTGTTCTATCGCTGTCGATATCGGTAGGACCTGAGCCATGTGGATTATCTTAGTCGCCACGTGAAGGTTGAGGTATTCCACACGCTGTACGAAGTAAATCTGTAGAAGTAGGTTGCGGCGAACTTCTGTGCGTATTGCCTGTAGTAATCGTGCATAGTTCATGGCAGCCGTGCGGCGCACATCCTGCGTAAATGTTATGCCCAAGAACCGGATCTTGTTGACTAGTGGGAGTGGGGCTAAAGCGTCCTCCTGTAGACCTCTCCCAATGGGCATCGCTGCCGACTTGGCCACATTCACGAGGCTGCCCGCTGCCAATCCATAGCGATTGATCCATTGTATCACCGAGCGTACCTCGTCACCAGATCGGACAAGTAACAGGTCATCAGCATATATCCTGCAGTGAAAGGTGTGATCCCTCAATGACATGCCCGGGAGCCTGTTTTTCAACCCTCCGACAAGTGGTTCGAGTGCGATCGCGTAAAGGATCATGGAGAGTGGGCATCCTTGGCGAACTGACCGTCGGATCGGAAAGGGACCCGCAATCCGTCCATTCACCAGTACACGGGATGCAGCTCCACGGAAAAGGCGCCGAAAGATGTCTAGAAAGCCAGGCGGGAAGCCCATGCGGGCCATAACGGACAGGAGGAACTTGTGGTGAACTGTGTCGAAGGCGTGGTCGAAATCAATGGAGATCAGAGCAGCTCGAAGGCGACAGGATGTGGCGATGGCTATTAAATCCCTGCATTCGCTGGTTGCCGTTTGCATGTTGGTCACTCCGCCCTGTGTCGTTTGCTCCACGGAGAGGAGTAGGGGCAGAACCTTCTTTATGCGGCTGGCGAGTCGTCGGGCGAAGATTTTATAGTCCGAGTTGAGCATTGTAATGGGCCTGTAGTCCTCGACCGTCCGACCTCTGGAAGGTTTGTGTATCGGTATGAGGAGACCTTCCACGAATCCAGGTGGCACGTGGGAACCGGGGGTCATCAGTTCTTGGTACATGGTGATCCATCGGGGCATCATTAGATCGCACAAAGTCCGATAAAACTCGAGCGGCAGTCCGTCTGGCCCGGGAGACTTGTTGAGTGCTCCCTTGTTAAGCGCGTCCTCGATGTCGCCCCTCGTAAGTACAGCTAACAGCGCCGTCGCTGCTGCATCGTCGAGGGTGTGCGACACGTGCTGCAGTATGTCGTGCCCATCCGCTTCCTCTGTATTCACCTCGTCGTAAAACCGGCGATAGTGATCTACAAAGGTTTCTGTAGCCGCCGCCTGAGTCATTACGACTCTACCACCTGGCAATGTGAGGTCCGTGATCAGCTGCTGTCGGCGTCGGCGGCTGTCGAGCACGATGTGATGCATAGACGGGTTTTCTCCTTCCGCTCGGTCTTGACGTCGCGATCGCACGACGACCCCCTCCAAACGTTTCCTCGTAAGCGACAATATTTTACCTTTAATTCGGCGCCTTTCCATTTGTCGGTTTGGAGATGGCGGTTAGCTGGCATCCGCGGAGCATCGAGAAATAAAAGTCCAATGTGTGACGATGCCACGCTGCGATATCTTTTCCGAACTGTGTTACCACACGCCGAAACGCTGGTTTAGCACATTCCACCCACCATGCTAGAGTCGAAGGGTATCGGGGAAAACGACTTTCGCAATCCATCCATGTGTTGGCGATAATCTGACGGCATTCCGGGTCTTAAAGATGTGCCACATTCAGCTTCCAGGGTCCTCGGCTGCGCCGTATCCGCTGCTGCTGCAGAGTGAGTGTGCATATGAAAGCGCTATGATCGGAGAAGGCAAGCGGCCAAAGTTCGGCCTCCAATACTCCCGGCGGTAGAGCTCGTGAGACATAAATGCGGTCTAGGCGACTGGCTGAGTGACTAGTAAGATATGTCGGCCAGGGACGGTCACCATGTAGTGCCTCCCACGTGTCGGTGAGAAGCATATCACGAACCAGGAGCCGAAGTTCTTGACAAGTCGAGAAATGAGGGACTTGGTCTTTGGGGTGGAGCACACAGTTAAAGTCGCCGCCGAAGATATATTGATCGAAGCGACTGATAAAGAGGGGGGCGATATCCTCTGAGTAGAACAGCGATCGTTCGCGGCGTTGGGCAGTTCCTGATGGAGCATAAATGTTAACGATGTGCGTTCCCAGTGCTGTGATCGCCAGCCCCCTTCCTGACGGAAGGTAAGTCACTTCTTCGACGGCAATTCCGTCGCGCACTAGTATTGCCGTACCGCTGCCATTTCGGTCCGCCGGTGACACGTATGTCACATAACCGTAGAAAGCAGGGAGGGCCGCTATATACACTTATTGCAACAGGGCAATGTCAACGTCCGAAGAACGAAGCATCTCACGCAGCAACTGGATCTTCACTGCCGTTCGTATCGTGTTGAGGTTAATCGTGGCGATACGATAAGCCTGTTGCCGAACCGCAGGTGCTAAGTTATCCATTAAGACTGGAATTACGCTTCGGACTGTGTTAACACCTCCGCATCCCCCCAAACCTCACCTGCGGGCCTTTCTAGAGAGCCGGCGCCAATGGCGTGGGCCCCGTTGGCGTGACTTGCATGGTGGCGTCGTCGTCGTGGTCATCCGCCCACGTCGGGGAACTCAAAGCCAGATCGGCTTCCCTAGCTTCCTCAGGACACGGCATGGGTGCTTGCACTCCAGAAGGTGGTGGGCAGCAACTGTCCTGCGTATCGGCATCCGATTTCGCCACTGTAGATACGTGTGGTTTGTCCTCAGTTCCGCTCGCTGGTGCCACACTGCAGCAAATGGCGGCTGCCTCTGTGGTAGCGTCGTTATTGGAGGTGGAGTCGTCATCCTCTGGAGGCTGTGTCGCATCCCGTTCGGAAGGTGCTCTACGCTTGCGCTTCCGTCGCTTCGGAGAGCGTTTCTTCCTGGTGTGTCCTTCTGTGTCAGACGATGGCAAAGATTCACGACGTTCCGGCACAAAGGCAGCCGTAGGCACAATAAGCGAGTCTACCTACGGCCATGCTGTCGTCATGTATGTCGTTATCCGTCGACGGGGGCGGAGCTTGTGGGACGGGTGTGTCATCATCGCCCTGTGGTGGAGCATGGAGCCGCGACCCAACCGTGGATGTCGGCGGTCGTGGTGAAGTGGTAGCTGTCGTGAGGGCTGCTGCATAGGTCACGGGAAGCAGCGTCGGCTGCGACGGCGGGTTCTCGGCAGCCGGCGGCAGTTGAGTGATTCGGCGTTGGATACATTCACATCTGAGGTGTCCCTCCTTCCCACAACCAGAGCAGGTCTTCGGTTGCCCGTCGTAGATGACGATAGCACGGCAGCCACTGATATTCAGATATGAAGGTACGTGTCTTTTAAGTTCTATTCGGACCTGACGGACTCCGTTCAGCACAGGATATGTCTGGAATTGCGTCCATTTTTCCGCAATATGATCATGCACCGTGCCGTAGGGGCGCAGCGCTATCACGACGTCCTCCGCCGGTAGTTCGAAAGGAAGTTCGAAAAGTCTGATCGTGCGAAGTCCCATGCCAGAATAATCGACGTGCACAGTCCCCACATTGCCATCAGCATGGCAGAAACGGAGGCCCTTTTTCGTGTCCCGAAGGATCCGTTCGCATGTTGTCGTTGTTGATCTTGACATGCACGATACTACTCACAATGGACAAGTGAATGCCGAGAATGTCGGTCGCCGGGATCTTAACTTCTTCTCGTAGAAATCGTTAGACTTCGAGTGCTTTGGTCCGTGCAAATTCGTTGCGGAACGTAAATTTGAGCGTCGATTTTCTGTACTGGTGAGCCATAGTGATCTATATGCTGAGTACGGCACGCGCGAAACGGCCGAGTACGATGTAAACAACAAGAGCGCTCGCTCCGCGGCAGGAACACAAACAGCGCGTCCTCACCGCAGCACAGCCAAAGGTCAACTATCTGAGCTACCGAAGCACGACTCACGCCCGGTACTCACAGCTTTACTTCTGCCAGTATCTCGTCTCCTACCTACTGAATATGTCTTCCATTACCAGTAACATTTTGTGTTCTATTCAATTTACTTACTGAGCGAGAGGATAATGTATGTATGCCTATTCCTCCCCCTAATCTGTCTTACCTACTTTCTCATCAATCCGCGAGATGTACCGAGCAGAGCCACGGACCGCATCCGTGGTATAGTGTTTAACGTTGCTGCCTATTTATGCAGAATTCTCGAGGTGCAAAAAGTTACGCGATACTAAACTGCAAACGAAATGAACCTCCCTGTTGCCGGACCGAGACTCGAACTCGAGACCTTTGCCTTTCGAGGCGTTTGCCTTTCGATGGCAAGCAGACCTAATAGACCAAGAGAGGTGTGTAACTTGTAACGTGACGGATGCCGTATAACGCCGTTTCACGCACAAGAGGAGTGTGTAAGTATGGCCTACATGTCAACCAAAACAGAAACCTCAACTACGCGATCGGGCTCGGAGTACAGCGCGATGCTGGTCGGCCGCCGTGTCGTCCTCTGCCACGTGCCGTCATTTAGATACGATGTGGAGGAGGGGCATTTCTACTCAAGTGGCCCCTCAAGTGACGTCAGGAGGCTGAGTGGTCCCTATTTTAGCCCTCCCAATGCCGGGAATTGATCCCGGGTACGCCGGGATACGCGATGGCAACTCAGCTACGGACGCCGCTAGCACAAATAAGCCGAACTGCACTAACTATCGCTGCAGTCTCCGTACTCACCGTCCCAGATGCCAGACCTTACCACAGCCGAAAAGGTTAGCAACACGATGGATTCTCGCCTTGGCAGATGCAGTGGAAAAACAAACGAACAAGCTCTATTACATAATGGATTTATGGAAAGAAGACGATAGGACGCAGGAGTACAGAAGATACAGCGGCCTCCACAATTTCCTGCAAATACCTCTGCGTGGCAGCTTCAGCAGCGTTATCCCCGACTCATGACCCAACCCCAAACACCACACCCTCTATCGGCCCTCCTTTATCTTACATAAAGAATACAAACACTGAACGGTGCATGTATTATTTTTCATATTATTCTTTTTGTTATGATGTAATTAGTGTAAGGTATGAAATGTGGAGCGTAAACAGTGCTATTCCGCATTCCGCATACCGTGTACATGTGGAAAAGTCCTTGTTGTTATGACCGGACGGTTCTTCAGTATCAGCATTATCAAACATAAACGCTTTGCGTAATAAAATTGAAAACAATAGAAAAACAATTAAAATCGCTCAAAAGAGGAAAGGCCGCTGGAACCGATGGGATACCAGTTCGATTTTACACAGCGTACACGAAGGAACTTGCCCCCTTTTGCAGCGGTGTACCGTAGGTCTCTCAGAAGAGGGTAGCGTTCCAAAATATTGGAAAAGGGCACACGTCATCCCCGTTTTCAAGAAGGGACGTCGAACTGATGTGCAGAACTATAGACCTAAATCTCTACCGTCGATTAGTTGTATAATTTTGGAACACGTATTATGTTCGAGTATAATGACTCTTCTGGAGACTAGAAATCTCTTCTGCAGGAATCAGCATGGGTTTCGAAAATGACGATCGTGTGAAACCTAGCTCGTGCTATTCGTCCAGAGGGCCATAGACACGGGTTCCCAGGTAGATGCAGTGTTTCTTGACTTCCGCAAGGCGTTTGATACAGTTCCCCACAGTCGTTTAATGAACAAAGTAAGAGCATGTGGACTATCAGACCAATTGTGTGATTGGATTGAGGAGTTCCTAGATAACAGAACGCAGCATGTCATTCTCAATGGAGAGGAGTCTTCCGAAGTAAGAGTGATTTCAGGTGTGCCGCAGGGGAGTGTCGTAGGACCGTTGTTATTCACAACATACATAAATAACCTTGTGGGTGACATCGAAAGTTCACTGAGGCTTTTGCGGATGATGCTGTGGTATATCGAGAGGTGGTAACATTGGGAAATTGTACTGAAATGCAGGAGGATCTGCAGCGAATTGACGCATGGTGCAGGGAATGGCAATTGGATCTCAATGTAGACACGTGTAATGTGCTGCGAATACATAGAAAGAAAGATCCTTTACAATTTAGCTACAATATAGCAGGTGAAGTAGTAGTAGTAGAAATGAGAACAGCAAGAAACTTAACATCAGGATTGATGGTCACGAAGTCAATGAAGTTAAGGAATTCTGCTACCTAGGCAGTAAAATAACCAATGACGGACGGAGCAAGGAGGACATCAAAAGCAGACTCGCTATGGCAAAAAAAGGCATTTCTGGCCAAGAGAAGTCTACTAATATCAAATACCGGCCTTAATTTGAGGAAGAAATTTCTGAGGATGTACGTCTGGAGTACAGCCTTGTATTGTAGTGAAACATGGACTGTGGGGAAAACCGGAACAGAAGACAATCGAAACATTTGAGATGCGGTGCTGTAGACGAATGTTGAAAATTAGGGTGACTGATAAGGTAAGGAATGAGGAGGTTCTACGCAGAATCGGAGAGGAAAGGAATGTGTGGAAAACACTGATAAGGAGAAGGGACAGGATGATAGGACATCTGCTAAGACATGAGGGAATGACTTCCATGGTATTAGAGGGAGCTGTAGAGGGCAAAAACTGTAGAGGAAGACAGAGATTGGAATACGTCAAGCAAATAATTGAGGACGTAGGTAGCAAGTGCTACTCCGAGAAGAAGAGGTTAGCACAGGAAAGGAATTCGTGGCGGGCCGCATCAAACCAGTCAGTAGACTGATGACAAAAAAAAAAAAAAAAGCAGGTCAGCAACTGGCAGAAGTTAATTCCTTGAATTACCTGGCAGTAGACATTGGGAGTGATTTAAAACGGAATGACCAATCGTCGGTAAATGGAATGATCGTATAAAGTTGATCGTCGGTAAAGCAGATGCCACAGTGAGATTCATTGGAAGAATCCTAAGGAAATACAATCCGAAAACAAAGGAAGTAGGTTACAGTACGCTTGTTCGCCCACTGCTTGAATACTGCTCACCTCTGTGGGATCCGTACCAGATACGGTTGATAGAAGAGGTAGAGAAGATCCAATGGAGAGCAGTGCGCTTCGTTACAGGATCATTTAGTAATCGTTGAATTTTCGAGAACGTACCTCCACCGAGGAGTCAAGCAGTATATTGCTCCGTCATACGTATATCTCACGAAGAGACCATGAGGATAAAATCATAGAGATTAGAACCCACACGGAGGCATACCGATAATCTGTCTTTCCACGAACAGTACGAGACTAGAATAGAAGGGAGAACCGACAGAGGTACTCAAGGTACCCTCCGCCACACACCGTCAGGTGGCTTGCGGAGTATGGATGTAGATGTAGAAAATTCACTGACGCGCTCTTTCTTGTTGTGGAGAAGACCTACCACGACCGTTTGTTCAGGCAAAACATAGAAATTCAGAGATATGACGATACTTTTAACGAGAAAGAAGAAAGCCTCAGGGTAAATGTATCCTAGATTACTGTGCGGCAGCGAATGAACGACGCAGGTACAGACATCGATATATACACAGCAATAAGAGACGAAGAACAATGGGCACAATTAAACGCACTGATAAACTATTTCAAAACCAACACATGAAGAGTATATAAGAAAGTACCCTGGCGTTGGCGCGACATATACATACTGTGTAGGTGCAAAAGTTCGTGGCGTTTTTCCGTAAGTTCAGTAAATACAACAGATACACACAACAGAGACTTTAATTATCATAAATACGTCCTCCTCCATTATTTACAACAGTCTGCCAACGCTGGGAAACTTCTTGATTCCGCGCGACTGAAGAAATCACTCGTCCAGCCATGTTCGGTGCGCATTTTCATCCGGAAAGGGAGTTCCTTCAAAGATGTTGGACAGAGCGGAAAACGTTGAAATCCGATGGCGCAAGGTCAGGTGAATAAGCTGGGTGCGGAATGACTTCCCAAGCCAACTCGTGTACAGTCTAGCAGAATACGGGCGAGCGTTGTCGTGGAGCTGCATCTCTTCACGCGGTCTTCCTGATTGTTTTTCTTGGACTGCGTCTGCAGGACGTCTCAGTTGTTGACAGTAAATGTCAGCAGTGACGGTTACACCTCGAGGAACTAATTCGCTGCCCCACTAGATGCATAACATTGTCGTTTCTGGATGCGCGCAGGTTTTCGTACTGAAAGTTCCTGCTTTGTTTGGGCACAATCTTTTCTTTCTTTTCCTTATGTCATCATAAAGGCAACAATTCTCGTGGCCAGTAACGATGCAGGGTAGGAATGATCGGTGTTGCTCACGAGCCAATTGACGACGAGGAAGCGGAGGTGCACATAGTCACCCGCAGATTTTTTTAAACCTTCCCTATTGCATGCAAATGCCGTGAGATTACGAAATGATCACAGTTCATCAAATTTGCCGTTTCTAGAGTACACTGGTGTGGATAATTGTGGATTAACACGTGTAAACGATCTTCATCAAACTCAGAAGATCTTCCCGAACGTGAAAAGTCACTAATGTCAAAATTGCCTTGCTCTGTCCAGTAGCATTATCGTGATGCACGGCGTAAATGTTTCTGAATGCTTCCGCTGCTGTCATCAAGTTACCGAATTCAATGAGATGAACAAGGCCGGAAATGTTTCAATTTCTCCATTTTCTAGCGTCCACAACCCCACTCTCTAACGCCAAACGACAAAATTGTTTGTAAACTCAAACAGCAACAGTCAACTACAAATGAAAAATGACAGTGGATAAATAAGCCATAGCAAACGGTGTACCAACATGCAAAACAAAAACGTTACAAACTATTGCACCAACCTAATTTCCTGCCACGAGCTCGAATCGTGAAACAAACGTCTGCCGAATATCCCGAGACGAAGGTGAACAGGCAATGCACCAGCCAATAGCCAATAGATTTTGTAAATCTCACCTTGTTCGTTCTTTAGAACGATAACATTCGTAGTCACACTTACCAGCTCCCCTTGTGTAACGTATTCGTTTATAAGCCTCATACCATTATTACAGATAGTTTCCATTACTAATAATGTTGTTGAATAGCCTTCACGAGGTTTATCTCTAAAGTTTTACTATTTTTCTTCCTCAAAAGGAAGTTTGTTCTTAATTATGTTGTTTTGCATATCTACCTAGCAGATCAAAACAAAAAATTAACAACAGCGTATCGACATAAAAATGAAAGTAACTACAGCACAGCAAGTTCCTTTGTAACTTCTTACGTGTAACCTCCCTACTTGTAAATTAAGTTGCGACAACGACCAAATGGCTCTGAGCACTATGGTACTTAACATCTGGGGTCATCAATCCCCTAGAACGTAAAACTACTTAAACCTAACTAACCTAAGGACATCACACACATCCATGCCCGAAGCAGGATTCGAACCTGCGACCGTAGCAGCCGCGTGGTTCCAGACTGAAGCGCCTAGAACCTCTCAGCCACAGCGGCCGGCAGACAATATGTTTCAGCCGAGACCAAGACGACAGGTCATTGTTCGTCCGTATATATTTTAGCTGTCACATTTCCCCACGACCTTTCAGGTACCCTTCTGTCGTGTTGGAGTAGAAGAGAACGATATACAGCTCGCGGTAACTTCGCTCTTGAATTGCCGAAACAAATCAAGTGGCTGCGCTCCTGTAGTTTCCTCTCCCCGGTGATGGTAGCGTGCAGCCTGAAACGACAGATAAGGCAGGCCGGGTGTACGGGGACAGATAGGTTCCCGACTGCCTCCGTAATGCCTAGTACGCCAGAACGGCGAGGCGTGTCGCAACACGAAACATGCTGCCCTGCATTTGTGTAACACCGGCTGCGTCCACATCGCGTGTCGTCGTGATACACCTCGTGGCGAAAGCGGAGCAGAACCGTTAGCAGCCGTTAAAGCAATATCAAATATGCCCGTTCCGATTCAGTAGTGTTACGTCTACCGTTTCGGTCAACAAGTCGATACCCTCGGTGGATTTGCCTGTGATAGAAAAACAGTTAATTAGGAAGTGGGTCGTTCTGCTGGCATTTCCGCAAAAAAGAAATTTAAAAATTACTATTATTATTCCATAACCTTACAATAATAACGTTACTATCCTCTCAGTGAAATTGTGGCTCACATAAGCTTTCAATAATTGACTGTGAATTTAAACTGGTAAATTTGCACGTCAGCAGTGCTGCGTCATGTCCCTGAAGGATCATTCAGAATAAATTGAAAATTCTTACCTCAGTAAGGTCGCCGGATAACACGTATATATCTGCTCCCATAAGAAATTTTTCTGGCACAGCCCAGTGCAATGCTGGCCGATAGATTTGTCATGTGTAAAAAGAAACAACTGATTTTTCTTTACAATGATCGGCATGACCATGGATTGGAGAAATAAGTAAATTCTTTAAATTGAGATGCATGATAGTCAAAAGTCAATTTTTATAAGAAAGATTATTATTAACAGATTTTTTAAAAACATTTACATGGGACTTGATATTGCAGTAGTACATATGCGTGAGGCTGCTTTGCTCTTACTACTGACACTGTTCTTGCTGCAGTCAACACTGCTCTCTGGTCTGAGATTCTCTTATAGCTTACATGTCGCAGGCAGCGCGTGAGCAATCCATCGAAATTACATCTGCTCGAGTGCGGCAGCAATAAATGCCTTAGTCATGGACCTCTTACAACCTGAGACTGAGTATGGCGAAGACTGAAGGTCAACCTAATACCTTAGCTTGGTGCATAAGTCCGTAGCGTTTTGTTTTCCATGTTGGTAAACCGGGTGCTATGGGTTCATTTATCCGTTGTCGTCTTTTTCTTCGTAGTTCACTGTTGCTATTTGAGTTCACATATTGCCATTGGTGATGAATGGAGCTATGGACGCTAGAAAACGGAGTGTCAAGTGGAGAAAAAGGATCATTTGTGACGTATTCTTCTGTTTGAATTCAGTAGAAGGGTGTCAGCTGCGGAGGCGGGCACAAACATTTGCGCCGTGTATGGGGGATAATGCTACAGGACAGAACAGCGGAAGAAAATTCTTTTCTCGCATTAAGAGGGGGACGTTGATGGAAAAACGGACACTATTTCAAAAAAGCACCAAATCCACTGTTTTGGAGAAATGGCAATGAAATTTTTATACCACGCTTTACATGAAAGTAACACATTTACATATAAAATCCTTTGATTATATATATACTCAGCTTTTTTTAACGAAATTTGTAGTTTTATTTTCAAAAAATAATGAATATTCCTTTTTCTCAGAAACAATTCAAAAGATTTCTACAAAAATTTCTGTTTCATCTCTCTATATGTTGTAGGCTTCTCTCGTGAGGTTTTTGGGACAGGTCAAATATGAGAATTTTCATAAATTTTTAATTATAATTCCACAAGTACAATTTTAAATTCATGCAAAATTCCAATCACTTTTCCCAATGTCTCAGCTTTCAATCCGAATTCCAAAATTCGCTCTTGAGACAACGTTTATTAGGCTTACAGAAATATGTGTGCAAAATTTCATAATTCTAGCACTCACAGAATCTGAGGAAAAGGTACATAAACTTTAAAACGTTAAAACGCAAAACTTTTCAGCAAACGCAATTTAAAGTTCAACCTAACATTTTTGCTTATGTCACTTCTTCAGAAGGTGCCACATTTGTACTCTGGGTCGTGTTTCCCTTCAAGGGCATCTCTTCTGGTTTCTTGTTGTCTGTCTTCTTTCCTTTACCAGGTCTTCACCTGACTTTTCAGTTGCAAAGACGCGCTGTAAATCTATTTTTCTCAGGATATCGTGAGTAAAAGTTCCTATCTTGAAGCCCATTCTTTCTAACACCTTCATCCTCCCGACGTTCCCATCATTAAATACAATAACTGCATCATAAGCTGCAATTCTGACAACTGTAGCAGATGCAAACGTGTTTTTAGGGCACCGTTTCCATATGAGTGAATTTAGAGAATCATTTGGATTATGGGTTTTGCCATGAACATACACTATGAGAAGTGCAGGATCGGCCAAAGATGATCTATAAAACCAGAGTAAATATCACGGCCTTATAGATGTATCCCGCACACGTTTACGTTTGGTTGAAAGTAATACACAGGACGGTTGTTCACTGAGCTGGTATAGAAGTGCTGCTTCAAAACGTGGGCGTGGCAGGGAGTCCGCGTCACACTTTTAATTTTCAGGCACTTGGTTTGCGATTTCTACATTGAAACTTTGGGAACTTATTGTCCATGAGTTGTACTAACAAACGAAAAATAAATCGAAAGTTGACATTTTTGGTGAACTTAATCAACGTCCCCCATTAAAGAGGATAGTTTAGACATTAGTGACCCTCCACGTTCAGAAATAACTTCGGGGTAGGATGAAGGTCGTTTAAACGCATTGCTCTACAATGATCCACGTCAGCGTGTACTCGATAACTTTGATCATTCCACGATCGTGCGACATTTGCATGCAATGGGGAAGATTAGACACCGGGTGTGTGGGGTACTGCCTGCTCTACGCCAAAATCAATAAAATCTGCGAGTGTCCATACGTGCATCTCGTCTTGCTTGTCATCAACTGGCTCGTGAACGACACCGACCGCTCTTGCCCTGTATCGTTACTCGTGGCGAGAGATTGTGTCTGTATTGTGCTAACTTAGGTAAAAGGAAGAGGTTGGGCCCAAACAAAGCAGCAACTCCTCGTACAAAGATCTGCGCACATCCACCAAAGATCATGTTACGCATCCGGTGGACCAGCGATGGTATGGTGTACTGTGAATTGCTTTTCCCGAAGCGTAACCATCACTGCTCACATTTACTGTCAACAACTGAGACGTCTTGCAGACGCAATCCAAGGACAACGGCCAGAAGACCGCGTGAAGTGTGTTTCAAGCCCTCCCGTATTCTGCTAGACTGACAAAAAAACACTAAACAGGAGTTGTAGTCATTCCGCGCCCGCCCTATTCTGAGCGGCACCCACACGCCTTGCTCATACTGTCTCATCAAGCAGTCAGGCCTGCAAGGTGAGTGTTCTGCCAAGCGAGTGGATTCATTCTTATTTATCTCAAAACATCAATCACTGATTGTGAGCTCTTGTACCCACAATTAAGCTACAAATTATTCTCCTGTTTGAATATTACGCAACGGAAACGGATAGCGCACATCTGACTATTGAAAATTTACACAACTCTGATTGTTCACTACGCACTGGCAATACCATATTTCCTTTCTTATTCAACGACTTTGATCAACACGTGGCCAACGCACTGAATATGAATGGCGCACACATTATAAATTCTGGATATCACGACAACATACTATCCGAATGAAAAGGCCACCAGTCTTTTTCTTTTCACTATCTTTTTTATTGCGATAAATTCTGTAACCTAAACAAAAAAATGGTTCAAATGGCTCCGAGTACTATGGGACTTAACAGCTGTGGTCATCAGTCCCCTAGAACTTAGAACTACTTAAACCTAACTAACCTAAGGACATCACACACATCCATGCCCGAGGCAGGATTCGAACCTGCGACCGTAGCAGTCACGCGGTTCCGGACTGAGCGCCTTATCCGCGCGAGACCACCGCGGCCGGCGTGTAACCTAAGCACACTATTACATTTTTTACAACAATTACACATGAGAAATTCCGCCCAGTGGGCATGGCTTTACATTGGTGATTCTCTATCTTATGGTCTCGTAATTATCTAACACTACAGTGCACTTTCTGAAAAGGATGGTGGATCTTTTGCTATTTCTCACACTGACTCTCACACCCATCATAACGAAAATTTCCTCCAGACAGAGCTGTACAAAAAGGTACATGCATAACCCACTGCCTCTGAACCTATCTTGCTACTGTCCCATGCAAACCACACTTACTTAAATTACACGAAATACACCACACTGGCAACATGGAAAACAACACAAGGAATAGTCACAAAGTTATAATCACATCACTTTCAGCTTTCCCACTTCAATTATTCATCCCAAATTCACACGACACTGCCCCACTTCGTAACTTTTCTTTCCTACTATGAACTCTGGAGGATATATGCACGTCTTCCTGTCCAATGCAAGCCAAGTGGCATTGCTGAATAGGCGGCTGACTCACCTTGCTTCACTCTGAGTATTATAGTTTGAATCAAGCGTCACACGGAAACGTAACACGCAAAGTAATATTAAGAACATATTCGTCACACACGCGAGTCCTCAACTGATACCATGGACGAGTACTTCTCCTTATCCTTTGTCTCATACACAGATTGAGACTCACACAGTACTCACAACGTGGAAGTACTCGTCTCTAATTTCAAGACCTGCATACACCATTTCTTAAATATTTCCAACTTACAGTACACACGCCAGTATTTCAGCTTAACTTAAGCACTCAGAAGTATTTCAACTTATTGCTACACGTGGTTTCATTGTGACCGTTGGTCACTTCCGAAGATTAGTACGATCCCGTTAATATTACCTGCCTGACATTTATTTTTTCCCACAGAAGATCCTGAAATAGAGAAATTATTCCAAACTACTCTCAAGTATTCCACATGCTTACCATTCTCTCCACTGTTTTGTCTTTACGGAGCACACCTAAGACAGGTCTTACCAACACAAGATCCAGCGTCCGAGTGCTGAAAACATGGCCGTTCTTCAGGTCAGTTCGCACCTCTGGTCAAGGTGGGGACGCACCATGTTATCGTATTGGTCAGCCACATTTCAGGCGCTCAAAGTTCAGGTAAATTTCATCTCTTTGGCTCCACCAAAGGTGACCAAAGGACCGTCTCAAAGATGATTATATATTGCCCATTCACTATCTGCAGTTAGCAGACGACCATACATTCATTCATTTCGCAGATCTCACCAAATTGGATGTAGGGATTTATTTTGTGGGAGTGCACATGTGCTGAATTAAATAAATAAATTGTCCTTCTTTCCTACACTGGTATCCGGCTTCGGTGTATTAAGTGAAACTGAGTTATTATTACAAAAAATATGTTGTTCTGACAAGAATAACGAAGAATGTTGTACCTATTTTCAATGTCGGGCGGTACTGTACCCTTTCAATTCACCTCGTCTTGCTCCCTCGGATTTTAACCTTTTCCGCTCTCTATTGAACAACCGTCAAGGAACTTTCTTTTCGGATCAAAATCCGCTTCGAACATGCGTCGATGAGTACTTCTCCTCAAAACCACACGATTTCTACAGTCGCGGCATCGCAGATGCCCCAGCGTTGGCAGACTGTTGTGACGCTAAAGTATATGTTATGAGCATCTGCTATGTTCATTAAACTTATGGAAAACGCTACAAACTTATGCACCAACCCAATGTTACCGGACAAAGCAAGTAGTAGACCCGACCATACCGGGAATAAACTTGGTCACGTGACAAGGTACAGCCAGCTCCAATTCCCAGGCACCGAGCGAGGTGGCACAGTGGTTAGCACACTGGACTCGCATTCGGGAGGACGACGGTTCAATCCCGCGTCTGGCCATCCTGATTTAGGTTTTCCGTGATTTCCCTAAATCGCTCCAGGCAAATGCCGGGATGGTTCCTTTGAAAGGGCACGGCGGACTTCCTTCCCTAATTCGATGAGACCGATGACATGGTTGCTTCGTCTCCTTGCTAAACATAAAAAAAAAAAATGTATCCCAGGCCTAAGAGAAAGACAGGTCGCGGCGCGTGTGTCACGAAGGTAGACGTGCGCTCGCTCTACTCAGCAGACAAACTACGTCTCTACACCTGTTAACTCGTAACTAGGCGTGTACACACGTACGGACGAGAATTGCATCTTCTACTGGAATCCACTAGTATTTAGCCTTACTGTTAGTAGTCCTACAATGATGGGAAGTCCATAGGCGTACTTAAAATTTGTTACGTATGTACTACACTAGAAGTAAAATCATGACAAAATGACTATCAGTTGCATCAGGCATAACTTTTCTGAAATGACGACTGTTCAGCAGAAGAGACTAAACGCTATAAATTAAAAGCCGTTATACCGTTTGTATCGAGTGCTGATGTTAACTTTTGTTGTAGTACTGTCGATCAGTAAGGCTTCATAATAGCAGAGTCCAGTAGAAGATGCAATTCTCGTTAGAACGTACACGGACAGCTGCGAGTTTACAGGTTTAGAAACGCATTGGGTCTGCTGAGCTGAGCGAGCGAACGAGTTCAGGCCTACCTTCGTGTCGTACGCGCGCCGCAGCCTGTCTTCCTCGTGGGTTTCGCTCCAGTTCAGACTGATGCGCTGTTTCCTTGCAGTTCAAGCACAGAAAATGGTTTCAGTGTACGTGTTCGCGGGCAATCGCTAAGGCTCGGAATATGTCCCATAGATATCTCGATCAAATACAGAGCTGCAAGGTACTGGTTAAAGGTGGAGAGACTAGTTAAGGTACACACCATAACCGGTGTGTCGATAGAGACGATACGTCACCTTAAAAGTTGGCGTTTGGATACGTGGCGAGGTGAGTGGGATGTAAGTGATAAGGGACGTAGACTGCACGACTTCCTCCCTGACATAAGGGAGCGGTTGAGAATGAGACATATCGATCCTAGCCGCGGTATGGTACATTTCGTAACCGGACACGGACCTTACCCCACGCACTTAAGCCGCGTCAGTCTGAGGCAGACACCTACATGCACATGCGGGGAAGAAGGTTCCCCAGAACACACTGTCTTTTTCTGCGGGCAATACGCGAACAATAGACATACAGTACAGTTAGACTACACAGATATATACACAGCAATAAGAGACGAAGAACCATGGGCACAATTAAACCTACTGACAAACAGTATTTCAAAAACAACACATGAAGAGTGTAAGGGGTCCGTAGACTCCTACTGTAACTTTGCACTCGGCACAGGTTGATAGGGCGAACAATCGATTGTGGCGTGTTGCGAGAGCGAGTGTCGAGATGCGCCAGAGTGGTTGGCGGGAATGGTGTGTGTGTGTGTGTGTGTGTGTGTGTGTGTGTGTGTGTGTGTGTGTGTGTGTGTGGAATACAGGGTTTTTAACCGAGAAGGGTGTCACCATCGCCGTGGTTAGACCCCTAAATAATAAATGAATACCGGGAAAGTGATGAAGTACCTTTGTAAAAGTGGTCAGTGACGTTACTAGAGCCGATATTTATTTTTGCGTCTACCGCGCCGGCCTAACCTTGGATTGCAGTCTTGGATGCAGTGATGGATTAGCGTGTGACGATAATGGAAAATGAAGAAAGCCTGTGCTGAGATTAGCCGTAATTAAATATGTATGACGAAGGCAGTGGCTGTCTCCTTTTTGTGTTTTGAGAAGAATATAAGTTCGTAATTAGTAAAACTGTGTTGGTGTTCCTTATTACCATACATTCAGTATTATAGTATTGAACAGGACGAACTGGAAAGTAACAACTTCAGTAGCAGTCAATTCCGATTACCAGCCTCATTAGGTTCACGGTCATGTTAATAATAAATATTGGGCTGCTATTCGATCAGATCAGGAAGGGATAAAAACGGAGGTGTGACAAGAGTACATGCGGACACGACATTACAGACATGCCTGTGTGCAGCGTAACAACAATCCCCAGAGGATGGACAGCGATACCCACAGTGACAGCGAAAATAGTGACAATGGGGAGGAACAGGAGGAGGAAGCTGAGAAGTGACAGTGAATAAGCGTAAGGTGCTGGAGATCTAGCCAAGAAATCACTAAATACTGTACACGGGTGGGCACCTGCAGTAGAGTAAATAGGATAAGCAACATTATTTCTCTACTAAGAACTGTGTGTGTGTGTGTGTCTCAGAGAGAGAGAGAGAGAGAGAGAGAGAGAGAGAGAGAGAGAGAGACTGGCGCTCGACGGCTCGAATAGACCATTCCGAGGTATTCACCGTCACTAACATTCGTTGATGGTAATAATAAATCTCTCCTCTATCCTATCTTCTTTTTATATCAAAAACCATGAAAATTTATTTATATTTCAACCTTAAATTATTGTTATTTTGAAAAGTATCATTCTTTGTAAATGTTGTAGATAAAACAAAAGAAAAGAAAAGAAAAGAAAACTGTGAGAAGATGAAAAACGAAAGTTGTAAGACGTACGACCTGTTTTAAACATCAGGTAACAGGCGATAAATAAACAAGGTTTGTAGTTGACGTCAGTCCATTTTAACCTGCACAGAACAGCGTGTGATGGAGGCTGTTTTGTCTACCTCAGTCGTATCTCCGGTTTTCTCTTCCAGTTGCGAATGGTTTTCGGGAAGAAAGATTGCTGGTTAGCCTCCGGCGTGAGCTCGAATCTCTCTAATTTTATCTGCGTGGTCTTTTCAGGAGATTTACGTAGGAGGGAGTAATATACTGGCTGACTCTTCTAGGAAGGCGCGCTCTCGGAACTTTGGTTTCACAGAGATGCAGAACACCTTTTCTCTCTCTCTCTCTCTCTCTCTCTCTCTCTCTCTCTCTCTCTCTCTCTCTCGAGCGGCTGCCAGGAATCGACCGAGCATCTCCGTGACGCTTCCGCACTAATCCAACGAACCTCTCACCAAATGCGCCGCTCTCTTCCGATCTTCTCTATTTCTTTCATCGATCCTATCTCGTGTGAATCGGAAGCTGACGAGCAATATTAAATTAGTGGTAGAACCAGGGTTTTATGGGTGAACTACGCTTCCTAAGGATTCCGCCAATGAATCTGAGTCTGACGCATACGCGATTTGTTTCGAGTGGACATTCCACTTTAAATCTCCACGTACGCATAGTCCTAGATTTTTATGGTCGCGAGTGATCGCAGTGATGGTTTTGCAGCGCGTCTCTTTGTGTATGTGTACGACATACGTTGCGTTTGTTTATAATGAGGATTAATTGCCAGTCTCTGCGTCAAGCGTCGGTCCTGTACAGATCGTCCTGAATGACGCTACAGTTTTTCTAGCGTTGCGAGTTCTCTGTATGCATCATCATCCGGGAAAAACCTTATAGAACTCCCGATATTTATTGACGAAGAGGGCAAAGCAGTAAGAGTGATGACGGACAAGTTGATGGGGCATGCAAGCATAATACTAAAGCTGAATAAGCCGATGGGATGCAAACTACGGAAGGATGTCCGCGAGGCAGAGCGGAGTCGGGGTCAAGTCTGCATCTGCGAAGAGCACAGGGTAAAATCTCAATGACGATCCGGATAAATGTTCTAATAAGTAGCGATGTCTAATATATTCGGAAAAGTACAAAGAAACACCAACTTTGCGAGAACTTTATAGCTTATGTTTCGTCAGAGAATGAGATTACCTAATTTCATGACAGGCATACTGCGTTAGATTTTGTAGAACATTGGAGCAACAGTGCTAAAGCGCTAGTGCTTCATTCAGACGAAACGTATGAAACTTCCTGACAGATTAAAACAGCGTGCCGGACCGAGACTCTAACTCGGAACCTTTGCCTTTCGCGGGCAAGTGCTCTACCAACTGAGCTACCCAAGCACGACTCACGCCCCGTCCTCACAGTTTCACTTCTGCCAATACCTCGTCTCCTACCTTCCAAACTTTACAGAAGCTCTCCTGCGAACCTTGCAAAGCTAGCACACAGTTTTAATCTGCCAGGAAGTTTCATATCAGCGCACATTCCGCTGCAGAGTGAAAATCTCATTCTAGAAACATCCCCGAGGCTGTGGCTAAGCCATCCTTTCTTTCAGGAGTGCTCGTTCTGCAAGGTTCGCAGGAGAGCTTCTGTTAAGTTTGGAAGGTAGGAAACCAGGTAGTGGCAGAAGTCAAGCTGTGAGGACGGGGCGTGGGTCGTGCTTGGGTAGCTCAGATAGTACAGCACTTGCCCACGAAAGGCAAAGGTCCCGAGTTCGAGTCTCGGTCCGGCACGCAGTTTTAATCTTCCAGGAAGTTTCAATAGTTATATAGAATGAAAAAGACATACTCTTATTTCCCATACATTATTTAGGTTTATTGTTATATGACATGGTTTAGTACATTTTTAAAATGATAATCCAGAGTGTGCCTAGTGTAGACCCGACCATAGCGGGAATAAACTTGGTCACGTGACAAGGTACAGCCAGCTCCAATTCCCAGGCACCGAGCGAGGTGGCGCAGTGGTTAGCACACTGGACTCGCATTCGGGAAGACGAGGGTGCAATCCCGCGTCCGGCCATCCTGATTTAGGTTTCCCGCGATTTCTCTAAATCGCTCCAGGCAAATGCCGCGATGGTTCCTTTGAAAGGGCACGGCCGACTTCCTCCCCCGTCCTTCCCTAATCCGATGAGACCGATGACCTCGCTGTTTGGTCTCTTCTCACAAACAACCCAACCAACCCCATAGCGGCAAGCTGTGAGTTACTGTTAGACTGCGGGCAATACACTGACGTGATCATCGTGGGACACCACCTATTACCATGTGGATCCTCCTCCTGCCCGCCGTAAAGCAGCGACGCGACGTGGCGTGGACTCAAGAAGTCGCGAATATGCCCCGTCCATAATTGCGAAAGTGTTGCCGGTGCAGGATTTTGTGCACGAACGGACCTTTAGATTATGCCCTATAAATGTTAGGTGGGACTGACGTCGGGCGATACAGTTTAACAGGTCATACGCTCGAACTGTCCAGAATGTTCTCCAAACCAAACGCGAACAGTTACGGCCTGCTGACACGGTGCGTTATCATCCATAAAAATTTCATCCTTGTTTGGGAGCACTACGTCCGGGAAAGGCTGCTAACGGCCTCCAAATAGCCGAATATAATCAGAGGACCCAGCCCATTCCATGCAAATACAGCCCATACCATTATGTAGTGGCCATCAGGTTGCACGGTGACTTTTTGACAACTGGGGTCCATGCCACTCGAACCCCACTATCAGCTCTTACCAACTGAAATCTGCACTCATCTGACAAAGCCATGGTTTTCCAGTTGTCCAGGGGCCAACCGATACGGTCACGAGCCCAGGAGAGGTGCTGCAGGCGGTGTCGTGATGTTAGCAAAGGCACTCGCGTCTGTCGTGTTCTGCCATAGCCCATTAACTCCCAGTTTCGCCGCACTGACCACTGGGGTAAGATCGTCGTACGTCCCACATTGGTTTCTGCCGCTATTGTAGGCATTGTTGCTTGACTGTTAGCACTCACAACTCCAACCAAACGCCGCTCTCTCGGTCGTTAAATGAAGGCCGTCGGCCTCTGTGTGTTCCGCGGGAAGAGATAATGCCGGAAATGTTTATTGGAAATTGGAAATTTGTGGTAAGGTCTTGTGGGACCAAACTGCTGAGATCATCGGCCCCTAAGCGTACATAGTACTTGTTGTCGTTGTGGTCTCCAGTCCTGTGACTGGTTTGATGCAGCTCTCCATGCTACTCTATCCTGTGCAAGATTCTTCATCTCCCAGTACCCACTGCAACCTACATCCTTCTGAATCTGTTTAGTGTACTCATCTCTTGGTCTCCCTCTACGATTTTCACCCTCCACGCTGCCCTCCAATGCTAAATTGGTGATCCCTTGATGCCTCAGAACATGTCCTACCAACCGATCCCTTCTTCTGGTCAAGTTGTGCCACAAATTTCTCTTCTCTTCAGTTGTATTCAATACCTCCTCATTAGTTATGTGATCTACCCATCTTCAGCATTCTTCTGTGGCACCACATTTAGAAAGCTTCTATTCTCTTCTTCTCTAAACTATTTATCGTCCATGTTTCACTTCCATACATGGCTACACTCCACACAAATATTCTCAGAAAAGACTTCCTGCCACTTAAATCTATACTCGATGTTATCAAATTTCTCTTCTTCAGAAATGCTTTCCTTGCCGCGCTGCCAGTCTACTTTTTATATCATCTCTACTTAATCCAAATTAAACTAACTTATGCTAAGGACCAACACACGCGCCCATGCCCGAGGGAGGACTCGAACCTCCGACGGGGGGAGCCGCACGGAACCGTGACAAGGCGCCTCAGACCACGCGGAAAATGTGTAATCTCGTCACTCTCTTTGCACTGTGGATCT
Organism: Schistocerca gregaria; assembly: GCF_023897955.1. NCBI lineage: Eukaryota > Metazoa > Arthropoda > Insecta > Orthoptera > Acrididae > Schistocerca > Schistocerca gregaria. The sequence continues at coordinate 942,428,034 of NC_064922.1, read as the reverse complement.
CGTAATATTGAATTCTTTAACGATTTCCGTAATGGCATGTCCCATGCGCCTAGCTCTGTCTACCATTCCTCGTTCAAAGTCTGTTAACTGCCGTCGTGTGGCAGTAATAACGTCGGAAACGATTTCACATGAATCAATTGAGTACGAACGGAGATCGGCCAATGCACTGCCCTATTATACCTTTTGTCTGCGATACTACCGCCACCTGTATAAGTGTGTGCCGCTATCCCATGCGTTTTGTCACCGCAATGTATTGCCCTCCCGTAGACTGCACTGTCGCCCTCCTTCATAGCCGATACAGTTACATTCACAGAGTGACCGAAGTATTCACTGCAGCTGAACTGTCGTTAATATTTAATGACAGCGTTATAGCTGTGTAAACACTCTAGTGTGATCTGTAAATAAACAGCGAATAAAGTGTCACTAGAAGCCTTCCTAAAAGACAATTTCCATTCCTTCCGAACTGACTATGCAAATGTAGACGAGATGTGGCTCAAATTCAAAGATATAGTAGCAACAGCAATTGAGATATTCATACCTCATAAATTGGTAAAAGATGGAACGGATCCCCCGTGGTACACAAAAAACGGTCCGAACGCTGTTGCAGATGCAACGGAAAAAGCATGCGAAGTTCAGAAGAACGCGAAATCCCGAAGATGGGCTAAAATTTACAGACGCGCGAAATTTGGCACGCACTTCGATGCGAGATGCCTTTAATAGGTTCCACAACGAAACATTGTCTCGAAATTTGGTAGAAAATCGAAGAAATTCTGGTCGTATGTAAAGTACACAAGCGGCAAGACGCAGTCAATACCTTCGCTGCGCAGTGCCGATGGTACTGTTACCGACGACTGTGCCGCTAAAACGGAGTTATTGAACGCAGTTTTCCGAAATTCCTTCACCAGGGAAGACGAATGGAATATTCCAGAATTTGAAACACGAACATCTGCTAGCATGAGTTTCTTAGAAGTAGATACCTTAGGGGTTGCGAAGCAACTCAAATCGCTTGATACGGGCAAGTCTTCAGGTCCAGATTGTATATCGATTAGGTTCCTTTCAGATTACGCTGATACTATAGCTCCCTACTTAGCACTCATATACAACCGCTCGCTCACCGATAGATCTGTACCTACAGATTGGAAAATTGCGCAGGTCGCACCAGTGTTCAAGAAGGGTAGTAGGAGTAATCCATTTAACTACAGACCTATATCATTGACGTCGGTTTGCAGTAGGGTTTTGGAGCATATACTGTATTCAAACATTATGAATCACCTCGAAGGGAACGATCTATTGACACGTAATCAACATGGCTTCAGAAAACATCGCTCTTGTGCAACGCAGCTAGCTCTTTATTCGCACGAAGTAATGGCCGCTATCGACAGGGGATCTCAAGTTGATTCCGTATTTCTAGATTTCCGGAAAGCTTTTGACACTGTTCCTCACAAGCGACTTCTAATCAAGCTGCGGAGCTATGGGGTATCGTCTCAGTTGTGCGACTGGATTCGTGATTTCCTGTCACGAAGGTCGCAGTTTGTAGTAATAGACGGCAAATCATCGAGTAAAACTGAAGTGATATCAGGTGTTACCCAGGGAAGCGTCCTGGGACCTCTGCTGTTCCTGATCTATATAAATGACCTGGGTGACAATCTGAGCAGTTCTGTTAGGTTGTCCGCAGATGATGCTGTAATTTACCGTCTAGTAAGGTCATCTGAAGCCCAGTATCAGTTGCAAAGCGATTTAGAAAAGATTGCTGTATGGTGTGTCAGGTGGCAGTTGACGCTAAATAACGAAAAGTGTGAGATGATCCACATGAGTTCCAAAAGAAATACGTTGGAATTCGATTACTCGATAAATAGTACAATTCTCAAGGCTGTCAATTCAACTAAGTACCTGGGTGTTAAAATTACGAACAACTTCAGTTGGAAGGACCACATAGATAATATTGTCGGGAAGGCGAGCCAAAGGTTGCGTTTCATTGGCAGGACACTCAGAAGATGCAACAAGTCCACTAAAGAGACAGCTTACACTACACTCGTTCGTCCTCTGTTAGAATATTGCTGTGCGGTGTGGGATCCTTACCAGGTGGGATTGACGGAGGACATCGAAAGGGTGCAAAAAAGGGCAGCTCGTTTTGTATTATCGCGTTATAGGGGAGAGAGTGTGGCAGATATGATACACGAGTTGGGATGGAAGTCATTACAGCATAGACGTTTTTCGTCGCGGCGAGACCTTTTTACGAAATTTCAGTCACCAACTTTCTCTTCCGAATGCGAAAATATTTTGTTGAGCCCAACCTACATAGGTAGGAATGATCATCAAAATAAAATAAGAGAAATCAGAGCTCGAACAGAAAGGTTTAGGTGTTCGTTTTTCCCGCGCGCTGTTCGGGAGTGGAATAGTAGAGAGATAGTATGATTGTGGTTCGATGAACCCTCTGCCAAGCACTTAAATGTGAATTGCAGAGTAGTCATGTAGATGTAGATGTAGGAGACAGCAGTAAGCGTGAAACACATCACAAGCAGGCGAAGTGCGTTATTGACTTATCTTAATAAGTTTTTCAGACTTGGCCGGCCGTAGTGGCCGAGCGGTTCTAGGCGCTTGTCTGGAACCGCGCGACTGCTACGGTCGCAGGTTCGAATCCTGCTTCGGGCATGGATGTGTGTGATGTCCCTAAGTTACTTAGGTTTAAGTAGTTCTAAGTTCTAGGGGACTGATGACCTCAGATGTTAACTCCCATAGTGGTCAGAGCCATTTGAACCATTTTTTCCGACTTGAATCTGAAAGCGGAACTCGTATTGGTGACATTTTGAAGGCACTTGAACGGTCGGTAGTGGTGTCGGTAAGGAAACCATAGAGCGAATTATAAACAAAGTATCGAAGCTGTAAGTACGTTAGGAAACGTTGATTGTGTGCCTCTTGGAAATAACCTGATTGCAAGAAACGTGTACACACCAAAGCCTGTCATTATTCGTAATGAAAAAGTTGACGTTCAAGACTATTTGTATCACGTGACTTGCATTTCGGGTTACGTCATTGGGCATTTGTGTATTATTACTTGTAATACAATCAGAAACGCATTAAAAAAAAGAATGGCTCTGAGCACTATGGGACGTAACATCTGAGATCATCAGTCCCCTAGAACCTACTACTTAAACGTAACTAACCTAAGGACATCACACACATCCATACCCGAGGCAGGATTCGGACTTGCAACCGTAGCGGTCGCGCGGTTCCAGACTGAAGCGCATAGAACCGCTCGGCTGCCCTGGCCGGCGAAATGCATTAGAATGACAAATTTTATAGGCACTGCCTATGACGTTGACGGAAGAGATCCGCATACTTAAACACTTTTTTTTTAAACAGCTTCACGAAGCTGTTACACATCTCTTTATCAGGCCCAGTGGGAAGCGTTCGTTGTGTAACTGTGTAGGAGCTGACGCAACGACGTCATGCAGAGTACGGTTTCTCTCAGTGAGTCACGATAGTGTTGTGATTGTAGAATGGAAACGCGGATGATAGACCACAGCTAACTCGGGACCAGACAGGGTCAAGCAGCAATCGTGGGTTCCAAACCGCTACAGCAGTTAAGCTAGCACGGTGATTGTGCGAATAGAGTTAAAAAGAATGGATGTGCTGATGAAAGATGTGAAGAAGGAAGCGCTGTGGAATACGACGTTTGCGGATGAGGTGGTTCTCTGTGAGGAGACCATCAACAGGCTTGAGGAAAAGCTGGAGGATTGGAGGAACGCACTGGAAGAAAGAGGGATGAAAATTAGCAGGACAAAGGATATTTAGCACTGAAGGATGTGCAGATGAGGTCTTCCAAGCTCCAGGATCATGAGCTGAAATCGGTCTGCAAATTTAAATACCTGGGGTCGTACATAAAGAGGGATGGAGGACTGGAAAGCGAGATACAACACCGAATAACCGAATAAATTGCGGTTGGAACAACTGGAGGAAAATAGTCGAGTGTTGTGTGACCCGAAGCTGAGCATTGGGTTGAAAGGGAAAGTGTAGAAGTCTGTGGTAAGGCCTGCTGTACGGGGCAGAGACGAAGCCAATCACAGTAGCCAAGGAAAGGAAGATAAAAGTGGCGAAAGTGAGAATGCTGAGGTGGATGTGTGGGGTAACAAGGAAGGACCGGATTAGAAATGATTTTGTTAGAGGAGCTGTGAAAGTAAGACCCATGGGAAAAAGATAAGAGAGCAGACTGAGGTGGTACGGACTCTTACAGAGAAGAGGGGAAGAGTATATCGGAAAGAGAGTTGAAGACATAAAGATTGAAGGAGCGAGAAGGAGAAGACCTAAGATGAGGTGGAAGGATAAGATATCCGGGGACCTAAGGGAGAAGGGGTGGAAGAAGGAAGAGGCAATGGATCCATAAGAGCAACACCTACGTGACGTGGGACAAGGCGGCGATAAAGAAAGAAGAAAGTTAAAAAGAATGGGGTGTAGTGATGGAGCAGCGTCTTATAATCGGCGTATTTCTGTAGTCAGTACGAGGTGACGCTTGAGGTGTTGTACAGAGTCGGGACGGAAGGCGACAGGAACAGGTAGGTGCGAACGCAGTGTGCAGATCACCCAAATATCTAAAATAAGGGCGCTACTGCGCCGAGTGTGTGAGCTGAGAAAGCCCACGTCGGCAGCAGGGGCGCCTTCCAGCACGATACTGCCACGTCCCCCACAGACTGTTCGCTGCGCCGGGCGAGAACAACACGTCACTGGGCAATGGACGACTAGAACTGAGCGATTTGGTGTGGTTAATCACGCCACATACGCCACATCCCCTGGCAATCCGATATAAGTGTGAACGCCTGGAGAACGTTTTCCTCCACCATGTATATTGACAACAGTGAGGTACGGAGGAACAGTTTTACGATACTGGGGTGGTTTTTCGTAGTTAGGGTGTGGTCCCCTCATCGCGCTTCAGAAAAAGCTAACTCTGCAGTCTGGTCCAAAAGTCATGTCATCCCCACGCTCTTCTTTTGGTAATGATTTGTAGAAAAATATTCATTAATCTATCGTATCAAAAAATAGGGTTGGCGGGTGGTAATGGTTTCGCAAATAAAGAACCATTACAATGTGCACCGTAGTGAGCAACTATGGAAAGTTATGCTATGGTAGACATTCTGCTGCGCTCGCACGTGACCTGTGGTAGAAGACGCAGACAGTTGCGGACCGCCTGCATACCCTTGACGCGTGATGCTATACCCACCGGTGATGTCATCTTCCAGCAGGTTAACTGTTAGTGTCTGAAAGCCATAACCGTGCTACAGTGGTTTGAGAAGCTCGATAGTGTACTCAGGTTGATGTCTTGGTCACGATATTCGCTTGATGTGAATTCAGTGGAACACGTCTGGGTCACTATCAGGTGCCATTACCGCGTTCACAAATCAGCGACCTGCTGTTTCCCGAAATTACACGATTTATGCGTACACGTCAGGTACGACGTAACTCCACACACCTACCAACAAACTGTCGAATCCATGATACGCAGAATCAGTGCCGTATTGCGTTGCAAAGATGGACCAACAAGTAGGTGATGATAATGTTTCGGCTCGTAAGTTACATAAAAAGCTGTCATTTTCAAATATTAATGGTGGGTGTACATATATCTACATCTACATGCACATCCATACTGCGCAAGCCATCTGAAGGTGTGTGGCGGAGGGTATTTTGAGTACCTCTGTCGGTTCTCCCTTTTATTCCAGTCTCGTATTGTTCATGGAAAGAAAGATTGTCGGTGTGCCTCTGTTTGGGCCCTAATCTCTCTGATTTTATCCTCATGGTCTCTTCGCGACTTATACGTAGGAGGGGGCAATATACTGTTTGACTCCTCGGTGAAGGTATGTTCTCGAAACTTCAACAAAAGCCCGTACCGAGTTACTGAGCGTCTCTTCTGCAGAGTCTTCCACTGGAGTTCACCTATCATCTCCGTAACGCTTGCGCCATTACTAAATGATCCTGTAACGAACCTCGCCGCACTCCGTTGGATCTTCTCTATCTCTTCTATCAACGCTATCTGGTACGGATCCCACACCGGTGAGCAGTATTCAAGCAGTGGGCGTACAAGTGTACTGTAAACTACTTCCTTTGTTTTCTGATTGCATTTCCATAGGAGTCTTCCAATGAATCTGTCTGGCATTTGCTTTACCGACGATCTACTTTATATTATCATTCCATTTTAAATCACACGTAATGCCTACTCCCAGTTAATGGAATTAACTGCTTCCAGTTGCTGACCTGCTATATTGTAGCTAAATGATATGGGATCTTTCTTTCTATGTATTCGCAGCACATTACACATGTCCACATTGAGATGCAATTGCCATTCCCTGCACCATGCGTGAATTCGCTGCAGATCCTCCTGCATTTCAATACAATTTTATGTTGTTGCAACCTCTTGATATACGAGAGCATCATCCGCAAATAGCCTCAGTGAACTTCCGATCTCATCCAAAAAGTCATTTATATATATTGTGAATAGCAACGGTCTTAGGACACTCCCCTGCGGCACAAAAATGGCTCTGAGCAGTATGGGACTTAACATCTGAGTTCATTAGTCCCCTAGAACTTAGAACTACTTAAACCTTATTAACCTAAGGACATCACACACACCCATGCCCGAGGCGCGGTTCCAGACTGAAGCGCCTAGAACCGCTCGGCCATACTGGCGTTCTTCTTGCGGCACCCCTTAAATCACTCTTTCTTCGGGAGACTTCTTTCCATTGAGAATGACATGCTCCGTTCTGTTATGTAGCAACTCTTCTATCCAATCAGACAATTGGCCTGATACTCCATATGCTCTTACTTTGTACATTAAACGACTGTGGGGAACTGTATCAAACGCCTTGCGAAGTCAACAAACACGGCATCAACCTGGGACCCCGTGTCTATGGCCCTCAGAGTCTCGTGGACGAATAGCGCGAGCTGGGTTTCACACGATCGTCTTTTTCGAAACCAATGCTCTGATTCTTACAGAGTAGATTTCTAGTTTCCAGAAAAGTCATTATACTCGAACATAATATGCGTTCCAAAATACTACAACTGATCGACGTTAGAGATATAGGTCTATACTTCTGCACATCTGTTCGACGTCCCTTCTTGAAAACGGGGATGACGTGTGCCCTTTTTCAATCTTTTGGAAAGCTACGCTCTTCTAGAGACCTACGGTACACCGCTGCAAGAAGGGGCAAGTTCCTTCGCGTACGCTGAGTAAAATCGAACTGGTATCCCATCAGGTCCAGCGGCCCTTCCTCTTTTGAACAATTTTAATTGTTTTTCTATTGTTTTCAATTTTATTACGTTTATGTTGATAATGCTGATACTGATGAACCGTCCTGTCATAACAACAAAGACTTTTCCACACGTTCACGGTATGCGGGATAGCAGTATTTACGTTCCACGTTTTTTGCATTATACACTAATTACATCATAAGAAAAAGAATAATATGAAAAATAATACATGTACCCCTTCACTGTTTGTATTCTTCATATGACATAAAGGAGGGACGATAGTGGGTGTTAGGGTTGGGTCATGAGCCGGGGATAACGCTGCTGAAGCTGTCACGCAGAGATGTTTGTAGGAAATTGTGGAGGTTGTTTTATCTTCCGTACTGTTGCTGCGCCTTATCGTCTTTTTTCCATAAATCCTTTGTGTAATATAGCTTGTTTGTCTGTGAAGGCGAGAATCCACCTTTTCGGCTGTGGTAAGGTTTGGCGTCTGGGACAGTGAATACGGAGAGTACAGGACAGTGCAGCGCATCTGGGCTGACCTGGTACATTGTAACTAAATGATAAAAGATGTTTTGTTTCGATGTATTCGCAGCACATTACATTTGCCATATAGGATACTATACAGGAAAAAAACTGTTCGTGTTAGTTGATCAGCCCTAGTGTGATGGCTCTGTCTCTATAACCTACTTGAATGTGCGCTTACGGCAAGGCGAACGGCGAGCAGTGAAAGGCAGCGTGTGGGGCGCGGTCAGGCCGGGATGGCCCCAGCCCCACCGGTGGTACACGTGTGCCGGCGGTGGGAGAGGGGGGAGGGGGGGAGGAGCGGCAGCCGCGAGGGACCGTAGCCCCCCCCCCCCCTCAGAAATATTGGCCGTATCCGCGGTCGTCGTTTTTTCGCTGTCGTCTGCTCTCCGCCGGCGCTCGTCGATATAAGCGCCCTGGCGCGACCCCTGCGGCAAAACAAATGGCAGACGCGGTCCGCGGACGGCCCTTAATTCCCGAGGAAGTGCAACATTAAAGCGGCGAGGCCGGGGCGCCGCGCTGTGGCGTGGCTAGGTGTCGGCCGCCCGGCCACAGCGGCCGCGCGATCGATGGGGAACGCGGCAGGGTGGCGAGGCACGGCGTGGGTGCGGGCGCTGGCGGGGTGTTTGTCGGGATTACGGCCCGCCGCCGCCTTAATGAAGACGCCCGCCCGACACAGCCGCGGGCCCGCAATTCCCGCCCCCTCACGTCCCCACCATCCACTGTTGCGCAGACTAGCCCTCGCGAACCACAAAAATTCGCCCCCTTCGTCGACCATTAAGGCCGTCAGCTGCGCACTGTGTCCTAGGCGTAACCCTACTGTAAACAAAAGCTCGTTCTGTGAGTGATCGTCGCCGCCGGGTACCGCAACGGGATTAGAAATACGAGGATCGCTGGTAAATTTCCGTGAAATTTTTGCTGCGCCTTCGTTGCTTGCAAGCTTGATTATTCCAAGGGTCACATACACTGTCTAACATTCTGCGTGGTGTCTGCTTGTTCTGACTCGTGTCTCCCTACCACTTTCGCGCAACGACGCTCAGACCGTGTTTTTTAGGGAATTGACTAGTTTGAACCTGGGACCTGTTGCTGGTAAGGAGACGCCAGACCACACATGACATGTAGAGTTCAGAAGAGTTCAGTGAGACTAGCGATGATATAACCAAATACTTAATGATTTCAGCGTCAGCTTCACTGCACTCCCTGTAAAAGAATCTAAATACTAACTAAATTTAATGGAAGGGGTTCAAGGCTTTCCTATCGTTAGTTAGCTGGTAAAATGACGTCGAAGAAGCAGTTAAGTTTACCACTGGAAATTTTATTCTACTCACAAAACATTCTTTATAAATTGCACTATTGATAAAAGAAAGTGTTTTAATACAGGATGGTAAAAACCAACTGCGTTCAACAAAAATGTGAACGAATATTCCCTGACTGGGTTTCCAAGTTCTGCAATGGATCGAAGGATGACCTATGCCATATCACATCTATAATCTAGGTTTAAACTAAGTTTCACAAAAGAGAAAACTATCAAAATGGTCTTCAGTGACCCTCAATTATCTTTAATTACTTATCTAACTTGTCGTATGTTACAGTGACTGATGTGGCTTCTCAATAATTATATAACAGAAAAATCATCGCGTTTCAGATTTTAACTTCAAGTAGCAAATGTGAATACCATGAGCTTTAATTGACGATCGACACTAGTGTTACGCAAAAAGGGGGTGTAACAGATGAGACTTCTGCAGTTCTGAGTGAAGCCTTATGCGCTCAAAAATGCGGCATCGCGTGCATTCATTACCTTGTCGGTGTTCGTCAGGAGGCAGCCGGCGGCACACCAGCCATCCAGCTCGCCGTCTCGGATCTAACTAACCTCTCCTAACTTCTCCTTACTGCTATTTACCGAAGTTGGTTTAAAAAACTATCTGGCTGTGTTTTCATCTGACCAATCAGGGTCTCAATGTTAACCTTAAGCTCCACCTACAAAAATTATGTCTATCCAATGAGAAACGTTATACTTTTCGTGGTGGGGCAATGTTTTTAACGTTTGCAACGTAACAGAGACGCGAAAAAGTCTCACGCTAAAACTTGCAGCTGGTGTGGCCCTTTTAGTGTTATTGTAAGAGCTATATTGTTCTTCTCGAGGGCTCTATCTTTTAACATGGGCTGGGGGGTGGTCCTATCGGTTAGCTGGAGACGTGGGTATCCGTCCCTTATCATAGGGCCTTCTAGCTTAACATGTGTGTTTATAACGGACAGACTGAAGACGAACAGCCACATTTGTATTTTGGTGTGTGGCGAAGAGCGGGGAGCGTGCGCGCTCGCTGTCTGAGGGTCTAGGTAGCACCGTAACTCTAACACGGTCGGTCCACCGCGAAAGGAAACAAATTCCTCGACCAAAGGTTGCGTAGTGATCGCTTTCAACGGAAGAAGGAAAGATAAAGATAGCACGCTATCACGGAGACAGCACCAAGCAGCATAGCAGAGAACCACAGTCACATCCGCTGGTGCATGACTCCTTACGTGCCAGATAACATCCGGCCTGATGACTGGTGTGGAAGTCGGGCAGAACGGAGGAGCCACCTTCTCGGTGTTATTCTCCAAACACGTTTCGGTACTTCTGTGCCATTATCAGTGGGTACTAACTTTTGCTACACACCTGAAATTTTGTTAATATTAGAAGATTAACGGCGATGATTCGACATTGGGCCTTAACGTTTTCTATTATTTTTATTTATTTTTGTCTCTTACGTCGACCGAAGGGGTCCATGGAAGAAATAGTAAGCCATAAAATGGAGTTTTGAGTCATTGCGTGCTGTATGTTCGGATAAATTCTAAGACAAGAACATAAACAGAGCAAGACAAAGCCATTTACACAGAGTGAACGTTAATAACACCGACAAACAGGGGGGACGGATTTCTCACGGGAAAAGGACGAAAAAGGGCCTTACGAAGATATGTCCGGAAACGCATCGTTGGCACGGTAGATGGCGCTGACGAATGGCAGTTCCTCTGACCACGTCCCGTGTGTTCCTCGTGTCTCGCAGGCTGTGCGATTGACGCAGCGTGCTGTAAGCAGCAGGACGGACCGGTATTCGTGTTAGGAACAACCCGTGATGGTGTTTGGGTACAGCCAAGCAGGTGGACGCGGTCGAGAGGCAGCACGGCTGTACCAAAACAAGTGTCCTCTCAGACACCAACCACATCTCACACTATTTCAAGCCCTTTCTGGGTGTTTGCGTGATCGTGGCTCCTTTCAGGCACACGAACATGCATCGAGGCGGCAGACTGTGCATACACCAGATTTGGAGATTTATTAGCGTCCGCCTTGGTGAGCCAGGCCTGACAGAACTCTACCATCTTCTGAGCAAGACGTGAGAGACAGGCGAAATACCCTTAGACTTCAAGAAGAATATAATAATTCCAATCCCAAAGAAAGGAGGTGCTCTTTACAGACGAATGGAAAAACTGGTAGCAGCCGACCTCGGGAAAGATCAGTTTGGGTTCTGTAGAAATGTTAAACACGTGAGGCAATACTGACCCTACGACTTACCTTAGAAAATAGATTAAGGAAAGGCAAACCTACGTTCCTAGTGTTTGTACACTCAGAGAAAGCTTTTGACAATGTTGACCGGCATACTCTCTCTCAAATTCTGAAGGTGGCAGGGGTATTTAGAATTTGTACAGAAACCATGAGTCGAGGGGTATGAAAGGGAAGCAGTGGTGGAGAAGGGAGTGAGACAGGGTTGTAGCCTATCCCCGATGTTATTCAGTCTGTATATTGAGCAAGTAGTGAAGGAAACAAAAGAAAAATTCGGAGTAGGTATCAAAATCCATGGAGAAGAAATAAAAACTTTGAGCTTCGCCAATGACATTGTAATTCTGTCAGAGACAGCAGAAGACTTGGAAGAGCAGCTGAACAGAATCGACAATGTCTTGAAAGGAGGATATAAGATGAACATCAACAAAAGCAAAACGAGGATAAGGGAATGTAGTCAAGTTAACTCATGTGATGCTGAGGGAATTAGTTTAGGAAATGAGACACTTAAAGTAGTAAAGGAGTTTTGCTATTTGGGGAGCAAAATAACTAATGATGGTCGAAGTAGAGAGGATATAAAATGTAGACTGGCAATGGCAAGGAAAGCGTTTCTGAAGAAGAGAAATTCGTTAACATCGAGTATAGATTTAAGTGTCAGGAAGTCATTTCTGAAAGTATTTGTATGGAGTGTAGCCATGTATGGAAGTGAAACGTGGACGATAAATAGTTTGGACAAGAAGAGAATAGAAGGTTTCGAAATGTGGTGCTACAGAAGAATGCTGAAGATTAGATGGGTAGACCACATAACTAAAGAGGAGGTATTGAATAGAATTACGGAGAAGTTTGTGGGCACAACTTGACTAGAAGAAGGGATCGGTTGGTAGGCCATGTTACGAGGCATCAAGGTATCACCAATTTAGTATTGGAGGAAAAGTGGAGGCAAAAAATCGTAGAGGGAGACCAAGAAATGATTACGCTGTTAAGATACAGAAGGATGTAGGTTGCAGTTGGTACTGGGAGATGATGAAGCTTGCACAGGATAGGGTAGCATGTAGAGCTGCATCAAACCAGTCTCAGGACTGAAGACCACCACAACAACATTAGGGTTCACCTCAATATCCTGTAGAATCCGCTCCTCCAGATGTGGTGGACGCACAGTACGCTGGCTTTGTGCACATTCGTCTGTCTGAGAGGACCCGTGGTCAGACAATACCCAAAAAGGGCTTAAAGTGTTGGGTGACGCGGTGTCTGTGTCGGTATAGCCGTGTCTCGACATTTTCCATCTGCTTCGCTGTAGACAAACACCATCTCACCTTCTTCTGGCCATAAATAGCGGACCATTCTGCTGCTTACAGTACGGCACGTGGTCAGCGGAACTTTCATTCGTCAGCGCCATCCACCGTGGTAATAACGCATTACCGGACATACGTTCTTAAGACCTTTTCCCACCATTTCTAGCCAGGTATTCGTCCATGCAGTTTCTTCTATTAATGTTCACACTGCGTAGTAGACGGTCCTCGCTATAGCGCAGCATATAGAGCTACTCGTTACCGTCTTGTAGAGCATTCGAAAGTACAACAGATACAGGATGGCGGAAAATAGATGTTACAAAGCTTCTATTACAACATAATCTGGGGTTACAGATTATTCTTTTCATATTTATGGTCTATCAGAAAACCTGCAACAAGTACAGAAGGTTCTCAAAGGGCTTTCCTCCTGCAGCATAAGTTGAATTCCGTGATGAAGAACATTATTTCAGACTGCATGGGTCGTTGATATTGCAGTATCAACATCATGATGTGTCGCAGATGCATCTTCGAAGACTCTGTCCTTTAGATAACCCAAAGAGAAGCAATCACACGGGTTCAGATCGGGTCTGTAAGCGGGCCACTCTATACCATCTTATAGTGAATGCTAAGGTATCTAGGGAAACGATTTGATCTCTGGACGAATCCTGAAACAAATCGAAGACGTCCGCGGTACGATGTGCGGGTCCACCATCCTGCTTGAATCGGTAGTTTCGGAGCATTCGGCCGCGTCGTGCAGCCGGTGCAAATTCATTGCGGTGCCTGTCACTGTTTCTCCGCTGTGACAGACCCGCCAGCAAGAATGGGCACATTAATGCGTTGTGCACAGATAGCGCTCCAGCCTGTGACTTTCTGTTGATGAGCTGCCCCAGCAGCTTCAGCGTGTGAATTCTCGGTGGTCCAATGGCGCCAGTTCAGTATGTTGACTTACTCATGGAGATACGAGCGTGCTCCATCACTAAATCAGATCTGATCCGTACCCTCTGTTCTGTTTTAAAAGGCCTCTGTCATCTCATTTCGAAAAGAATATCGTCGCTCTTAATCCCTGACGCTAAAGTGTTGCTACCGTTGAATTTTGTGAGGGGAAAAAATTATCTTCCATCATTATCTGGAGAGACAGTCGTGACATCCTGAGTTGCTGCGGTGCATGTCGTGTTGATGTACTGAGTTTCCCACAGAATAAAGTTCACATTCGTTCAGCATTCTCCAGTGTTACAACTGTGACTGGCCGGGTGGACTGGTTCTTGCTGGAATCATATAGGGATCTTGTCTTTTCAAAACAATTAATTAGCCTGTTAAACGGGAAAGCGTTATACAAAATCTGTACCGGAGGATGCTTAAATTTTGTAATCACTTTCTGACTTCAGTTTTTCAGTGTAATCTCAGCGAGAAGTGGTCATTCCGGATGGTGTTGTTCTAGGACTTGATGTACTGTTGAATGTGCGTCCCAGCACGATGATACATCCAGAATTTGCGCAAAATATCGTAAAGGTCAGCAAACGCTGTTCTAGTCTTAGTGCTTCCATCCTAAAATGTGGAGACAACGGTGAGTGAGTTGTCGAATATTCAGAACTACAATACAGCTTTATCTAAAGGAGAATCATTTACGGCATACATTTAAACCGCAGTGGACAGATACTTGTTTTGCTCCACTCTGTATCACAGCTAGAGTAATCCTTACTAAACTGATAGTTAGCACTATCTTCCGCTGATCCCATCAGTTAATGGTGTATTTGGACTGCATAACGTTTTTCATTTTTAGATTTGTTGGCTGTGAATATATAGGCCCCACCTCCTCATCTGGTGATAGTTTGCATTCCATATTTCTCATTCCGTTATGCCCGGCGGGGATGTCTTCATGTATACCGGGTGATCAAAAAGTCAGTATAAATTTGAAAACTGAATAAATCACGGAATAAGTAGATACAGAGGAACAAATTGGCACACACGCTTGGAATGACATGGGGTTTAATTAGAACCAAAAAATACAAAAGTTCAAAAAATGTCCGACAGATGGCGCTTCATCTGATCAGAATAGCAATAATTAGCATAACAAAGTAAGACAAAGCATAGATGATGTTCTTTACAGGAAATGCTCAATATGTCCACCATCATTCCTTAATAGTAGCTGTAGTCGAGCAATAATGTTGTGAACAGCAGTGTAAACCACGTCCGGAGTTATGGTAAGGCATTTGCGTCGGATGTTGTCTTTCAGCATCCCTAGAGATGTCGGTCGATCGCGATACACTTGCGACTTCAGGTAACCCCAAAGCCAATAATCGCACGGACTGAGGTCTGGGGACCTGGGAGGCCAAGAACTACGAAAGTGGCGTCTGAGCACACGATCACCACCAAACGACGCGCGCAAGAGATCTTTCACGCGTCTAGCAATATGGGGTGGAGCGCCATCCTGCATAAACGTCGTACGTTCCAGCAGGTGTTTATCAGCCAGGCTCGGGATGATGCGATTCTGTAACATATCGGCGTACCTCTCACTCGTCACGGTAGCAGTTCCAAAACCAGAATCACGCATTTCCTCGATGAAAAATGGCCCGATAACGGTAGATGTGGTAAATCGAACCCATACCGTGACTTTCTCGTCGTGCAGTGGAGTTTCCACAACAGTTCTAGGATTTTCGGTAGCCCAAATTCTGCAGTTGTGGGCGTTGACAGACCCTCGGAGCGTGAAATGAGCTTCGTCGGTCCACAACACGTTACTCAGCCAATCGTCATCTTCCGCCATCTTTTGAAACGCCCACACCGCAAATGCCCTCCGCTTCACTAAATCGCCAGGTAACAGTTGATGATGCCGATGGATTTTGTACGGATAGCAACGGAGGCTACACCTCAGTGCCAGCCAAACAGTAGTGTATGGAATGCCGGTGCGACGTGCGACTGCACGAGCGCTGACTTCCCCGTGCATAGACGAACCCGCTATAGTCACCATTTTTTCCTGAACTGTCTCAGCAGCATTACGCCTTGTGCTCGGTCGGAGGCCACTACGGTGTCTATCGTCTAAACAACCCTTGGCTTCGAACTTCGAAATCATTCTCGCCAAAGTTGCATTTGTCAACGGACCTTTACCCGTTCGAATCCCCTTCCTAAGGCGATAGGATCGTAACGCTGAACTAGCACATTTCCCATTCTGATAATACAGTTTCACTAAAAGCGCCTTTTCAGGTAATGTCAACATGCTGCGACTGCTTGCGCATCTGATTCTCTATTCTCTCTTTTTTTTCTTTATTGTGATTTCATTCCCCTCCCCCCAAATGGACAAGGGAGGGCTGTCTGATTCTCTCTCTCATTACAGCTCAATTATACAAGATTGTCATGCGCAGTTACTGACGTTTTGCTGTCTATCTACATTATTCCGTGGTTTATTAAGTTTTCAAATTTGTACTGACTTTTGCATCACCCTGTACTTCTACCTTTTCAGAATACTACATGGAACGGTAGCTAACACTTTCCTTTACAATAGCTGCAAAGAGCATGGAAAACAGCGAGCCCATACATCGTAAGGGGGTGTTACTTATGGAGGGCTGCATTTGAGTTTTCTTTATGGAGCTATCATAAATCGTATGTTTTACTCGATGGGAATTAAAATAATTTCATGCACGGCTATGTATGTTATTTTTAAATCTGTGAGCTGCGATAGAATGTAAAGACAGCATGCCACATATGATGTTGTTGTGGTCTTCAGTCCTGAGACTGGTTGATGCAGCTCTCCATGCCCCTCTATCCTGTGCAAGCTTTATCATCTCCCAGTACGTACTGCAGCCTACATCCTTCTGAATCTCCTTAGTGTATTCATCTCTTGGTCTCCCTCTATGATTTTTACCATCCACGCTGCCCTCCAATACTAAATTTGTGATCCCTTGATGCCTCAGAACATGTCCTACCAGCTGATCCCTTCTTCTAGTCAAGATGTGCCACAAACTCCTATTCTCCCCAATCCTATTCAGTGCCTCCTTATTAGTTATGTGATCTACCCATCTACTCTTTAGCATCCTTCTGTAGCACCACATTTCGAAAGCTTCTATTCTCTTCTCGTCCAAATTATTTATCGTCCATGCTTCACTTCCATACATGGCTACACTCCAAACAAATACTGTCAGAAACGACTTCCTGACACTTAAATCTATACTCGATGTTACCAAATTCCTCTTCTTCAGAAATGCTTTCCTTGCCATTGCCAGTCTACATTTTATATCCTCTCTACTTCGACCATCATCAGTTATTTTGCTCCCCAAATAGCAAAACTCCTTTACTACTTTAAGTGTCTCACTTCCTAATCTAATTCCCTCAGCATCACCATACTTAATTCGACTACATTCCATTATCCTCGTTTTGCTTTTGTTGATGTTCATCCTATATCCTCCTTTCAAGACACTGTCCATTCCGTTCAACTGTTCTTCCAAGTCCTTTGCTGTCTCTGACAGAATTACAATGTCATCGGTGAACCTCAAAGTTTTTATTTCTTCTCCATGGATTTTAATACCTACTCCGAATTTTTATTTTGTTTCCTTTACTGCTTGCTCAATATACAGATTGAACAACATCGCGGATAGTCTACAACCCTGTCTCGCTCCCTTCCCAACCACTGCTTCCCTTTCATGCCCCTCATCTGGTTTCTGTACAAATTGTAAATAGCCTTTCGCTCCCTGTATTTTACCCCTGCCACCTTCAGAATTTGAAAGAGAGTATTCCAGTCAACATTGTAAAAAGCTTTCTCTAAGCCTACAAATACTAGAAACGTAGGTTTGCCTTTCCTTTGTCTAGCTTCGAAGATAAGTGGTAGGGTCAGTATTGCCTGACGTGTTCTCATATTTCTACGGAATACAAACTGATCTTCCCCGAGGTCGGCTTCTACTAGTTTCTCCATTCGCCTGTAAAGAATTCGCGTTAGTATATTGCGGCTGTGACTTATTAAACTGATAGTTCGGTAATTTTCACATCTGTCAACGCCTGCTTTCTTTGGGATTGGAATTATTATATTCTTCTTGAAGTCTTAGGGTATTTCGCCTGTCACATACATTTTGGTCACCAGATGGTAGAGCTTTGTCAGGACTGGCTCTCCCAAGGCTGTCAGTAGTTCCAATGGAATGTTGTCTACTCCCGGGGCCTTGTTTCGACTTAGGTCTTTCAGTGCTATATCAAACTCTTCACGCAATATCATATCTCCCATTTCATCTTCATCTACATCCTCTTCCATTTCTATAACATTGCCCTCAAGTACATCGCCCTTGTATTATATAACAAGCAACATTTAGTAAAAAAAATCATTTTAATTTGGCCTTCCAGTCTAAATGGAATACTTTTAAATTTGGACATGGGTGGTTTCTACTGCCGTGCGGAGGGCTGCAGCAAGATTCAGATTTCGGTTCAAAACTACAAAATCAGAGCCACAGCAGACGTTCATACTGATTCACAACTGTGAATGCTGCTTGCGTTCTCGCCGTGAAGTGTGTCAGCTACCCTACACGGTCTGTACGTTACGTAAGACCGACGCGGACCAGTTTCCATAGCCATGTGTGCTTACCGCGTTACTCAGTAGCGTGCAGAGGTCGACGACACAGCGTGTCGAGCGTTCATTGGACCCTCCCTCCCTCCCCCACCCGTATGTCACCTCTCTGCCACCGAATTAACGTCGCCTCACAGAATCCGTTGTTCCGTAACCCTGCGGTTTCTTTCTCATTCTGCATTGTAAACTGCATACAGCTTTACAGGTGCAACTATAAAACTGACCCCGAAATCGCACTCTAAAGTTCAGTCTCACCTTACAGCATTAGCTGTTCACCGTGCTGGAACAAAGTACCTGCAACTGGTCTGCCCACAGAGCTGTAGCCAGGTGGGACGCCGATTCCATGAACACTCAGTGTTGTGAAAAAAAAGACGAAGGGCAAAGGGAAAAGGGAGAAACTAGATGCAGCTACTCTCGTTATGTCCAGTGAGCCAACGCAACGAAAGTGAAAAGAGTGATTTTTGCGCTTGTTGGTTTGCCAGTTACGGTTTTGAATTGATAGGCACGGAAACAGTAAAAAGAAATCACGTTGTTAATACAAGAGAGCGACGTTGTGTTATTGAATGTTTTGAATTATGTAATACCAAATAGAATTGTTGAAATGTTTGTTATTTACCTCACTGTAAATTCGTGTTGCTCTCAATAAGTGGGATAAGCAACGAAATAACATATGAGAAGGACATCGAGCGAGGATGGAGGTGGGGGGGGAGAGGGGGGGGAGGAGGGATGTTAAATACTGTCTGAAAAACGTAAATATCAAAACATAAAGTTGAAAATTTTTTATGATGTTGTTTTGACACAATAAAATGTGAACTCTCACTTGCACATATAACCAGTGTTGCGATTTCGTCGGACTGTGTTGCAGGTTGTCTTTCGCTTGAGCCCAAATCGCAGTGGTGTTCGTCTTGACCAATATTTTCTGGCGTGCAGACATAGTTTGCAGAATTTTCTGGTGATATCTTTACTGTTTAGACTACAAGTACTTTCCGGGTCAATTTTACTTTGGCCATGAGTAGCACAGCACGTGAAAGTGGCGGTGACAGCTGCCTCACGAGTCATTTTTGAAACATTTACTGTGGAGCCACCATTATTGATATGAATGTAGAGGCACGACAAGAATCACAATGAAATTCTGCTATTTTTTTCTTTGCGAAATAGCGGATGGCAACCCACCATTGAATAGCCAGTGCGAAGCGGCGGCCACATTGTGAGAGTATATGTCTGCGACACATTAGCATTAAAAAAGCCCGAAAATTGCTGCAGAGGCTGTGCAGCTGTGGTGGCAAAACCCTTTTATCAGTGTGTGGCCATTTCCGGCTGTTCTGACTCGTCGCACATTCATTTGTGTTAGTATTTGTTAGAAAGCGCTGATGGGTGTGAGATGGGATTCATCGGACAAGTAACATTTGTCCTACACGTGTGCTCCAGGAAGCAGCACTCGTCCCATTTTGTGCAACAAATTTAGAGCCCTTTTTCGCGCTTTACTTAACATGTTGGGGAAATACACAGTTGGATAAATTTGTTACGCGCGAAGGTTGCAGTGTGCGAAATAGCTGGGAGTGTTCCCTGATTAACCTGTCAATAATGAGCGCCTATTCTTTTTTTACTTCTTCTCCTCCTCCTCCTCCTCCTCCTCCTGCAACTCTCTCCTTGTATTCTTTCTGATCAACTTTTGTTCCATTTTGTGTGAAACGCAACAAGATGCTTCTGAATTCGCATTACAAACCTCTGACGTGTGTAAAGCGCCGGCTAGATAATAATAAAGAGACTAAGCATTTTGCTACGACTATGGTAATTATTACATTTACAACCAGTGAATGAAAGTAGTAACAATTTCCAATGCCAGCCACCATTCGTTAGTCATATCTGATGCGAGTCCCACAAGCTTTATGAATATTCGAGGATGTCTCGCAAGAGTGATTTCTACATAATATCCTCAGTAGACTGCCTCCATTTTACCTGTATCTTACAAATGAAGCCAAGTCGGCGAACTGCTTTACCTACGACTGACCTCATGTGACCAATCCATTTCATATCCCCACAAATTGTTGCATCTAGGTGTTCGCATGAGTTGACTGATTCCAGTTCTCACTCGTTGATCGTACAAATATTGAGCAGTTTTTTTCAGCAGTAGATAAATATATGCTGCTGAGGAAAATGAAAAAAAAAAAAACAGACTTCAGCGTGTTCGTCGCAACTTCTTGTCCATCACAACCCAAGGCCTCATGCTAGTGTGCGCACCCGAGAGGAGCTCACAGAACTTCACTGCAGTGTTCTTCCTCACCCACCCCACAGCCCGGATCTCGCATCTCCCGACATCGATCTGTTTGGCCCAATGAAGTATGCACTCCACGGGAAGCCGTGCGTGAATGATGAGGAGTTTATTGATGCGGCAAAACGTTGACGTCGACCAGTAGAGTGGTAGCATGCGGGCAACAAGGCCCTTCCAGTAACGTGGCATGGAAATGAGATTATATTGAAAGAACAGGGTTTTGTAGCCAAAAGAGTGGGGAATACTATGGTGTATTCTAGTCATGAATAAAACCAACCTGTTTTCAGAAAAAAGATGTGGTTCCATTACATGATGAACGCCGCCTTGCAGTGCCACTTAGGCAACAGTAGCCAACTTGTAGGATCGCTATGAAAGGCACTCTATCTAAGTAGCTACATACTGTGCATACGGAGATTCTGCTCCAGGAAGGTAGCATAGTGTCATCACAAGCAGGTGCTGGTCGCCACAACTTTTATAGTTGGGGCTCTGAAACAAGCGCTCTCCCCATTGAGCAAGTCAGATAAAAAGCGACGGAAAAATTCATATTTGTGCGCAAGGCTCAAAGAAGTTTGATAGTGTGCAAATCGTCCTCTGCCACACATTATGCAAAGTGTAAGGAGTTCCACGGCTTTTCACAGTTTAACAGTCTCTGTGACTTGCATTTTTATTCAAATAAGGGTCTTCCACTTTCACTTTGACGAGGCGCGGATGTGAGAGTCGTCCGCAGGGAAATCGACAGATGAGCGGGGCGACTGCGCCCATTTAATTTTGTTTTCAGAGACTGTTTCCGTCGGTAGGCTGCTAGAGGTCGGTGCTCAGTACTCAGTGTGTGCCACGGAAATGTTAGTGCCATTGTGCCACACCCAACAGCATTGGTTCAAATGGCTCTAAGCACTATGGGACTTAACATCTATGGTCATCAGTCCCCTAGAACTTAGAACTACTTAAACCTAACTAACCTAAGGACAACACACAACACCCAGCCATCACGAGGCAGAGAAAATCTCTGACCCCGCCGGGAATCGAACCCGGGAACCCGTGCGCGGGAAGCGAGAACGCTACCGCACGACCACGAGGTGCGCGCCACCAACAGCTATATCCATTCCGAATTTGTTGGGAGCTGGAGGAATGAATTTACGCCGGAACTTAACCTCAGGTAGCGTCTGCTCTTGAAGCAGAGCTATGAGCTGAAAAAACTTATTAGAAGCAACCGTTTAGTATAGCAACAAAACTTCGGAAATGGCGATTCGATTTTTATATACGAGTACGTTGGAATAGCCATGCAAAGAGCTAACGCGGGACTATACTGTTCCATTCCTATAGATATTTCTCAAATATAATCATTCATCATTTTAGAAGAAAAGCCATTCGAGAGATCTACTACCATCTTGGGCACTAAATGGTAATACACGTGCCTTGATTGCCAAAATAATTTATTCATCATCTCGTGATGCGTTTCGGGAGAATCTCATCATCAGACCTGTGGTGTGAAACACACTATATATATTTATGTATTTTTCAAGTCCAGAACTCCATACATTAAAACCTACTATAAGTCAATTGTAAAAAAAAAATTAAACTTTAAATATGTTTTGCTCAGTAATTAGCTGCACGGATGGCCTTATCATTAGCTACTTGCAAATCTAGCGGTGAACACTTCGTGCTGAGGTTTGGGCGAGTCAGTTCGTAGTCTTCCGGTTGGACATTCCCACAGTCACATAGTGGTTCCCCATAGGGCAAGGATATACTAGAGCCTAGTTCTCAGTCTGTTTAGAGCCTTCCTGGATGTGAAGAATTTGTCACTTCCAACAGCAAGTTCTTCCTTTTGCTCCAGGATAGGATTCGGTGTTGCCTCGTTTCATGCCGGTGACGTTGATTGGCTCTGGTCTCCAAAGGAAGCTCCTTCTTGAGCGAAGCCGCGCCGCCTGGGCTGTGGTTGGTGCCCGCTGTGGTGATAACTGTCATTTGTTTCTTCCTTCTGCCTCGGCAGCCATTTGCCGTATACTAGAGGAGAAAAACCCTATTAGAGGGTAGATCTCTGTCGGAATCGGGCTCAAACATCGTGATATGTCGCGCGAAGACTTATTCACGGCCAAGAGAAACACATAGTATAAGACAAAGTATTAAAAGGGCTACATGGCAACAACGCAGTGAAGCTGAAGACACTTGGTATTGATTTTAACAGGCGCGTTTCTCAGTTTCACACCATTGTTGCAGTGTGTGCCTAATATCTTGTCTTATGGTTCAAATGGCTCTGAGCACTATGGGACACAACATCTTAGGTCATCAGTCCCCTAGAACGTAGAACTACTTAAACCTAACTAACCTCAGAACATCAGACACATCCATGCCCGAGGCAGGACTCGAACCTGCGACCGTAACAGTCCCGCGGTTCCGAACTGCAGCGCCTAGAACCGCAAGACCACCGTGGCCGGCTTCTTGTCTTATATTGTGTGTTTCATTACCGGATTTGATGACGAGGTTCTACATCTACATTTATACTCCGGGAGACACCCAACGGTGTGTGGCGGAGGGCACTTTACGTGCCACTGTCATTTTCCCTTTCCTGTTCCAGTCGCGTATGGTTCGCAGGAAAAACGACTGCCGGAAAGCCTCCGTGGCGCTCGAATCTCTCTGAATTTACATTCCTTATCTCTCCTTATCTCCTCGAGAGGTATAAGTAGGGGGAAGCAATATGTTCGATGCCGCATCCAGAAACGCACCCTCTCGAAACCTGGCGAGCAAGCTATACCGTGATGCAGAGCGCCTCTCTTGCACAGTCTGCCACTTGAGTTTGCTAAACATCTGCGTAACGCTATCACGGTTACCAAATAACACTGTGACGAAATGCGCCGCTCTTCTTTGGATCTTCTCTATCTCCTCTGTCGACCCGACCTGGTACGGATCCTACACTGATGAGCAATACTCAAGTATAGGCCGAACGAGCGTTTTGTAAGCAACCTCCTTGGTTGATTGACTACATTTTCTAAGGACTCTCCCAATGAATCTCACCCTGGTACCCGCCTTACCAGCAATTAATTTTATATGATCATTCCACTTCAAATCGTTCCGTATGCATACGGGTCAGTTGCCACACCCTGCACCAAGTGCCTATCCGCTGCAGATCTTCCCGCAGTTCGCTGCAATTTTCTAATGCTGCTACTTCGCTGTATACTACAGCATCATCCGCGAAAAGCCGCACGGAACTTCCGACACTATCTACTAGGTCATTTATATACACTCCTGGAAATTGAAATAAGAACACCGTGAATTCATTGTCCCAGGAAGGGGAAACTTTATTGACACATTCCTGGGGTCAGATACATCACATGATCACACTGACAGAACCACAGGCACATAGACACAGGCAACAGAGCATACACAATGTCGGCACTAGTACAGTGTATATCCACCTTTCGCAGCAATGCAGATTGCTATTCTCCCATGGAGACGATCGTAGAGATGCTGGATGTAGTCCTGTGGAACGGCTTGCCATGCCATTTCCACCTGGCGCCTCAGTTGGACCAGCGCTCGTGCTGGCCGTGCAGACCGCGTGAGACGACGCTTCATCCAGTCCCAAACATGCTCAATGGGGGACAGATCCGGAGATCTTGCTGGCCAGGGTAGTTGACATACACCTTCTAGAGCACGTTGGGTGGCACGGGATACATGCGGACGTGCATTGTCCTGTTGGAACAGCAAGTTCCCTTGCCGGTCTAGGAATGGTAGAACGATGGGTTCGATGACGGTTTGGATGTACCGTGCACTATTCAGTGTCCCCTCGACGATCACCAGAGGTGTACGGCCAGTGTAGGAGATCGCTCCCCACACCATGATGCCGGGTGTTGGCCCTGTGTGCCTCGGTCGTATGCAGTTCTGATTGTGGCGCTCACCTGCACGGCGCCAAACACGCATACGACCATCATTGGCACCAAGGCAGAAGCGACTCTCATCGCTGAAGACGACACGTCTCCACTCGTCCCTCCATTCACGCCTGTCGCGACACCACTGGAGGCGGGCTGCACGATGTTGGGGCGTGAGCGGAAGACGGCCTAACGGTGTGCGGGACCGTAGCCCAGCTTCATGGAGACGGTTGCGAATGGTCCTCGCCGATACCCCAGGAGCAACAGTGTCCCAAATTTGCTGGGAAGTGGCGGTGCGGTCCCCTACGGCACTGCGTAGGATCCTACGGTCTTGGCGTGCATCCGTGCGTCGCTGCGGTCTGGTCCCAGGTCGACGGGCACGCACCTTCCGCCGACCACTGGCGACAACGTCGATGTACTGTGGAGATCTCGCGCCCCACGTGTTGAGCAATTCGGCGGTACGTCCACCCGGCCTCCCGCATGCCCACTATACGCCCTCGCTCAAAGTCCGTCAACTGCACATACGGTTCACGTCCACGCTGTCGCGACATGCTACCAGTGTTAAAGACTGCGATGGAGCTCCGTATGCCACGGCAAACTGGCTGACACTGACGGCGGCGGTGCACAAATGCTGCGCAGCTAGCGCCATTCGACGGCCAACACCGCGGTTCCTAGTGTGTCCGCTGTGCCGTGCGTGTGATCATTGCTTGTACAGCCCTCTCGCAGTGTCTGGAGCAAGTATGGTGGGTCTGACACACCGGTGTCAATGTGTTCTTTTTTCCATTTCCAGGAGTGTATATTGTGAAAAGCAATGGTCCCATAACACTCCCATGTGGTTACTTTAACGTCTGTAGACGTCTCTCCATTGACAACAACATGCTGTGTTCTGGTTGCTAAAAACTGTTCAATCCAGCCACACAGCTGGTCTGATATTCCGTAGGCTCTTAATTTATCAGGCGACAGTGCGGAAGTGTATCGAACGGCTTCCGGAAGTCAAGGAAAATAGCATCTACCTGGGAGCCTGTATCTAATATTTTCTGGGTCTCATGAACAAATAAAGCGAGTTTGGTCTCACACGATCTCTGTTTCCGGAATCCATGTTGACTCCTACAGAGTATATTCTGGGTTTCCAGAAAAGACATGATACGTGAGCAAAAAACATGTTCTAAAGTTCTACAACAGATCGACGTCAGAGATATTGGTCTATAGTTTTGTACATCTGCTCGACGACCCTTCTTGAAAACTGGAACTACCTGTGCTCTTTTTCAATCATTTGGAACCTTCCGTTCCTCTAGAGACTTGCGGTACACGGCTGTTAGAAGGGGGGCAAGTCCTTTCGCGTACTCTGTGTAGAATCGAGTTGGTATCCCGTCAGGTCCATTGGACTTTCCTGTGTTGAGTGATTTCAGTTGCTTTTCTATTGCTTGGACACTTATTTCGATGTCAGCCATTTTTTCGTTTGTGCGAGGACTTAGAGAAGGAACCGCAGTGCGGTCTTCCTCTGTGAAACAGCTTTGGAAAAAGGTGTTTAGTATTTCAGCTTTACGCGTGTCATCCTCTGTTTCAAAGCCATCATCATCCCGGAGTGTCTGGATATGCTGTTTCGATCCACTTACTGATTTAACGTAAGACGAGAACTTTCTAGGATTTTCTGTCAAGTCGGTACATAGAATGATACGATAAAAAAAAAATGGCGACCAAGACAAGTGCGTTACCACTTCGGAGCAGCAGAGAATTTACGAAGAAAGATTGGGGATGAAGACATGTGATGATGGACCGTTTCAAAAGCCACTTGATGGTGATGGTGATGGTGATGGTGATGGTGATGGTGATGGTGATGGTGATGGTGATGGTGATGATGATGACGACGACGACGACGACGACGATGGTGGTAGTGGTGATGTAGCGAAATGTTAACTGAGAAGCGTTGCGAAGAGTGTTACACTCACGTCGTGGCTTGCCCGTCAAGCCGTTTACAAGGTGCAGTGTAGTGAAGGGAAACTTAGCACTTTAGTCACGGCCGAGGGGTAACCGGGGGGCAGACTGCAAATGTGCCGGAAGCGCCAAGCAGCGGCTCCATCGATCCGGAGGAGACGCGGAGGAGCGGAGATCCAGATGGAGCCGGCAGATGGGCGGCGGGCGGCGCCGGGCAGCTTGCGTGAATGGGGCGGCGGCCGTGGCCGGCCATCGACCGAGACGCAACTGCGGCTGCGCCAGATCCACAGCGAAATACCGCCGACCGCGCCTCATCTCCTGATCACGTAGGCTTTCCGGCGTAATAAGTGTTGAAAGTCTCTTCGGGTTTGCTGCCGGATCCTAACCTCAACTTGACTCGATATTCCGGCGATCCAACTGTTCCGCCATCTTCAGGAAAATGCTGCTTCTGCTGAACGGGACTCGTCAGCAGAAGTGTATTGTCGCGGAATAGTAAAGAGTTGGAAACGTGGAATATTGTCAAAGTTTTCGTTGCCTATGCCGAGAGCTAGAGGCAGTAGGTTAGCCAAGAGGTAAGAGGATTGCACATGTATGGAATGTGTCTTCACGCAGGGACAGTGGCCAAGTTACACACAACAGGCGAGAGAGAATTGCTTAGCACGCGCGTTTGTGTTAGACGGAGACTTTCGTAGACTGTAGCACAGAGGTATAGCGTCAGCTGTACCGCATTTTACAACTTAGCGTAAGTCTGCCGTAACAACACGTAACTCTGTCGCAAGAACACGTAAGGGGCGAGAACGACAGATAAATCTGCAGTATGAGCGGAACGAATGCGTTCATTACAAACGAGCATGACGCCAGGACGTCGCTCGTGCTTCCTTTAAATACGCCAGCTTTGGTAGCAACGAGGCACTCGTAGTTAGACTTGCAGGTAGATGTGTACTGGGACGCTGCGTAGCGCTCAGCTCGGTGATCGACATGTTAATCTTTATTAAGGAGATGTGCAGTAAGGGCGGCCCATCCAGCAGCAGATGTGAGGGGACAGTAGCAGCTCTGGTCCTCTCTGCTGCCGCTGTCAACCATGAACCCAGGATTAGCAGACATCGCGACAGACTCGCTCGCCGCCAATGCCGACCCCATCAGTGAGCCGTCGTCGAGATCGTGCGGGGCCTAGGCCCTGTGCATCCGCCGTCACAACCGGGTGAGCCGACGACGCTGGGAGACTGCACTCCGTTCCGCCGTCCACGGCGGACGAGCCAGCAGGAGGACCAGGGAAGAAGACGGGGTGGGATGGAGTGCACTCCGCACTACGAGAACGCCTCTCGTGCCGACAGCGCCGGGACTCCAACCCGCAGCCTCCTACGTGCAACGACTTTCTGTCCGCAGCCGAGCCGGGCGCCTCCAGCCACGCGCGGCCGAAGTAAGGACATTCCTCCGCTACGTCACAGCGCGCGGCGCTGCGCTGGCAGTGGGTGGTTTACACTAGCAATCGTTTGCTGTGAGAACGCATTGCTACCTGGACTAGAATCTTTTCCCGACCGAGATGTCATCGCTTACAAGACATTGCACTGTGGAATCTGCCCGAAGACGCAAAGTAGACCTAGTTGCCTTTACAGTAATTGGCCTTTTGCCCTGTATACCCGCTCATGTAGAAAAGTGTCTAATGATGACAAAATACACGTATGGGTTAAAGGACTTGATGTACGTGCTGAGAATGTAACTGGTGATATTACTTTGTATTTCAATTATTAATAAAGTGTTATCCTTCACTTCTGTAACCTCTGGCGTCAGCCAAGAACCGCTAGATGTACATCTGGTAATCGGCTAAGAGTCGGTGTGACTCGGGGAAGGTCGTTGGTATCACCAAGCCACACTGTACTCGGCAGGAATAAAGGTCTTATGAATTAATGATGTTTCTCTGGCGTTTCTGACGCGTCCACAGTCATTTCGTAGCATCCTGACAACTGGAGAGGTCACCGCTCGGCCAACCAGTCCACCGTTGGCTACCGGGACCACCGGGGCGCCTACAGAAGCAGCATTTTCCTGAAGATGGCGAACAGTTGGATCGCCGAAATATCGAGTCAAGTTCATTTTAGGACTGGCAGCAAACCCGAAGAGACTTTCAATGCTGTATTCATTGTTACTATTAAAATCAAGAGCTCACACATGTCAAGAGTCAATACACGCTCTCGGAAACATTACTTGAAATGCGACACTTCATCTCGTTTCCCATCCCGAGTGAGACGGTTACGAAAACTAGGAAAAGTAGATAATCGCTTGCACAAAATGAAACAGTCAAGAGAGCATTCGGTTTTTCCTAGCTGCTACACATTCTTGCCTGTGATGTGTGGCTCGCCCTTCACAAAGTGGTTCGGAGCTTTTTTTAAGTGTGCACCATTCCCGAGAAAGAGCTGTGCAGTGATAAGGAGAGAACCCTTGGTGACGGCTGACCGACAGCAGTTTAGCTCCCGAATGAATTCCAGACTTGCTATGTAATAAGACACAGGGGAAGGAAAGACATCAGTTACTAGTGGGCATTGATTTATATCAATGGAGCAAGTTGAAAATCTGTGCCAGACCAGCACTCGAACCCGGGTCTCCTGCCTATTATAGGCAGATGCACTGACCACTACGCCGTGCCGGCCGGTGTGGCCGAGCGGTTCTAGGCGCTTCAGTCCGGAACTGCTACGGTCGCAGGTTCGAATCCTGCCTCGGGCATTGATGTGTGTGATGCCCTTAGGTTAGTTAGATTTACGTAGTTCTAAGTCCAGCGGACTGATCTCAGAGGTTAAGCCCGTAGTGCTCAGAGTCATTTGGTTTCAACTACGCCGTCCGGACATACTTGTCACACACCCTAGCACGCCTCCCGTCAGAGCCAATTCCTCAACCTATACCGCAGACTACACATGTAGTGGCCCTGCCCATTAGCCTCAATACTCGCGGCATCTCGCCTGCAAGTAAAGCGACGGCGACCACCGGTCCTTCCAATGCATGTGTACTCAAGCTCGAACCCTTTCGGAATTTGGCGGGATGCCGCGCGAATACTGAGGGTAACGAGTAGTGTTCCTACATCAGTGGTGTGTGGTATAAGCTGAGAATTTGGGTGTGACTGGACGCATGACATTATAGTCCGTGCGGTTGTGGCGACCACTGTGTTCGGATGCCGATGTGGTCAGCGCATCTGCCAAGTAAGTCGGCGCGGTAACTCAGCGTGTTCGGTCAGAGGGTTAGCTGACCTCTGCAATAAAAATAAATAAAACTGATCAACAACGAAGAGCAACTGGTGTGTTGCGACGTCCGCCACGAGCAGATGCAACGAACGAAAACGACAAAATGAGAGGATAAAAAAAAGTAAGGCAGGATGCCCGGGTTCGAATCCCAGCCTGGCACAAATTTTGAATTTGTCCCATAGATATAAATCAATGTCTACTGGCAGATAATATCTTAAAGTCCTTCGTGTCTTCATTCATAGCGGCTGTAGAAACAAAATGGTGTCAGTTCTTTCGGACATAAATACATGCTACGTAAGATACAGTTCCGGAAATCTTGCACACCAGTCCACTATTGGCGAGAAAAAAGCAGCTCGGTGCAGAGGCATTCACGGAGGTTCAAATGTCTCTGAGCACTATAAGACTTGAAATCTGAGGTCATTACTCCTCTTGAAATTAGAGCTACACTGCTAGCCATTAAAATTGCTACACCACGAAGACGACGTGCTACAGACGAGAAACTTAACCGACAGGAAGAAGATGCTGTGATATGCAAATGATTAGCTTTTCAGAGCATTCACACAAGGTTGGAGCCGCTGGCGACACCTACAACGTGCTGACACGAGGAAACTTTCCAACCGATTTCTCATACACAAACAGCAGTTGACCGGCGTTGCCTGGTGAAATGTTGTGATTCCTCGTGTAAGGAGGAGAAATACGTACCATCACGTTTCCGTCTTTGATAAAGATCGGATTGTAGCCTATTGCGATTGCGGTTTATCGTATCGCGACATTGCTGCTCACGTTGGTCGAGATCCAACGACTGTTAGCAGAACATGGAATCGGTGAGTTCAGGAGTGTAATAAGAAACGCCGTGCTGAATCCCAACGGCCTCGTATCACTAGCAGTCGAGATCACAGGTATCTTATCCGCATGGCTGTAACGGATCGTGCAGCCACGTCTCGATGCCTGACTCAACAGATTGGGATTTGCAGTACAACAACCATCTACACGAACAATTCGATGACGTTTGCAGCAACACGGACTATCAGCTCGGAGACCATGACTGCGGTTACCCTTGACGCTGCATCACAGACAGGAGTGCCTGCGATGGTGTTCTCGACGACGAACCTGGGTGCACGAATTGCAAAACGTAATTTTTTCGGATGAATCATCCAGGTTCTGTTTAGAGCATCACGATGGTCGCATCCGTGTTACGCGACATCGCGGTGAACGCACATTGGAAGCGTGTATTCGTCATCGCCATACTGGCGTATCACCCGGCGTCATGCTATGGGGTGCTATTCGTTACACATCTCGGTCACCTCTTGTTCGCATTGACGGCACTTCGAACAGTGGACGTTACATTTCAGATGTTTTACGACCTTCGGCTCATTCGATCCCTGCAAAACCCTGCATGTCAGCAGGATAATGCACGACCGCATGTTGCAGGTCCTGTACGGGCCTTTCTGGATACAGAAAATGTTCCACTGCGGCCCTGGCCGGCACATTCTCCAGATCTCTCACCAATTGAAAACGTATGGTCAATGGTGGCCGAGCAACTGGCTCCTCACAATAAGCCAGTCACTACTCTTGATGAACTGTGGTATCGTGTTAAAGCTGCATGTGAGCTGTACCTGTACACGCCATCCAAGCTCTGTTTGACGCAAAGCCCACGCGTCTCAAGGCCGTTATTACAGCCAGAGGTGGTTGTTCTGGGTACTGATTTCTCAGGATCTATGCACCCAAATTGTGTGAAAATGTAATAACATGTCAGTTCTAGTATAATATATTTGTCCAATGAATACCCGTTTATCATCTGCATTTCTTCTTAGTGTAGAAATTTTAATGGCGAGTAGTGTACCATGGTGTTTTTTTTAGCTGTTGTGTGATGCAGTCCCAGATATGTCCCAGGAGAACAGGCCTGGAACCAGCTCGGGCGTCCACTCCTTCCCAGCGATAGAGAATACCAAGGACCAGTTATAACATTGGTGGGCCAGCTTGTCTCAGAACAGGATATCACGGCCTCCCTGTCAAATGGTTCAAATGGCTCTGTGCGCTATGGGACTTAACAACTGAGGTCATCACCCCCCTGGACTTAGAACTACTTAAACCTAACTAACCTAAGGACATTCGCACACATCCATGCCCGTGGCAGGATTCTAACCTGCGACCGTAGCAGCTGTGCCGTTCCAGACTGAAGCACCTCGAACCGCTCGGTCAAAGCGGTCGGCCATTCGCAGGGAGTCTTGAGCGGTAGCTCCTCAGAAAATATCCGTATGTCGTTGCAGTACCTCTTTTCTGTACTTCTGGGCGACAGCTGTGTTCGATGACCAACAGAGCTGTTAAGTTCCGTTTTCTCATCCGTCAGCAATCACCCTCTCAACCCTCCGTTTAGGATGCCAGCTAGACGCATACTAGTCCCCTTACACGGTGCTCATGTGATTGTACCACTACACCACCACTCTCTCTTCAGACCAGTGCCTTACGACAGTGATTCAGCTAAATTAATCCGGCTGCGTTCCAGAAGAGTCACGCTGCATCCATTCTTCCTCCAGTCTGGATCCGGCCCTACAATCCCTTGAACGTGTCACACTACCGGACGTCTGGAATACAGCTGACACACAGTTTTTGGGAAGCCGCACCTACTGAGGCTGTTGTAGAAGACGCGGATTATGAGGTTGCAGACATCACTGAATTCCGTTCTGTATAAATTTCTAGGCTGTTTTTGTTCTGGAGTGGCCGGTCGATTATGTACTGACGTAAATCTTTGAACAGTAAAAGCCCTTAAGTGCCAGTTTGACAGTTTAAGGCTCCAGACACCACGGTATTCCTGATCTGTTTCATAGTGTCGGGATGTACTGCTTAGCAAAACAGTGTCGAAATGACGTCTTTGTGGAATGACGTAGTTAACTGCACCACTGTATCAGTTGTTAACAGTGATGTGCAACTCCTATCCGAATCTGTTACAAGCATAACTTTATTAGTGGATTGTTTTATAGATTCTTCCTCCGGCTTTCTACCTTGCAGTGTATCTTCTAATGTATTTACAAGGAACTGGTTTTGGGCCATTATGTGACTTATCTAATTCGATTGCTTTCTTGAATGTTCTTTCTGCACCAGTTCTTTGAAAGACTTCCTGCTTGGTCGTCCTATGCGTGTGCTTAATTTTTGCCAATCGTTTCCAGTGCCAGACCTTAAAGGTTTAATGAGATTTCATTTGATATTGACCCAACGTACAGATTTCACAGCCACAAACCGCTATGGTCAAAGGATAACTTAACTATTTTTCCATTCAGTATTTATATACTTCTACAAAGTAGTTTTTTTATTCCTGAAGTTCACTTGTACCCCTTCGATATTCCCTCATTGCGTGTTCCGTTTTTAGTTACATGAATATTTGTTTGATCTTATTTATTTATTTACTTTATTTTCTCTAATTGTAATGTTAGCATTTTCTATTTCCTATTAGTAGGACCTATCCAAGTATTTACGTCATTTTCTGTTAAATTTCAATTTGTATTCATCTCTTAGCATTGCACAGTAACTTTCACAGATTCAGTTTCTTTTGTCTGTAGATACCACAGCTGTGTCGTCCGAAGACAGAAACATTTTATTCTTTATCCATTTAACACTTGTACAGGTTTTTTTGCATGTGCTGTGAAACTGTTCAGCAGAGGTGGGGACAGATTTATTTAGCGCCTATAAGAAATCTGCCACGCGGGATTAGCCGAGCGGTCTCGGGCGCTGCAGTCATGGACTGTGCGGCTAGTCCCGGCGGAGGTTCGAGTCCTCCCTCGGGCATGGGTGTGTGGGTTTGTCCTTAGGATAATTTAGGTTAAGTAGTGTGTAAGCTTAGGGACTGATGACCTCAGCAGTTAAATCCCATAAGATTTCACACACATTTGAACATTTATAAGAATTCTAACTTCTTTTACTCTTTTATTTACTTTTAATATCGCTATTTTATCTTTGAAAATTAATCATTAAGGGGGTTATCAGTTACTCAGAACGAAACTGCAATGTAATATAGAAAGCCTACCTTTGAACCACACACCTATCCAAGCAGAATGTACTGTTTTTTTTATCCATATAG
Organism: Schistocerca gregaria; assembly: GCF_023897955.1. Classification (NCBI taxonomy): domain Eukaryota; kingdom Metazoa; phylum Arthropoda; class Insecta; order Orthoptera; family Acrididae; genus Schistocerca; species Schistocerca gregaria. The sequence goes on along the minus strand of NC_064922.1, from coordinate 942,394,538 downwards.
CACAACTTTTTGAACTACTGACGGCCTTGGGAGAGCCAGGCCTGAGGAACCTCTACCATCTGGTGAGCAAAATGTATGAGACAGGCTAAATACCATCAGACTTCAAGAAGAATGTAATAATTCCAATCCCAAAGAAAGCAGGCGTTGACAGATGTGAAAATTACCGAACTATCAGTTTAATAAGTCACGGTTGCAAAATACTAAAACTAATTCTTTACAGACGAATGGAAAAAGTGGTAGAAGCCGACATTAAGGAAGATCAGTTTGGATTCCGTAGAAATGTTGGAACGCGTGAGGTAATACTAACCCTACGACTTATCTTAGAAACTAGATCAAGGAAAGGCAGACCTACGTTTCTAGCATTTGTAGACTTAGCGAAAGCTTTTGACAATGTTGACCGGGATACTCTCTTTCAATTTCTGAAGGTGGCAGGGGCAAAATACAGGGAGCGAAGGCTATTCACAATTCGTACAGAAACCAGATGGCAGTTCTAAGAGTCGAGGGGCATGAAAAAGAAGCAGTAGTTGGGAAGGGAGTGAGACAGGGTTGTAGCCTCTCCCCGATGTTATTCAATCTGTATATTGAGCAAGCAGTAAAGGAAACAAAAGAAAATTTGGAGTAGGTATTAAAATCCATGGAGAAGAAATAAAAACTTTGAGCTTCGCCGATGACATTGTAATTCTGTCAGAGGCAGCAAAGGACTTGGAAGAGCAGTTGAACGGAATGGACATTGTCTTGAAAGGAGGATATAAGATGAGCATCAACAAAAACCAAACGAGGATAATGGAATGTAGCCGAATTAAATCGGGTGATGCTGAGGGAATTAGGTTAGGAAATGAGACACTTAAAGTAGTAAAGCAGTTTTGGTATTTGGGGAGCAAAATAACTGATGATGGTCTACGTAGAGAGGATATAAAATGTAGACTGGCAATGGCAAGGAAAGCATTTCTGAAGAAGAGGAATTTGGTAACATGGAGTATAGATTTAAGTGTCAGGAAGTCGTTTCTGTAAGTATTTGTATGGAGTGTAGCCATGTATGGAAGTGAAGCATGGACGATAAATAATTTGGACAAGAAGAGAATAGAAGCTTTCGAAATGTGGTGCTACAGAAGGATGCTAAAGAGTAGATGGGTAGATCATTTAACTAATGAGGAGATACTGAATAGGATTGGGGAGAAGGGAAGTTTGTGGCACAACTTGACTAGAAGAAGGGATTGGTTGGTAGGACATGTTCTGAGGCATCAAGGGGTCACAAATTTAGTATTGGAGGGCAGCGTGGATGGTAAAAATCGTAGAGGGAGACCGAGAGATGAACACACTAAGCAGATTCAGAAGGATGTAGGTTGCAGTAGGTACTGTGAGATGAAGAAGCTTGCACAGGATAAAGTAACGTCGAGAGGTGCATGAAACCAGTCTCAGGACTGAAGACAACAACAACAACAACAAAACTTTGGCTTTACGGTGGGGCTGAGTTTTTTTACTGCTGTTTAGTGATCACTCCCTACTGTTTCCACTCCCGACTTTCCTTTTTCCCTCATTAAGCTCAAAATTTGGAGAACACTGAGTGGCTGTTTCCACTCCTAACGACCGTGTAAATCTCTCCGGTTGGTGCCGGCATTTTCACTCTCCCGCTCGACGGAAACTGCTCCTTTAAAATATGCTTGACGCCTGCGACACGGGAGATTTACTCAGCTGCGATAACCCGCTGCGTCCTGATTTGTTTGCAGAGTCGGGCTTATCGTTAGCTCCTCACGTCCTGCCGCGTTGGGGCTCGTCGCGCTCATAAAACACGGTCCACAAACTGCGCGGCGCCGTGCACCGTGGGCTGTTGTCAGGCTGGCCTGTTGTCGGGGACCTTGCGCAAACTCATTGTCGCGTCACGCGGCCGCGTCGCCCTGCCGCGGAAACGGGAAGCGGCGTGAATTGGCGAACAGGCCCGGCGGAGCGCCGTGCTGGTGAACAACCAGCTGTTGTCCGGGCCAGCAGCACCTCGGTGTTACGGGCCGGTAGCTGTTTATTCTCACCTCCCAGTGCTCCAAGTGGCACGTAGAAAAACAAGGTCGGATTGTAGCCTATCGCGATTGCGGTTTATCGTATCGCGACACTGCTGCTCGCATTGGTTGACATCCAATGACTGTTAGCAGAACATGGAATCGGTGAGTTCAGGAGGGTAATACGGAACGCCGTGCTGGATCCCAACGGCCTTGTATCACTAGCAGTCGAGATAACGGGCCTCTTATCCGGATGGCTGTAACGGATCGTGCAGCCACGTCTCGATCCCTCAGTCAACAGATGGGGACGTTCCCAAGACGACAACCATCTGCACGAACAGTTCGATGACGTTCGCAGCAGCATGGACTATTAGCTGGGAAACCGTGGCTGCGGTTACCCTTGACGCTGCATCACAGACGGGAGCGCCTGCGATGGTGTACTCAACGAAGAAATTGGGTGCACGAATGGCAAAACGTCATTTTTTCGGATGAATCCAGGTTCTGTTAACAGCATCATGATGGTCGCATCCGTGTTGGCGACATCGCGGTGAACGCACATTCGAAGCGTGTATTCGTCATCGCCATGCTGGCGTAATCACCCGGCATGATGGTATGGGGTGCCATTCGTTACACGTCTCGATCACCTCTTGTTCGCATTGACGGCACTTTTGAACAGTGGGCGTTACATTTCAGATGTGTTACGACCTGTGGCTCTACCTTTCATTCGATCCCTGCGAAACCCTCCATTTCAGCAGGATAATGGACAACCGCATGCTGCAGGTCCTGTACGGGCCTTTCTGGATACAGAAAATGTTCGACTGCTGCCCTAGCTCACCAATTGATAACGTCTGGTCAATGGTGGCCGAGCAACCGGCTCGTCACTATACGCCAGTCACTACTCTTGATGAACTATGGTATCGTGTTGAAGCTAGATGGGCAACTGTACTTGTACACGCCATCCAAGCTCTGTTTGAGTCAATGCCCAGGCGTATGAAGGCCGTACTGCCAGAGGTGGTTGTTCTGGGTATTGATTTCTCAGGATCTATGCACCCAAATTGCATGAAAATGTAATCACATGTCAGTTCCAGTATAATATATTTGTCCAATGAATACCCGTTCATCATCCGCATTTCTTCTTGGTGTAGTAATTTTGATGGCCAGTAGTGTATTTTACTGGCTTTGCTGTCTTATAATCAATCAGCTATTTACAATATCAGAGACTTTGGATTGTTTAGTCACATACTACATATTCAAGTCACGTACATCATTCAATTAGCAAAACCAGGCATCGAGTTCGCCTCAGTTCCTTGAACATAACTGGTATCCGTCATTTTTTTTGTTTTCTGTCCTTGCTTAGTTGCTGTAGTTCCTGGAGGTACGTTCCGTCTGTGCAACTAATTGAAAGCACACGCGTTTCGCTTCTTTTATTTGTGAAACATGTTCAATGGTCTTAACACGTTTCCTTTTGCACATCCAATAAACGTATTATGTGGTAGATATAATATGGTCCTATGTTACATTTTGTCGTGTTTTTCTCGTGTTTTTTTAGGTTAGAAACAACTATTGTAGCACAAATATCGTAATGTGAAATTACATTCGGTGGTGCTTACGATTTCTTGCACTGTTAACACACGTTTGTGGCCCTGGAGATATATTCGTTTCCATACACCAGCTGGCAGATTTCTAGCGTTCTTTCACCCTTATTTGTCACATCGCATATATCACCAAAACAATAACAAACCGAAATGTAACCGGGATAAATAATTAAAGAATATGCCTCTCTCTCTCTCTCTCTCTCTCTCTCTCTCTCTCTCTCTCTCTCTCTCTCTCTCTCTCTGTGTGTGTGTGTGTGTGTGTGTGTGTGTGTGTGTGTGTGTGTGTGTGCGCCTCTCCCCCCTCTCCCCCCTCTCCCCCCTCCGTGCCTCCCCTCCCTCTTCCTACACACACACACACACATATATATATATATACACACATATGTATATCAATCCCACACTGTAAAAAGAATGTCACATTTAGACGCAGCAAAACACACACACACACACACACACACACACACACAAAAGACGACAGATAAACACACATAAACAGTCGGCAACTCTACACACCGAAAACACGCATACGTTGATCACAAAATGGAAATTGCAAGTAATACGTGCGATGTGGCAAACGTGGGTGAAATAACTCCCGAAACTAACGAATACATCTCCAGGACCACACACATGAGTTAACAGCGCTGGAAATGGTAACACCGAACGATAATTCACATTACGAAATTTTTACTACAAAAGTTGATTCTAACCTAAAAAAACAACAGCAATACACGACAAAATGTGACACGACATAACGTATCTACCACACAATACGTTTATTGTATGTATAAAAATAAACATGTATTACAGGCCACTGAAGGTCTTCCACAAGTAAAAGAAGCAATAAACAAACTGCCTACATTTAGTTGCATGGACTGAACATACCTCCACGAACACTGATTATGTTCGTGATATGTGTAACATGTTGTTGTTGTTGTGGTCTTCGCTCCTGAGACTGGTTTGATGCAGCTCTCCATGCTACTCTATCCTGTGCAAGCTTCTTCATCTCCCAGTACCTACTGCAACCAACATCCTTCTGAATCTTCTTAGTGTATTCTTCTCTTGGTCTCCCTCTACGACTTCTACCCTCCAAGCTGGCCTCCAATGCTAAATTGGTGATCCCTTGATGCCTCAGAACATGTCCTACCAAACGATCCCTTCTTCTAGTCACGTTGTGCAACAAACTTCTGTTCTCCCCAATCCTATTCAGTATCTCCTCATTAGTTATATGAGCTACCCATCTAATCTTCAGCATTCTTCTGTAGCACCACATTTCGAAAGCTTCTATTCTCTTCTTGTCCAAACTATTTATCGTCCATGTTTCACTTCCATACATGGCTACACTCCATACAAATACATTCAGAAATGACTTCCTGACAAATCTATATTCGATGTTCACAAATTTCTCAGAAACGCTTTCCTTGCCATTGCCAGTCTACATTTTATATCCTCTCTACTTCGACCATCATCAGTCATTTTGCTCCCCAAATAGCAAAACTCCTTTACTACTTTAATTGCCTCATTTCCTAATCTAATTTCCTCAGCATCACCTGACATAATTCGACTACATTCCATTATCCTCGTTTTACTTTTGTTGATGTTCATCCTATACCCTCCTTTCAAGACACTGTCAATTTCGTTCAACTGCTCTTCCAAATCCGTTTCTGTCTGTGACAGAATTATGTCATCGGCGAACCTCAACGTTTTTATTTCTTCTCCATGGATTTTAATACCTACTCCGAACTTTTCTTTAGTTTCCTTTTCTGCTTGCTCAATATAAAGATTGAATAACATCGGTGATAGGCTACAACCGTGTCTCCCTCCCTTCCCTTTCATGCCCCTCAACTTTTACAACTGCCATCTCGGTTCTGTACAAATTGTAAATAGCCTTTCGCTCTCTGTGATTTACCCCTGCCACCTTCACAATTTGAAAGAGTATTCCAGTCAACATTGTCAAAAGCTTTCTCTAAGTCTACAAATGCTGTAAACGTATGTTTGCCTTTCCTTAATCTTTCTTCTAAGATTAGTCGTAAGGTCACTGTTGCCTCACGTGTTCCAATATTTCTACGGAATCCAAATTGATATTCCCCGAGGTCGGGTTCTACCAGTTTTTACGTTCGTCTGTAAAGAATTCGCTTTAGTATTTTGCAGCCATGACTTATTAAACTGATAGTTCGGTAATTTTAACATTTGTCAACACCTGCTTTCTTTGGGATTGGAATTATTATATTATTCAACAAGTCCGGCGGTATTGCGCCTGTTTCCTACATCTTGCTCACCAGATGGTAGAGTTTTGTCAGGACTGGCTCTCCCAAGGCTGTTAGTAGTTCTAATGGAATGTTTTCTACTCCCGGAGCCTTGTTTCGACTCAGATCTTTCAGTGCTCTGTCAAATTCTTCAGAGTATCATATCTCCCATTTCATCTTCATCTACATTGTCTTCAACTCTCATATTGCCCTCAACTACATCGCCCTTGTATAGACCCTCTATATACTCCTTCCACCTTTCTGCTTTCCCTTCTTTGCTTAGAACTGGGTTTCCATCTGAGCTCTTCATTGATTCAAGTGGCTCTCTTTTCTCGAAAGGTCTCTTTAATTTTCCTGTAGGCAGTATATATATCTTACCCCTAGTGAGATAAGCCTCTACATCCTTACATTTGTCCTCTAGCCATACCTGCTTAGCCATTTTGCACTTCCTGTCGATCTCATTTTTGAGACGTTTGTGTTCCTTTTTGCCTGCTTCATTTACTGCATTTTTATATTTTCTTCTTTCATCAATTAAATTAAATATTTCTTCTGTTACCCTAGGATTTCTACTAGCCCTCGTCTTTTTACCTACTTTATCCTCTGCTGCCTTCATTACTTTATCCCTCAAAGCTACTCATCCTTCTTGTACTGTATTTCTTTCCCTCATTCCTGTCAATTAACGTATGCAAATCATATAACCATACATAATCACATACAGAAACAATAACTTAATAAATTAAAATTTCTCTAACGTTTTACGTATGTGCTGTGGAAGAGTTTGGCACTGCCAGAATTCTGCTTGCATCGCCGCAACATAATTCTACAGTAATTGGAAAATCCCGCTGTCCTCTGTTGCCAGTATCGTTTTCACACTGAATGGTCCGCTGTGTTCAAATCCCCTCAATTGCATGAGGAAGGGCTCCGTCGTTTGTTTTCATCATTGACACCCAAGTATCACATGGTTAATTTTTTCTCCCTCTCCACATTCACGATAGGGAAATCCGTTTTTACGAGTCGGTACACATGTTTTACGCAGAGTCCATGATTGAATTTCAAGCGTGTCACATAAAACTGGCGTCGGATGGTTTGTTTGGAGTACCCCAGTGTTGCTAGGAGGCAGGGATGCAACTCACTGTCGGACCGCCCCCTAGAGGCGCTAGAGTTCATCAGTTCATTGTTCCACTGTTTCCCTAGAGATACCTTCAAATTCGCCTGTATCGTGTCATACTAGTCACTGCCAATAATGACCACGTCCTTTGTTAGCTCCTTCGTCAATGCCACTGATGTGCTATTGTAGAATGCCCCACTCCTTCATTACTGTATATCGAAGACTTGCGGGTTATTGCGGAGTTCCCTAAGGTCTGCCGTACCAGTGCTTGATGTAATTTCATTACCGAGTATCGATTATGGGTGGACCTAGCAATAGCAACATCTACAACTAAAATCCTCAAGCCATCTAGGGGCGTGTGGCGGAGGCTATTTTGTGTAAGACTCACTTCTCGGCTTTCCTATTAGATTTTTGAATATTTTGCGGGAAGAGCGAGTGCCGGTAAGCCTCCCTGTGGCCTCCAATCTCTCCAATTTTACCTTCCGGGTCTTTCCGCGAGATATGTAGGAGGAAGCAATAAATTTGTTGACTCTTCTGCGAACGTACGCTCTCCAACCATGATGTAGAACGCCTCTTTTGCAGCGTCTGCCATTGGAGTTGATAGAGCATCTCAGATACGCTTTAGGACTTACTAAAGTCAATCTGCAACGAAATTTGCTGTTGTTCTTTGGATCTTCTCCATGTCCTGTATCAATCTTCTCTGGTACCAATCCCAGGCTGACGAGCAGTATTAGAGTATTAGTCTTTCTTCGTAGATGGACTCCATTTGCTGAGGATTCATCCAGTGAATCTGTCTGGCATCTCTGGTTAACTTAATGTGCTCGTTCCACTTCAAATCGCTCGGTACACATACTCCTAGATATTTTGTGGAATTAAATAGTTCTGCGATCGTCTAATCGTACAATAACACGTCTCTTTCTATTTTTTGGTCATATGTTACATTTGTTTATATTGAGGAACAATTGCGCCGCTCTGTACCAAGAGTGATTCGTGATTTTCTGTCAGTAAGGTCTCAGTTCGTAGTAATTGATGGAAAGTTATAGCATAAAAGAGAAGTGATTTCCCCAAGGTAGTGTTATAGGCCCTTTGCTGTTCCTTATCTATAAAAACGATTTGGGACACATTGTGAACAGCTGTCTTAGGTTGTTTGCAGATGACGCTGTCGTTTATCGCCAGAAGATCAAAAAAAATTGCAAAACGATTTAGAAAAGATATCTGTATGGTGTGAAAATAGGGAATTGACCCTAAATAACGAAAAGTGTGAAGTCATCCACATGAGTGCTAAAAGGAATTCGTTAAACTTCGGTTACACGATAAATCAGTCTAATCTGAAAGTCGTCAATTCAAGTAAATACCTAGGTATTACAATTACGAACAATGTAAACTGGAAGGAACACGTAGAAAATGTTGTGGGTAGAGCGAACCAAAGACTGCGTTTTGTTGGCAGGACATTTAGAAAATGTAACAGACGTACTAAGGAGACTGCCTTTCAGAATACTGCTGAGCGGTGTGGGATCCTTACTAGATAGGACTGACGGGGTACATCGAAAAAGTTCAAAGAAGGGCAGCACGTTTTGTACTACTGCGAAATATGGGGAAGAGTGTCACTGAAATGATACAGGATTTGGGCTGGACATAATTAAAACAAAGGCTTTTTTCGTTGCGACGGAATCTTCTCACGAAATTCCAATCACATATTTTCTCCTCCGAATGCGAAAATGTTTTGTTGATACCAACCTACATAGGGAGGAACGATCACCATTATAAAATAAAGGAAATCAGAGCTCGCACGGAAAGATGTAGGTGTTCATTCTTTCCGCGCGCTATACGAGATTTGAATAATAGAGAATTCTGAAGGTGTTTCGATGAACGCTCGGCCAGGCACTTAAACGTATTCTGTAACGTTGTTTGCAGGGACGTGTTGCAGTAGATTTATGGCTCTCCATACACAATGAGACAGTTGTAATAACATATCGCGAAATTATTTCCCCCCCTTTTCTGGAACATTTTGTAATTCGCTATTCGGTCGCGTAAAAATGGTGTCTGTGAAGTAAACAAGTGAGTTGCAAGAGACATGAGTTTGTTAGCTTTTCCCATCGTCTCAAAATTTGGTAGATTTTGTTTTTCGATGTCGCGAGGTTTGCTGCTTCGCAAGTGGCTCGCACCGCAGGATTTCCAACATTTAACTTTCGTGCTGCCGCACACACATGGATAGTGAGTTTCGGCATTAACATCTTTTTGCAGGTTACTGTTTAACCAGGGGTAACATCGCTTTTCGCAGCTAGTAGTTTGTAAAAGAAACGAACGTGTAATAGGTTAATGCTCCACTGAAGTGACACGAAAAGTCGATGGCGTGCCGCTAGAAGGACCAGGTTCGACTACTTAGCTCTTTTTTAATAATAATAATAATAATAATAATAATAGCAACATGTTCCATTACGCGAAAGTTCCTAAATGCAATGGAAGATATACCGTACAGTTAAAACGAAGTCACACTTGATCAAGGTCCGCGTCACTTTCCATTTTTGACCAGACATAACGTCTGAAGAAAGAATGAAATAATAATAATAATAATAATAATAATAATAATAATAATAATAATAATAATAAAACATGCCCTATGCTGCACACGACTTACCACTATTTTCACTATGGATTCCTTATTGCTGCGGCGGATGGTATCGTTACGTAGCTGAGGTTGGCGATGAGCGTGAACATTCCGTAACAGCCCGAAATCGCCGAATTTTACCGATCAGAAGAGGGCAGCCTTAAATTGTTTGATTCGTAAGCGGGGACATTGTGGTTGTTCGTCCAAGTGCAACGGCTGTATCTGATTTGTCAACGAGCACGGTGTCGACGGCTAAAACGACGCACACAACGTGAAAGCAGCTTCTGCCAGGAGACACACTCGTCTGACATTCCTTATCGCTGAGAGAGATTGGGGACCGTTTGGACGGGATTGGAGATTTCGTCACATATTTCAGATTTACTGCCCGTTTCTCACCGATCCGTGATTGTATCTGTTTCCACGCAGGCAGTTGCAGTCTTCAATCAGCTGTAAACAACTGCGTGCTGAGAGTCATGCTGTGTACTGAATTCTAAGAAGCTCACTCCTAGCACGAGCGGCTGAGGTCTTGCCACTAGAGTTTCTGTAGCAGCTCAAAGCACCAGTTGTTTGGTGGCACACAGTTAAAGGCTGGAAAACGTGGCGGCGATAGCAGATGCGCTGTCCACTTGCTTCGTAGCTAAAGTGGTCCACCTGGATCCTGGCCAGAAATACCACGGTAAAAATACAGCTCTATCGAAAATCTGGTTTGTAACTCTCCTGGTCAACACGAGAAAGAAACCGAATCTACCACTTGCGGGCTGCTACTCATCTGCAGTTAAAAATAGAGCAGTGCAACTTTTTTTCATAATTCACTTGTTATCCACCAGATAACATGTGGCAAGGACTTTCCTAATGCATGCAGTACAATATAGATTCCTTAAGTCAATAAGGTGATTCGTGCCAATATTTGCCATACACTGTTATATTCAATCCCCGAATGCAGGGAGCAACTAATTGCTGTCATCATTCCTCCGACCGCGCCAGAATGTCTTATTTTGTCGTCAAGCTGCATACACAGTGGATATTAAAGTCGCGCACTGCACCTTCCCACAACTCTTTCAACAAATTTGTCATCCATTATGTTCGTTCTACTAAATATTGCCTCATATTACTACCCGAAATAATGAAACTACACTCAGAGACAGAACATCACTTATGATACGGTCATCTGATAATGTAGTTTCCTTTTTCGTGCTCGAGCACATAAATTCCATTTATAAACTTAACTGTAATCTGTCAATATTTGTTTAGGGGTAGATGCGACAGCATTTCCTACACTCTGAGAGCGACGTGTGTACTACGGTATCTTCGGCTGTTAAAACTTCGTTATCTTGGAACGTCAACTCACTTCCACATGTCGTCATTCGTCGACAAATAAAACTGCCCAAGGAGATACGCCAAGGGCTTTGTGGATTGTATTAGGGCTGTTTACGGTTATGGAAGGGTTTCTTGATAATCCCACCGCCCTCAGCGATGCGGGCTTTTCTAATACTGGTGGGAATATTGTTTGCCGGTCGCAGTGTTAAGCGTTGGGTAGCCGCGACACCAGGGGTTGCAGGAAACAGGTCACACGGGCACACAGCACATACAAGTACTGCGTTAAAAGGCGACAGTGTTAGTTCTCAGAGTATATAAGTGTATCTAGGGAATGTTACAAGGATGAACAGTGGCCGATTTTGGCTCTTATCCCGGCGTTGGCATTTAGCTTGTTAGGCAATGGTTAAAGATAATTATTTTCATCATGGCAGCAACAACAGCAACCGTTACGAAACTGTTTCGAAAGGAAAACACCGCGCAGTTGCACTAAATTATGTTTAAAATAAACCTTGACCATGGTTTCTTCTATAATAATATAGCCGTCTTCAGAAGTCACACTAATACATGAATAATGTCTTACCCCAGCGGCTGCGTCAAGACCAATAAAATAACTTCAACAGACATAAGCCTGTTTCGAACACAAGTAAAATTACATACGGCACCGTATGTCATCCGCCACTACCTCTGTTACACTGGGCGCACGGTTGTCAAATGTGACTTCTGAAGAATGCTACACTATTGGCCATTAAAATTGATACACCAGGAAGAAATGCAGATGATAAACGGTATTCATTGGACAAATATATTATACTACAACTGATATGTGATTACATTTTCACGCAATTTGGGTGCATAGATCCTGAGAAATCAGTACCCAGAACAACCGCCTCTGGCCGTAATAACGGCCTTGATACGCCTGGGCATTGAGTCAAACAGAGCTTGGATGGCGTGTACAGGTGCAGCTGCCCATGCAAATTCAAAACGATACCACAGTTCATCAAGAGTAGTGACTGGCGTATTGTGAGGAGCAAGTTGCTCAGCCACCATTGACCAGACGTTTTCAGTTGGTGAGAGATCTGGAGAATGTGCTAGCTAGGGCAGCAGGCGGACATTTTCTGTATCCAGAAAGGGCCATACAGGACCTGCAACACGCGGTCGTGCATTATCCTGCTGAAATGTAGGTTTTCGCAGGGATCGAATGAAGGGTAGAGGCACGGGTCGTAACCCATCTTAAACGTAGCGTCCACTGTTCAAAGTGCCGTCAATGCGAACAAGAGGTGAGCGAGACCTATAACCAATGGCACCGCATACCATCACGCCGGGTGATACGCCAGTATGGCGATGACGAATACACGCTTCCAATGTTCGTTCACCGTGATGTCGCATAACACGGATGCGACCATCATGATTCTGTAAACAGAACCTAGATTCATCCGAAAATATGACGTTTTGCCATTCGTGCACCGAGGTTCGTCGTTGAATACACCATCGCAGGCGCTCTTGTCTGTGATGCAGCGTCAAGGGTAACCGCTGCCATGGTCTCTGAGCTGATAGTCCATGCTGCTGCAAACGTCGACGAACTGTTCGTGCAGATGGTTGTAGTCTTGCAAGCGTCCCCATCTGTTGACTCAGGGATCGAGACATGGCTGCACGATCCGTTACAGCCATGCGGATAAAATGCCTGTCATCTCGACTGCTAGTGATACGAGGACGTTGGGATCCAGCACGACGTTCGGTATTACACTCCTGAACCCACCGATTCCATATACTGCTAACAGTCATTGGATCTCGACCAACACGAGCAGCAATGTCGCGATAAGATAAACCGCAATCGCGATAGGCTACAATCCGACCTTTATCAAAGTCGAAAACATGATGGTACGTATTTCTCCTCCTTACACGAGGCATCACAACAACGTTTCACCAGGCAACGCCGGTCAACTGCTGTTTGTGTATGAGAAATCGGTTGGAAACTTTTCTCAAAAAGCTGATCATTTGCATATTACAGCATCTTTTTCCTATCGTTTAAATTTCGCGTATGTACCACGTCATCTTCGTGGTTTAGCAATTTTAATGCCCCATAGTGTATATTGTTATAGCAGAAACCACGGCCAAGGCATGATATAAGCGATGAACCGACTTTAGACGAAAAAATTCGGCAATTATGTCGCAAAATTATTGCACTGTATGATAAACATGCTCCTGAACGCACTGTTAATGTAAAGAGAGCTCCCGCTCCGTGGCTCACCACTGCATTACGTCAGTTAATGAATAAACGTGATGCTGCACATAGGGCCTTCAAGCGTAACCCAACTCCCGAGGCGTACGAAGCTTATAGGAAACTCCGAAACAGAACCAAGCAAAGCGTGAGGAATGCCAAAATCAGACATGCCCGCTCTGTCGTATGCGGCATATCAAAACCTGCTGCACTGTGGAAAAAGCTGCGCAGTTTCGGTATAGGAAAGCGAAGATCTGACGCTGTTTATCAAGCGTCTGCAGAAGAATTAAACGATTTCTTCTCAACAGCTGCAAACTGCCACGCAGCGACAAATTACCAGCTCCAAGATATCAATCTCTCGAGAGACAAGTTTTTCCTAAAACATGTCACTACCGGCACAGTACACAAGGCAATTATGAGAATCTCTTCCGAGGCAGTAGGAAATGATGGAGTGAGCATTGGCATGATTAAGAACGTCGTAGACGCTATTATTCCAGTTATCACAGACATCTTCAACCTGTCTCTTGTCAGAAGTACATATCCTACGGAGTGGAAGCAAAGTTTAATTAAGCCTATACCCAAGACTGACAACCCTAAGTCGCCAGGTGACTACAGGCCGATCAGCATACTACCTGCAATTTCTAAAGCCCTAGAGCACATCGTCCATGAACAACTGACGGATTACCTCAAAACTCATAACATCCATGACGAATATCAGTCAGGCTTTCGAAAGCACCATAGTACAGCAACCGCATTAATCAAAGTAACTGATGACATTAAACATGCTATGGACAGACGTGAAGCTACTATCCTAACACTGCTTGACTTTAGCAAGGCTTTTGACACAGTTGACTTCGATATATTACTAATTAAAATGAAACAGCTGAATTTCTCAAACAGCGCAATACAATGGTTCGACAGCTACCTCAGAAACAGAAGTCAACAAGTCATTTGTGGGTCGGAAAAGTCATCATGGAAAAGCGTTCGCTCTGGAGTTCCCCAAGGCTCCGTCCTTGGTCCACTACTCTTCTCACTGTACATTAATGATATTTCTTCAGTGATTCACTCCTGCAACTACCATCTTTATGCCGACGACATCCAACTGTACATAAGTGCAAGCCCCAAGAACATTGCTGGCGCAGTAGCGAGTATGAACGCAGATCTTTGCTCTGTTTCTCGATGGGCACAGAACCTAGGTCTGAAACTAAACCCCAAGAAATCCCAGGTCATACTTATATCTCATCCAAAGTTAATCAGCCGGTACTTTCGCGAAACAGTCCCTAAAATACTCCTCAATGGTACCCAACTACCATACCAAAAAACAGTAAAAGACCTTGGAATAATCTTGGATGAACACCTAAACTGGGAAGAACAAACAGTCACAGCTTGCCGGAAATCGCTCTCCTCCCTACATGCAATTCAAAAATTTAGAAAAATATTTCCAACCCATGTTAAACAAAAATTAGTCCAAACACTAGTCTTGCCTAATCTTTACTACTGCGATGTAGTTCAACACGGCACAAATAGTGAAAATTCTAGATGCCTCGAGCTAGTGATGAATGCTTGCGTTAGATACGTGTGCAATATTCGGTTGTATGATCATATCAGTCCTTCATACTCCCAGCTAGGTTGGATACGCCCACATACGGCACGCGATCTCCACACGATGTGCTTACTTCATCGATTTCTTAGCCACTGGTGCCCCCAATACTTATCTTCTCACATTAAACACCTATCGTCATTCCACAATCGCAACACCAGATCGGATACGTCTATCATCTTGGCTGTACCTTTACATAACACAAAATCTTTCTCCGTGTCATTCTCCATCTCAGCCATACGACTATGGAACGCGCTCCCCTGTGATCTGCGTCTTATCCAGAACTACTCAACATTCAAGAGGGAACTCATAACATATATTTTAGGGACGGTATAGCCACTATTCTTGTGCCCCTCCCATCTCTTTCTTTCTCCTCTCCATCACAGCTTCGAATTTTACCGTTCTATTTCTCTTCCTCTAACCTATCTAACTCTTATATATCTCTTTCACCCCATTCTATCGTCTTATGTCTGTGCTCGATGAGAATAACTCACAAGCTGCAAGAACATAACGAGAAAATTCCCAACTAACAATGTGACTGACATTCATAAAAGAAAAGTATGTTTACTTTCATATACATAGACATTATTATTATTATTATTACTATTATTATTATCATTATTATTATCATTATTATTATTATTGATTGTTATAATTATTTTTTATTGTTATAATTATCATTGTACTACGGTTATAATATCTATTTTTTTCTTTAACATCAATACTGCATAGTAGGCTATATGTCCTTAATGTTAAGTAGAAACTGTAACTCGTTCAATCTGAGAATGCCTGGTTAGGTGTAAGAGAGGGCCTGAAGGCCCTAATCTTGCCAGGTAAAATAAATGCATAAATAAATAATAAATAAATAAATAAAATAAACATAATGAAGTGCAACTGTAGGCTGTGTTTCATTCGAGAAGATGATGATAGTTACTCGTATATGCGACTCTACGGCCCGGTACAGGCCGTTCAGCTGGACGGCATTTCGCCTATCGGACGTGCAATCCCAACCAGCTGTCATTCCTGGCGGATCTTCATAATGAGATGTCAGGGCTAGGGCAGACTGAAAAATTTGTGTGGTCCGAGTGGCATGTGATACCACGTCCTTTCTGTTTACAAGGGCGCGCATTACCATTTTTTTCGTTTTTTCTTTCTACGCTTTGAGGAACAAAAAACGACGCACTACAAAGGAATTATCCAAATGGGACGGAAATGGGTAGATCTGATGAACACGTACAGACAAACATACAATTACAATTTCAGAAAAAATTGATTTATTCAAGAGGAAGAGCTCCACAAATTGAGCGAGTCAGTAACGCCTTGGTCTGCCTCTGGCTCTTACGCAAGCAGTTACACTGCTTGTCATTGATTCAGAGCGGTTTTATATGTTCTCCTGAGGGATACCGTGCCAAATTTTGTCCAATAGGCGCGATACATTTTCTCCCGAACTGGTTGGAGGAACCTGCCTTGATGCTCCAAATGTTGTGAACTGGGAAGAGATCCGGGGATCTTGCTGTCCAGGGTGGGGTTTGGCAAGCAGGAAGACAAGCGATAGAAACTATTCTGTGGGAGTGAGCATCATCTTGCTGAAATATATAAGCCGAGGATTGCTTCGCGTGTTGTTGTTGTTGTTGTCAGTCCTGAGACTGGTTTGATGCAGCTCTCCATGCTACTCTACCCTGTGCAAGCTTCTTCAGCTTCCAGTACCTACTGCAGCCTACATCCTTCTGAATCTGTTTAGTGTATTCATCTTTTGGTCTCCCTCTACGATTTTTACCGTGCACACTGCCCTCCAATGCTAAATTGGTGATCCCTTGATGCTTCAGAATATGCCCTACCAACCGATCCCTTCTTCTAGTCAAGTTGTGTCACAAACTCCTCTTCTTCCCAATTCTGTTCAATACCTCCTCATTAGTTATATGATCTACCCATATAATCTTCAGCATTCTTCTGTAGCACCACATTTTGAAAGCTTCTATTCTCTTTTTGTCTAAACTATTTATTGTCCATGTTCACTTTCATACATAGCTACACTCCACACAAATACTTTCAGAAAAGACTTCCTGACACACGAATCTATACTCGATGTTAACAAATTTCTCTTCTTCAGAAACGCTTTCCTTGCCATTGCCAGTCTGCATTTTATACCCTCTCTACTTCGACCATCATCAGTTATTTTGCTCCTCAAATAGCAAAACTCATTTACTACTTTAAGCGTCTCATTTCCTAATCTAATTCCGCAGCGTCACCCGATGTAATTCGACTATATTCCATTATCCTCGTTTTGCTGTTGTTGATGTTCATCTTATATCCTCCTTTCAAGGCACTGTCCATTCCGTTCAGCTGCTCTTCCAAGTCCTTTGCTGTCTCTGACAGAATTACAATGTCATCAGCGAACCTCAAAGTTTTTATTTCTCCTCCATGGATTTTAATTCCTACTCCGAACTTTTCTTTTGTTTCCCTTACTGCTTGCTCAATATTCAGATTGAATAACATGGGGGATAGGCTACAATCCTGTCTCACTCCCTTCCGTACCACTGCTTCCCTTTCGTGCCCCTCGACTCTTATAAATGCCATCTGCTTTCTGTACAATTTGTAAATAGCCTATCGCTCCCTGTATTTTACCTGTGCCACCTTCAGAAATTGGAAGAGAGTATTAGAGTCAACATTGTCAACAGCTTTCTCTAAGTCTACAAACGCTAGAAACTTTGGTTTGTCTTTTCTTAATCTAACTTGTAAGGTAAGTCGTAGGGTAGGTAAGGTAAGGTAAGTCGTAGGGTCATGAAGGGCAATAAAATGGGGCGTAGAACATTATCGACATGCCGCTGTGCTGTAAGGGTGCCGCGAGCCAAGAGTCCTCCTGTGGATGAAAGGGCACCCTAGACCACCGCTCCTGGTTGTTGGGCGTTTGGCGGTCAACAGTCAAGTTGGCTGTCCGGGGCGTCTCCGGACAAGTCTTCACCTGTCATCGTTGCTCAGTTCGAAGCGGGACTCATCGCTGAAGACAGTTCTTCTGCAGTGAGTGAGACAGCAGGCAGGAAACGTGCCGGGAGTCGCCCGGACGCTAGTGAGGGACAACCTGATTGTAGCCCGCCGTACGGCCTGACAGCCAGGAGTGCTGGTTTGGGCTGCCATTTCATTTCGTAGTAGAACCCCTCTGGTTGTCATCCGCGCACACTCACAGCACAGCGGGATGTGAGCGATATTCTTTCCCCCCGTGTTGTTGCCATGAAGGACGAAAGTTCTGCCGCTTTTCTTCGTGCTTGACGAACCCTACCTTAGCCAGCGAGGTCACCGGATCTCTCACCCAATGAGGATGCATTATGGGCAAAACCCTCCAACCAGCTGGTGATTTTGACGATCTAACGCACCAATTGGACAGAATTTGGGACGATATTCCTCAGGAGGACACCCGACAACTATCAATGGCAAGCCCTACAAGTGCTTGCATAAGAGCCAGAGGTGGACCAACATGTTACTGACTTGCAAAATTTGTGAAGCTCTTTTTCTTGAATAAATCACCCAATTTTTCTGGCACTGCAATCATACGTTTGTCTGTCTGTCCCATTTGGATAATTCCTTTGTATTGCGTCTGTTTTTCCTTAGAGTATATATTTTTTTCATAGTTTCTCTTCTGCGGTTATGTGCGGATGTCACATGACATCTCTCAAATACCATCGATGAAAACTTTATTATTATTATTATTACTGAGGATGGCCAGACCTCTGACCGACCACGCTGAGCTTGGCGCCAGATCCTCTAGACAACCAGGCCCGACCATGGTTTGAGGCTGAGGCAGAGAGCACAATGTCGACAGCGCTTAGTGTGCTCTGTACTGCTCTGCACAGAACGCATCGCACACGCGCCTTCTCACTTGCACTCCACTTAAAGCCCTCTACAATCTACAAGAAGCGAAAAAAGCCGGCGCAGCGGATGGATCTACAGTTTGTCACTGAAAGCCTCGCTATGTCGAACCCCGAATAAGATTTCAGTCGCTTTTCTGGACCTACATTTGATTTGGAACTCTAATAGTGTGCTGTTGTGGAAGACTTCACCAATAAAAACTGTCAGCACTCTTTCTTTTGAGCTCGTGAAGCGTCTACCTATCCTGCCGCTAGCAGAAGGCAGATGGGTGGTAGGTGAAATTCAGTCGCGCAATCGTCGGATGTTTGCCTCAGTTTTGCCGGCCGGAGTGGCCGAGTGGTTCTCCGGAGCCGCGCGCAGGTTCGAATCCCACCTCGGGCATGGACGTGTGTGTTGTCCTTAGGTTAGTTAGGTTTAAGTAGTTCCAAGTTCTAGGGGACTGATGACCATAGCAGTTAAGTCCCATAGTGCTCAGAGCCATTTGGACCTCCTTTTTTTCGGAAAATCGTACATTAAAGCAGAGGCTATGTAGATGTGACGGAAATGTCCTTATCTGCTGCTTTGCACCTCACAGCCAATCCAAGGGACGTGTACGCAGCTGATAAATTAGTCAAAGTGATACAGGACGCAATACGAACACAGAAAAAGGAAGTAGTCTGCTGTGCATTAGGACAGAAGTAGGTCGAGGGAAACGAAATACTTAACAGAGTGGCGAAAGCGTCGTGCCAGGAAAACACCTCTGTGCATTGCAGCAGCACACTCCAGGCTGTTGTGTCACAGGTAACATGGGCCATAATGGCTTAGAGGAAGTAGATGGAAATGAGAAACAAGGAGCTGCGGGCAGTGTAGCCGCAATCTGACAGCGGTACACCGCCCCTCCTTCTCACACTCGTCTACACATACGAAGAACAATGCCCTTTGACATACGCCACTGCCTGCACCTACAGGCACTGGCAGTGGTGGCGCGGTACCTCTCTCAAACAGCCATACTTTGACTTCCCATCGTTTATGTAAGTAAAAGGAAAGAACGCATAGAGTTCTCAGTCAAAAGTAATAATAAAAATAACATTTTATGTTATTATTGGTTAGATAGCTATGAATTAATAAATTAAAATGGATGTTAATGGATTTACTCTCTGCTAGTAAACATGACTTGTGCGAAAGCACTTTATAATTAGTAAGTACCGGGTGAGAACACTAAATGAATGTTTCTTGCTTTGCTGGAGGCAGCACTATTGAAATGATGAAATATGGCACAGAAAATATTTACTCACTTTTCTGATTAAGCTCAACTTTGCCTTCCAGCATCGTCAGTACATCAGACCGGCGATTGCGTCGGTAAACGACATTGTTTGGAGGCCAATGACCGATCTGAATATTACGCGGTTCCCGTAATGTCATTACCCGGAATTCGAGAGAAAAGGATCGGTAAAAATGATCTCGGGGACGTATGAATTATAATGTGATGCATTAAATGCCGGGATAAACACAAACAGTGTCCGTCCCGATAGCTGAGTGGTCAGCGTGACTGATTGGCGTCCTACGGACCTGGGTTCGACTTCCGGCTGGGTCGGGGAATTTCTCCACTCAGGGACTGGGTGTTGTGTTGTCTTCATCTTCAATGACCGATCTGAATATTACGCGGTTCCCGTAATGTCATTACCCGGAATTCGAGAGAAAAGGATCGGTAAAAATGATCTCGGGGACGTATGAATTATAATGTGATGCATTAAATGCCGGGATAAACACAAACAGTGTCCGTCCCGATAGCTGAGTGGTCAGCGTGACTGATTGGCGTCCTACGGACCTGGGTTCGACTTCCGGCTGGGTCGGGGAATTTCTCCACTCAGGGACTGGGTGTTGTGTTGTCTTCATCACCATTTCATCCCAGTTCGCCCAATGTGGCGTCGAATGTAATAAGACCTGCACTAAGACGGCCGGACGTGATCCACAAGGGGCCACCCGGCCAATGACGCCAAACGCTCATTCCATTTCAAACACCAACAGTGTTCGGCCAGCAAATTCTCTTCGATACAGCCTGAAACTGGACTAAAAAAATGCATAATAAAATGCAAGGAAAGGGATCTTCAAATGAAACATGGCTACTTAACATCAAATTAACATAATTATTCAATAAAAGCCTACAAGTGACAGAGGTTATCTCGATAGGTGAGGCATGTAGTTCCGCTTTCTTATGTCACTAGGCAAACTAACGTAATTTCTACGTTTTGTTTCTCAAAGTTGTCTTTACACATTTTAACTCATAGATACTTTTTTTAGAAAATAGTTCATAAAGAATTAAAAATTAAATCATCTCATTAGTACATCGGTTCTTTCAGTTAACATACAAATTTATTTACATATTTGAAATTATTTAGAATATTTTATTCATTTATAAAGAAACATTTCAAAAGGTTCAAGAGTGGGTTTAAAATTAAAGGTGAAGGGATATCCATGTTAAAGAGCCGCTGATGACATTGCTGTCCTCAATGAAAGTGAATTACAGGACCTGTTCAAAGGAGTGAACAGTTTAAGAAGTACAGAACACGAAAGTAATGTGAAGTATCAGAAATGAGAACAGCGACAAACATAAAATCAGATTTGGGTATCGCGAAGTTAAGGAATTCTACTGTGGGCAGCAAAATAACACGTGACGGGCTGAGGAAGGAGGACATTAAAACTGGCCTAGCACTGGCAAAAAGGCCAGTCACTTCCTGCCCAAGAGAGGTTTGCCAGTATCAAGCGTGGGTCTTAATTTGAGACAGAAATTTTTGAGAATGTACGTTTAGTGCTCGACATTGCAAGGCAGGGAGACATGAACTGTGGAAAAACCGGAAAAGAGAACAGAAGCATTGGAGATGTTTTGCTACAGAAGAGTGTTGAAATTGGGTGGACAGATAAGGGAAGGAATGACGAAGTTTTACGGAGAGACGACGAGGAAAGGAATATATGAAAAAAGCTGACAGGAAGAAAGTGCAGGACGATGGGACATCTGTTAAGACATCAAGGAATAGTTCCCATGGTACTAGAGGGAGGTGTAGAGGGCAAAAACGGTAGAAGACAGAGAGTGGGATATATCCAGCAAATACTTGAGAATGTAGTCTACAATTGGTACTCTGAGCTGAAAAAGTTGGCACAGAAGAGGAACTCATTCCGGCCTGCATCAAAAATGTTAAGATGTGTGTGAAATCTTACGGGATTTAACTGCTAAGGTCATCATTCCCTTAGCTTACACACTACTTAACCTAAATTATCCTAAGGACAAACACACATACCCATGCGCGAGGGAGGACTCGAACCTCCGCCGGGACCAGCCGCACGGTCCATGAGTGCAGCGCATTAGACCGCTCGGCTAATCCCGCACGGCGGGCTGCATCAAACCAGTAAGAACACTAATGACTCAAACAGAGTCGTTTGTATGCAGATACGGAGGGTCCCATTGGACTACAAAAGACGATACTCCCAATTTTAGGCAGTAAATACAGTACTGTAACTCTGATGTTAAAATATAGTGTGGCATCAGAGCTTCTGCTCAATTCGATTGGCTGGAAATTTTTATATACTGCACGTTGGCTGCTTCAGCCTATTAATTGTGCGGACAGTCAATCTCAAACACCTCCCGACGTTTTTTTGTCAGAACTTTTCTGTGTTTACAACTGCTTCAAACCATTGCGACTGATTTTTCATTCCGTATGCAACATTTTAATGGTCTGTTTCACTGGTATAAAATCTATTTTAATAATTTTATAGCTTCCGTTCCATTATTTGAAGAAAAACAGGCCTGTGACGTCACCGTTTATCGCACAAAATCACACCCATCGACCCGTTCGTCGAAGCTTAATGTTAATGATTATGTGGACTGGGAGGTTAGCATTAGTTCACGTAGGCCTTGACATAGGATGACGTACGCAGCTCGTCAGTTTCAGTCGATACTGGTACAGTTCGATACGGGGCCGCAGCAGGCCACTGACCCCTTGGCATTGGTGAGTTGGGCGCCAGCCGGATCAAATGCGAGCCCGCAGACGGGCTCGCCGCCAGAGCCTATTGGCCGCTATGGATCTGGTTTCTGGGCGGTTTTCCAACAGCCTCCAGAAAAATTTACGAGCTCCTCTGTTTTCTCCTGACGATCTCGATTTTTGAACACAAGTTATTCGGAAACATCTCACATAAGCAAGCTGGTTTCATGTGTCAATTTTGTAATATTACAACACAGGTGAGCATAAGTATTCATCGTCTTACCTGTAAAGTATATTTTTCATAATTAAATTTTTTTGGTATTGAAGTGTACATACCGAAATACGCTTACGATGTACTCGGTGTCCCATTACCACATACTGAAGCGACGTAAGCATGTTCTTGGGACAGAGAGATAATATAGGATCTAAAGTTAATCCTCCGAGAAGTTCTGAAGGCTCAAGCAAGTACTCGTATGACGTAGGTGACTGTTCTGAATGCTTGTGGAATTTAGTATTACGTTTCTGCCGCGATGACTGAACACTGAAGTGCGAGGTCCGGTGAGGGCGGGTGCGGGCCCGTGTGGGGAGTCACGTACCCTCGCTCCGTGAGTCACTGTGGGGTATTTAGGAGTTTATTTCACGGAACTTTCACATATTATGAGTAGACAGGAACTTCAGCCATCACGTTGCCTTCCCGTGCCGCGCAAATACGGGTGGTGACGATTTGTTTAAAAAAAAAAGCAAAATCTTTATTCTTAATCTTTCATTACACATAATAACCCACTACTTTATGCAATTAATGGGCCCTATAATTATTACAGGCTGGCCGGTGTGGCCGAGCGGTTCTAGGCGCTTCAGTATGGAACCGCGTGACCGCTACGGTCGCAGGTTCGAATCCTGCCTCGGATAGGATGTGTCTGCTATCATTAGGTTAGTTAGGTATCAGTAGTTCTACGTCTAGGGGACTGATGACCTTAGATGTTAAGTCCCATAGTGCTCAGAGCCATATAATTATTACAATGGTTTATTTTTGCAGCTAGTTTACAATGAACCACAAGTAGTGTTAATTGCAATGGGCAAGCTACGTTACTATCGATATTTGTCTACTTACTCTAGTGGTGTACTTAAAAACTACCTCTACACTACCTGCAGCACTACAGGTGTGCCAGTCGGATATAAACCAAAGCCCCGAGATGTCTCGACTATTTCGCAGCAGGTTCCTATAGTTTATTGCCTTGTGTGTAAGTCCTACTTATTAGAAAAACCTAATGTACGTCAATTCCGATGCGCTGTCTGATTCGGTGTTGTTGTACTCCAGTCCCCCTAGTCTCGGACGTGGCAGATTTCAACTGTAACAGCAGTCGGACTGTCCACGCTGTGGCGGTATTGGAGTGGGATAATGGAGTACATTTTATTATTTGACACCTCAGTTTCTCCTGGCGTATACAACTTTTAAATAACTTCCGGGAATTCAGCCAGGTAAGATTCAGCGACCGCTTACATTTCGTTGGGACAACACCCCGCCATTTTCAAAGCAAACTGCAACGGGCAGTCGACGTACATGCAAATTTAAAACCTCGGTTCTCGGACTGGAGCAGGAAAGATAACACACACACACTGAACACTACTGCCACCAAAGATGACCAAAGTCAGAGCTATTGATAGTGAGACTATGAACTCGCAGGTGAGGTATCATTGGCTCTGTCCCTCTCTTTCTTGACGAGGGAGAGAGCCGGATTCCAAACAGAGTTTAAACAGAAACCTCCATCCCTGTCAACGAGGTATGGCCAGCCGGAGTGGCCGTGCGGTTCTAGGCGCTACAGTCTGGAGCCGAGCGACCGGTACGGTCGCAGGTTAGAATCCTGCTTCGGCCATGGATGTGTGTGATGTCCTTAGGTGAGTTACATTTAATGAGTTCTAAGTTCTAGGCGACTGATGACCTCAGAAGTTAAGTCGCATAGTGCTCAGAGCCATTTGAACCATTTGTTAACGAGGTTGCTCGCTAATTTAATCTCAACTGCCTCCTTCATAACACTGTCCCAATAGTGCATGCCAATATCTTGGTGTTATTATATAACATGGGGTGACCAGTATCCAAGCAATCTTCGGCAATAGCTGATCTACTTGGCTGCTGTAATCGTGTGTGCCGTTTATGCTCAGTACATCGGTCCTCCACGGTCCTGATGGTTTGACCAATATATGCCATGCCGCAGCTACAAGGAATACGATATACACCCGCCTTACGCAGTCCAAGATCATCCTTAACGGAACTCAAAAGCGCTCTACTTTTAGATGGAGATCGGGTAACACATTTCACGTCGTATTTCCGTAAAATACAACCGATCTTGTTGGACGTGTTTCCTACGTAAGGCAAAAAGGCAGTTCACTTAGGTGTTGACTCAGAACAATCATCAATCACCCGATGTACAGTTGGTCGATAGCGCAACACCGAGATATTGGCATGCGCGTCCAGCTATTGGGACAGTGTTATAAGGGAGGCAGTTGAGATTAAATTAGCGAGCAACCTCGTTAACAGGGATGGAGGATTCTGTTTAAACTCTGTTTGGAATCCGGCTCTCTCCCTCGTCAAGAAACAGAGGGACAGAGCCAATGCTACATCACCTGCGAGCTCGTGGTCTCACTGTCGATGGGTCTGACTTTGGTCTTCTTTGGTGGCGCTAGTGTTCAGTGTGTGTGTTATCTTTCCAGCTTCAGTCCGATAACCGAGGTTTTAAATTTCCATGTACGTCGCCTGTCCGTTGCAGTTTGCCTTGAAAATGGCGGGGAGTTCTCACGCCGAAATACTTGCGGTCGCTGAAAGTTTTACCTGGCTGAATTTCCGGAAGTTATTTGAAATTTTATTTTTTGTCGTTATCCACTATTGTCCCTCAGATACCTCGTTAGCCAGGTTCTTTAGTACTCGAAATGTTATCCTCATGTCGTAGCAGGGTAAAGGTGTGGTGTCTCAGCGCAGCTCCTACTTCATTGTATAGGGGGCACTTGTAAACCACATAGTCTGGAGTACACCCCGGTGCACCACAGTCGCACGAAGGCGTAGCCCTTGTCTCCAACCGACACAGGTATGACGAGTAGGACCCATGACCAATGAGAAAATGGAACAGTCCCCTTGTCGGCTTAAAGTATCCCAAAGCAAACCGTTCTTAGACATGTGGCAGGAGTTATTAAGTTCTTCGGCCGGTGTCATCGGCTTCCCATGCTCTTCACCCCTTCTCTTGATTGCATCATCGCCAGCTTGAATACCTAGAATATCCCCAGTTTTCCCGATCTCTCCCCCCTTCGCCCAGAACCATACTGCCTGTTCCCTAACTTTGACGTCAAGGGGGCAAAGCCCCATTATTACCAACAAGGCCCCGCCCGGAGATGTCCTGTAGGCCCCAACTGACCTTAATAACATATTTCTCTGTACCCTTCTCACCGTCATGGCAAGAACCACCTTCGTGAGCCTGTGCGCCCAAACTCCCGAGCCGTTACCCACTATTGATGTTAGTATACTGTTGTGATAAAACTTTACTAGTTCGGGGGGAAGTTGGAATCTTTTGTGTCCTATGCATATGAGTTATTAAGCACTTCCAGGGCCCTTTGGATTACGGTTTCAATGTGCTTTGCGAAGTTCTACCTTTCGTCAATGATAACTCCCAGGTAAGGCGCCTCTCGTCGCCGGAGAACTGGTGAGCCCTTGATTCTAACTGTTGGCTTCCTAATTAGTGGTCCTTTCAGCAGGAGATGGTTGACTTATTTGGTGATATCTTCATTTTAGTGTTTCGACGCCATTGTTGTGATATATCCGTAGCCCTCCCAATGTTTGGGTCGATGCCTTCGTGGCTACGGCCGCCCACCAACAGGAGGTGGTCATCTGCGTAGGCTATCACCTCTAGTACAGCTTCACTCTGTTGCAAGCTGTCCAGTAATGGTTCCATGTGGATGTCCGAAAACAAGGGACCAAACACAGAACCCTGGGGGGATCCCTTTGCTATCGATTTTCTAACTCTCCTGCTAGGTGGTGATAGCCAGACCTCCCGATGCTCGCAATAATGATGATAATTTACCCTGCCAAACAGAATCGTTTAGTTTCGAGCGTCACCATACTTCATACGTGCTCCACTACTACGTTAGTATGCGATGGATGATCTTGCGGACGACGTACATTTGGAAATTGCAAACACAAAAGTTTGTCGCGAAGTGGAGAAAGAGCTGCAGAAGTTCGAGGCTTGATGCAGTTACTAGCTGTTCGCCATCACCGTATGCAATTGTTACGAACTGCGAATAAATCTGCGCAAAGACCAGCTGTTGTTAAATTAAACGACTGACGGTCAGTCATTGGTAACAATCAGAACTGTAAACGAAGAATGTGCCTCAGAAGCTATCTAAAATGAAACAATTACGTAAAAGCAGTTACACGTCAATTATACACCGCTACGGTCGCAGGTTCGAATCCTGCCTCGGGCATGGATGTGTGCGATGTCATTAGGTTTAATTAGTTATACGTTCTAGGGGACTGATGACCTCAGAAGTTAAGTCCCATAGTGCTCAGAGTCATTTGAACCATCTACATAGCGCTATGCAATGCGGAATTGACTAGTAGATGTCATAACTGGCGGACCTACCATTATAAAAGGAGACGAGGAGTACTTTGTTGTCAGCGGAAAAGCATTAACACCAGAAAGTGTCGGTGAGAAGAGCTTATTGATTTCAGAGGCGAACCAGTCTCCGACGACAAACGTTACCTGAGTAACAAATTCATCATGTAATATAAATTATAAATCTTTAAAGATGTCCTGGGTGTCTGTTGATGTGATTGTGAAGTCGAAACGTGAAGGGACATCCGGAACTAAACCGTGTACTGACGATCAGGGACCGTCGAGTATTGCTGAGGTGGTCGTAAAAAAAAATTGCATGGAGTCAGCAGAAAAAATGGAAATGTCGCGTGGCTAGGGCCTCCCGACGGGTAGACCGTTCGCCTGGTGCAGTTCTTTCGATTTGACGCCACTTCGGCGACCTACGCGTCGATGGGGATGAAATGATGACGATTAGGACAACACAACACCCAGTCCCTGAGCGGAGAAAATCTCCGACCCAGCCGGGAATCGAACCCGGACCCTTAGGATTGACAGTCTGCCAGCTGACCACTCAGCTACCGGGGCGGACAGTCAGCAGAAGAAATCACTCGTGAGCACCAAAGTGCGACCAGCGGTCCAGGTAGTATAACGACTCTCCGTAGGAAGTTAAGGAGGATGGGGTGCAACGGTCGAGCGGCTGCTCATAAGCCACACATTTCTGAAGTCAGTGCAAAGCGCCGCTTGAGGAGACGTAAAGAGTGCCGCCACTGGAATGAATCACACGGAGTGATGAATGACGCCGTATACTGCAGCAAAGCGATGTAAGGGTGTGAGTTTGGCGAATGCCTGGAGGATGTGTCCTGCCATCATGTGTAGTGCCAGCACTGAACTAGGGAGGAGGTTTGGTGTTACTGTATGGCGACGTCTTTCGTGCTTAATATGTGGTCGCTGCATTGCCCTTCAGAAAACACTAAATGCGGAGGCATCTCAACTGGATAGTGCAAACAGCAAAGAAACAGTCTCCAGACGATGTCTGTTTGTATCGTTACGACAGTGAGCCCTGTCGTAAAGCAGCATCGATGAGGTAATGGTTTGTAGACAGTGACATTTCTGAAATGAAGTGGTCTGCCCCGGGCCCAGACCTGATCCTAATAGCACACGTTTGGGATGAGTTGGAACCTCCACATCGCAGCTTCCATCACTACCTACTCAGGTTTCGGCTCTCTAGGAAGAATGGGCTGCCACTCCTCCACAGACATTGAGACACCTCACTGAATGTATCCCCAGCAGAGTCAAGACCTTCATAAAGGCGAAGGGTGCACACTGTCTCTATTAATGTCCACAAACAGTCATCGGACAACTTCCATCAGATAGTGTAGATGGCAAACTGGGTTCTTGAAAGAATTCTAAAGAAATATACACTCTAAGAAAAAAAACGCGAACTACGGGTGAATTATGCGAATGGGGCGGAAATCAGAGATATGATGTACATGTACAGACAAATAAATGATAATTTCAAAAAAATTGGGTGTTCATGCAAGAGAAAGACCTTCACAAATGAACAAGTCAGTAACGCGTTGGTACGCGTCTGGCCCTTATGCAAGCAGTTACTCGGCTTGCCACTGATTGATAGTTGGATGTCCTCCTAAGGGATACCGTTACAAATTCTGTCCAATTGGCGTGTTGTTGTTGTGGTCGTCTTCAGACCTGATACTGGTTTGACGCAGCTCTCTGTGCTGCTCTATCCTGTGCAAGCTTCTTCATCTCCCAGTACTTACTGCAACCTACATCCTTCTGAATTTGCTTAGTGTTTTCATCTCTTGGTCTCCCTCTACGATTTTTAGCCTCCACTTTTCCTCCAATACTAAATTGGTGATAGCTTGATGCCTCGGAACATGTCCTACCAACCGATCCCTTCTTCTAGTCAAGTTGTGGCCACAAACTTCTCCGTAATTCTATTCAATACCCCCTCATTAGTTATGTGATCTACCCATCTAATCTTCAGCATTCTTCTGTAGCACCACATTTCGAAAGCATCTATTCTCTTCTTGTCCAAACTATTTATCGTCCATGTTTTACTTCCATACATGGCTACACTCCATACAAATCCTTTCAGAAACAGCTCCCTGACACTTAAATCAATACTCGATTTTAACAAATTTCTATTCCTTGCCACTGCCAGTCTACATTTTACATCCTCTCTGCTTTGACCATCGTCAGTTATATTTCTCCCCAAATAGCAAAATTCATTTACTACTTTAAGTGTCTCATTTCCTAATCTAATTCCCTCAGGAGCACCCGACTTAATTCGACTATATTCCATTATCCTCGTGTTGCTTTTGTTGATGTTCATCTTATACCCTCCTTTCAAAACACTGTCCATTCCGTTCAACTGCTCTTCCAAGTCCTTTACTGTCTGACAGAATTACAACGTCATCGGCGAACCTCAAAGTTTTTCTTTCTTAATTATGCATTTTAATTCCTGCTCCGAATTTTTCCTTTGTTTCCTTTGCTGCTTGCTCAATATACAGATTGAATAACATCGGAGAGAGGCTACAACCCTGTCTCACTCCCTTCCCAACCACTGCTTCCCTTTCGTGTCCCTCGACTCTTATAACTGCCATCTGGTTTCTGTAGAAATTGTAAATAGCCTTTCGCTCCCTGTATTTTACCCTTGCCCATGATGCGTTCTCAGTTGGTGGGAGATCTGGCGACGTTGCTGGCCAACGTAGGGTTCGGCATGCACGAAGACAAGCGGTAGAATCTCTCGCTGAGCGTGGGCGGGCATCATCTTGCTAAATGTAAGCTCAGAATGGCTTACCATGAATGGCAACAAAATGGAGCGTAGAATACTGTCGAAATACTGCTGTACTGTAAGGGTACCGCAGATGGCAACCAACGAGGTCCTGCCACGAAATGATACGGCACCCCGAGACCATCACTCCTGGTTATGAGGCCGTACAGCCGGGCGACCCTCACTTTCGAATCCCACCGTGGTCTGGGGCGACCCCCAACGTCTTCTCTTCTGCCTGCAGTCTCACTGACTGGAGTAGAGTCGTCTTCAGTGTTGAGTCCCGCTGCGAACCGAGCAACGATGACCAGCAAACACGTGTCCGGAGACGCCTCAGACAGCGATGGGACACCAACCTGACTGTCAGACACCAAAAGGCCCGACAGGCAGCAGTGGTGGTCTGGGGTGCCATTTCGTTCCATCGCAGGACCCCCTTGGTTGTCATCAGCGGTACCCTTACAGCACAGCAGTATGTCGACGACATTGTACACCCTGTTTTGTTGCCCTTACTAGCAAGCCATTTGAGTAAAGTAACGCCCGCCCCCGCACACGGCAGTAGTTTCTACTGCTTGTCTACATACAGCAGAACCCCAGATACCTCCCAGATACATGAGCCAACGTTAAAGGAAGTAACAGATCCAATCAACAAATTGAAAAACCGTAAAACACCAGGATCAGATTGCATAACTGCAGAATTAGTTAAAAATAGGGGACAGAAATTGGTGGAAGTAGTTCACAAAGTGATAACTAAAGTATGGAACTCAGAGATGATATCTGAAGAGTGGCAGGAGTCAATTCTGATCCCAATTTTTAAGAAGGGCGACAACATGGATTGTAGTAATTATAGAGGGATATCGCTATTACCAGTATGTTCCAAAATTGTCTCGAATATTCTGCAAAGCAGGCTTACACCATGTGCAGATGAAATTGTGGGGGATTACCAAGCTGGCTTTAGGAGGAACAGATCAACTATAGACCAAATATTCACCCTGCGTCAAATTTTGCGAAAGAACTGGGAATACAATAACCCAGTTGATAATCTTTTCATAGATTTTACAAAAGCATATGATTCAGTATTGCAATCAAAATTGTACAGAATTCTTTTGGAACTTGGAATACCAAAGACTTACGGAAGCGAGCTTGAAAAACACAATAGGTAGAGTACGCGTGGAAAAATTGGAGTCAGAAGAATTTGTAATAGAGAACGGACTTAAGCAGGGAGATGCCCTGTCTCCGCTACTTTTTCATTTAGTCCTAGAATATATTGTACGAATGGCAGCAGATAATTCAGAGGGTGTGGAGTTAAATGGAAATATTAGGGTATGCACTTGATCTAAACATCAAAATGGCTCTGAGCACTATGGGACTTAACGTCTTAGGTCATCAGTCCCCTAGAACTTAGAACTACTTAAACCTAACTAACCTAAGGACATGACACACATCCATCCCGAGGCAGGATTCGAACCTGCGATCGTAGCGGTCGCGCGGTTCCAGACTGTAGCGCCTAGAACCGCTCGTAGTTGGAGACATGCAGTTTGAAAAGTAAACACATTTAAGTATCTAGGCGTGGACATCACTTCGAGAAATCAGATTGAATCCGAACTGAAGAAGAGATTACGGGCGGGAAATGCGTGCCACTTCTCACTGAACAGATTACTTTAATCACAGAATATACAAAGCCGTTATTCTACCAGTTATGCTGTATGGGTGTGAGACTTGGTCTCTCACTGTGCAAAATGAAAAGCCGTTTCGAGTATTTGAAAACAAAATTTTGAGGAAAATTTTCGGAGCAAACAACGGATGACATTAGCGGAGAGTGGCGAAAACTGTAGGTTCACGAACTCCATTCAAGCCCTGACATAATCAGTATTATTAAATCACGTAGGCTGCGATGGGCGGGTCACGTAGCTCGAATGGATGAGGGAAGGGCAGCGCGCAGAGTACTGGTAGGGCACCTAGAAGGAAAACGTCCTGTGGGGAGACCGAGGCGTAGATGGGAGGACAATGTGAAGGCTGATTTGAGGAGCCTAGGTATTGAAGGTGTATGGAAGGAAATAGCCCAAGACAGGGACAGATGGCGAAAATACGTTGCTGCGGTAATGGACTCTCGAGTCCGGTATGACCAGTGAGTGAGTGAGTGAGTGAGTGCTTGTCTTCGTGGTTGCCCAGCCCAACATTGTCCACGAAGCTCGCCGGATCCCTTCCCAACATACAACGTTTAGAGCATTATGGGCAGGACCCGCGAACCATCTCTGGATTTTGACGATCTAAGGCACCCATTGGACAGACTATAACAAGATATCCCTCAGGTGGACATCCAAGAATTATCAATCAGCGCCAAGCCGAGTAACTGCTTGCATAAGGTGCAGAGGTGGGCCAAGCCGTTACTGACAACCTCAACTGGAGAGCTCTTTCTCTCGAATAAATGATCCAATTTTTCTGGATTTGTAATCAATTATTTGTCTATACATATGCATCACATCTACCAACTTCCGTCGCATTCGGATAATTCCTTCGGGCCGAGTCATTTTTTTTCTTTTCTTAGAGTGCTTCTACTCGTACGATATCTCCTTACGAAATCCTCGTTCACTCAGCTCTTGAATACTGGCCGCTAGTGTGGCCCCCTTACAGTTTGGGATTAATGGAGCAGCTGGAGAAGCCAAATGTTTCGTTATGGTCTCTTTTTGTTGCGCGGGAGTGTCACGGGCTTGGGATGATCCAGCTGCGCTCACAAATGTTGCTAGAGATGCCTTGTGCTCTACGGTGACGGTCAATGTTGAAATTCAGTGAACGCATTTCCCAAGAACAACCAGTCAACGCACGCATATCAGCCCCCGCGGATACATCTCTCCTAATCAGTGCGGCGGTGAAGTTAGAGAAATGTATAAATTCGTGCATACTCATAGACTTACGGACAGTTGTTCTATACACGCGCCATTCCCGAAAGGAAGTGACAAAGAGAAAAACGTTGGTGTTGCCTGAAGGACCTTCTGACACACGCCGTAAGGCTAGCTTGAGACTTAGGAGAGTGCTGCCCATTGCAGTTGCAACACGTGCAGTGAGGCATGCTAAGGGCGTCAGATCGACATCTACATCCATACTCCGCAAGCCACCTGACGGTGTGTGGCGGAGGGTACCTCGTGTACCTCTATCGGTTCTCCCTTCTATCCCACTCTCGTATTGTACGTGGAAAGAAGGATTGTCGGTATGCTTCTGTGTGGGCTCTAATCTCTCTGATTTTATCCTCATGGTCTCTTCGCGAGATATACGTAGGAGGGAGCAGTATACTGCTTGATTCTTCGGTGAAGGTATGTTCTCGAAACTTTAACATAAGCCCGTACCGAGCTACTGAGCGTCTCTCCTGCAGAGTCTTCCACTGGAGTTTATCTATCATCTCCGTAACGCTTTCGCGATTACTACATGATGCTGTAACGAAGCGCGCTGCTCTCCGTTGGATCTTCTCTATCTCTTCTATCAACCCTATCTGGTACGGATCCCACACTGCTGAGCACTATTCAAGCAGTGGGCGAACAAGCGTACTGTAACCTACTTCCTTTGTTGTCGGATTGCATTTCCTTAGGATTCTTCCAATTAATCTCAGTCTGGCATCTGCTTTACCGACGGTCAACTTTATATGATCATTCCATTTTAAATCACTCCTAATGCGTACTTCCAGATAATTTATGGAATTAACTGCTTCCACTTGCTGACCTATTTTTTAGCTAAATGATAAGGGATCTATCATTCTTTGTAATCGCAACACATTACTCTTGTCTACATTGAGATTCAATTGCCATTCCCTGCACCATGCGTCAATTCGCTGCAGATCCTCCTGCATTTCAGTACAATTTTCCATTGTTAAACCTCTCGATACACCACAGCATCATCTGCGAAAAGCCTCAGTGAACTTCCGTTGTCATCCACAAGATCATTTATGTATAGTGTGAATAGCAACGGTCCTATGACACTCCCCTGCGGCACACCTGAAATCACTCTTACTTCGGAAGACTTCTCTCCATTGAGAATGACATGCTGCGTTCTGTTACCTAGGAACTCCTCAATCCAATCACACAATTAGTCTGATAATCCATATGCTCTTACTTTGTTCATTAAACGACTGTGGGGAACTGTATCGACATGAAGCGCGATACAAGGTTGGATAAGCAAATGATTAGCATTCAAGCGCGAGAGCAGGAAGTAGGTCTGAGTGCAGCGGGTTCATCACTTAGAGATCACATTTGAATGTTGGGTGTATAAGAGAACACCGTGTTATGTTGCTTGTGAGAAGGAGATACGTCTACCAACAGGTGTCAGAATTCGGCAACAGCAGGTGCGTTGCGCCAGATCGCTTTTGGCGTTCGACTCCCACGACTGTTATCCGAATATTTAGGAGGGCTGTACTCAGAACCATTAAGAATCTCTACTGCCCCACGCGACTAGCGCCCGAAGTGACAGACATGTTGCTTGCACGCACGTCTGCATTGCTATCCTCGCGTCGTGATCAGATAAAGAGTGTGCCGAGAGACTGGCACGCCGACACCCGTCAACGACAACGATCGATTAACGCTGCCACAGAATTGAAATAACATGTAACGACGTGCCAATACTGTGTGTGTGATGTGATATATATATATATATATATATATATATATATATATATATATATATATATATATACGAAAGCGTATTTGTTTAGCAAACTTTTTGCTTTGCCTGTCTGCGACTCAACATCTGCACTGTGTGATGGGAATCAGTCTGTCGTTTTCATAATATTGTCGTTATTCTGGCCTGGATTTTCCATTGTTAGATGCTCCTCCAAGTTACAGGTATTGTTACTTACAGAGCTGGCAGCACTGTGCACCACATTGCGCATTCAGTACATCTCCAAATCACCTACATATGTTGAGGTATTCTTCCTGCTATACTTTATACCGACAATACCGCAATTATATTTATTGGCTTTCCTTCCTGGTGCTGCAGTTTTAATACCTACACTGTGTGATCAAAAGTATCTGGACACGTGGCTGAAAATTACTTAAAAGTTCGTGGCGCCGAGTTCAATATAGTGTTGGCTCACCCGTAGCCTCAATGACAGCTTCCACTCTCGCAGGCATACGTTCAGTCAGTTGCTGGAAGGATTCTTGGGGAATGTCAGTCCATCGATGCCGGTCGGTGAGGCCTGGCACGAAGTCGGCGTTCCAGAACGTCCCAAAGGTGTTCTATAGGATTCAGGTCAGAAGTCTGTGCAGGCCAGTCCATTACAGGGATGTTATTGTCATTTAACCACTCCACCACAGGCCGCGCATTATGAACAGGTGCTCGATCGTGTTGAAAGATGCAATCGCCATCCCCGAATTGCTCTTCGACAGTGGGAAGCAAGAAGGTGCTTAAAACATCAATGTAGGCCTGTGCTGTGACAGTGCCACGCAAAACAAGGGGTGCAACCCCTTCCATGCAAAACACGACCACACCAAAACACCAGTGCCTCCGAATTTTACTGTTGGCACTATACACGCTGGCATATGACGTTAAAAAAATGGTTCAAATGGCTCTGAGCACTATGGGACTCAACATCTTAGGTCATCAGTCCCCTAGAACTTAGAACTACTTAAACCGAACTAACCTAAGGACATCACACAACACCCAGCCATCACGAGGCAGAGAAAATCCCTGACCTCGCCGGGAATCGAACCCGGGAACCCGGGCGTGGGAAGCGAGAACGCTACCGCACGACCACGAGAGCATACAAGTATGACGTTCACCGGGCATTCGTCATACCCACACCCTGCCATCGGAATGTCACATTCTGTACCGTGATTCGTCACTCCACACAACGTTTTTCCACTTTTCAATCGTTCAATGTTTACGCTCCTTACACCAAGCGAGGCGTCGTTTGGCATTTACCAGCGTGGTGTGTGGCTTACGAGCAGCCGCTCGACCATGAAATCCAAATTGTCTCACCTCCCGCCTGTCACAGTACTTGCAGTGGATCCTGATGCAGTTTGAAATTCCTGTGTGACGGTCTGGATAGATGTCTGCCTGCTATACATTACGCCCCTTTCTTGCTGTCTGTGTCAGGTAGGCTGTCTCCGTCTGTCAAGAGACTACGTCTCCCTGTACAGTTTTTTGCTGTACGTGTCCCTTCACGTTTCCACTTCACTATCACATCGGAAACAGTGGACCTAGGGATGTTTAGGAGTGTGGAAATCTCGCTTACAGGCGTATGACACAAGTGGCACCCAGTCACCTGACCACGTTCGAAGTCTGTTAGTTCCGCGAAGCGACCCATTCTGCTCTCTCACCATGTCTAATGACTACTGAGGTCGGTGATATGAAGTACCTGGCAATAGGTGGCAACACAATGCACCTAATGTGAAAAACGTATATTTTTCTGGGTGTCCGGATTCCTTTGATCGCATAGTGTAAATCGATCGTTTCCAAATGCTTGCCCGGCACAATCACCTGATTTTACTGCCTGTGGTTTTTGGTTTGTGGGGCTATCTGAATGGCAGGGTTTACCTGGGAAACATTCACACATGCTTCGTTCTGCAATCTTGAGCTTTCAGACTCTTCAGGACACTGATGGCCGATATATTGAGCCCCTTTTGTAGCAGTAATGGTACTGGTATGTAATGGTGTCATGTAGCGTAGCAGCACATTCAAAGAGTTTCATTTAAATTGATTCTGCATTATTTCTCTTCCCCATGTCCTTGGTATTAATGCTACCAAGTCTGCTGGTACCGTAATTAGTTTCCGTGTTATGACGTTTCCGCCTGGTGGAAGTTAATCCAGGTTTCGTCCCCGGTAACGATTCTTGCAAGGAAGCCATGACTTTCTCGTTCAAAGCGCCCAAGAAGTTCTTCACGAGCATCAACACTTTGTTGTCTCATTTCAGGAGTCAGGAGCTGTGGCACCCATCTTGCAGACACTTTGCGAAACTGGAGCACATCATGCACAATGTGGTGTGCTGACCCTTGACTAATCTGTTATCATGCTGCAATATCATTCAGTGTCACTCGGCGGTTTTCCTGCGCTTTGGCTTCAACTGCTGCAATGTTCTGTGGAGTCACAACTCGTTGCGCCTGACCTGGACGAGGAGCATCTTCCAGTGAAACCCCATTTGCGAACTTCCTACTCCATTCGTTGACTGGCTGCCGGGAGTACCTGGCAGTACGTGGCAGCACAATGCACATAATATGAAGAGCGTGTGTTTTGGGAGGATGTCCGGATACTTTTGATCACATAGTTGTAGCTGTACATGTAGGACGTGTTCTGTGTGTCGGCAACGGCGGTGAACATAAGGTCTGGAATTTTTAACCGGGCATGGCAGTAAGAGTTGCAGGGGAAGATGAGATGCGTTGTCTCTCTGTCAACATTTGTTGTTAACGGTGATGGTGGTGACGGTAGGTCGTTGCACCGGCCAGTGAACCCTGGCGGACCGCAGCGGAGGCTGGAATTGCCCGCCTCGCTGCAGGCGGCTGGCTCGGCCCTCGCCTCGCCTCTCCTCGCCTCCCACTAGATCGCTCATTTGCGGCGCGGCCGCCTGGAGGATCTCTCGGCAAGCAGTTAGCCCGCCATTGTCTTCCGCCGGGCGCGGCCTGAGGCCCCTCAGCTGCGAGCACACACTGTTGCTGGCGCGCAGATCCCATCACGCGGAGATGCCGCGCAGATACCGGCCAGGGGGGCGACCCCGTCAACCACGTGTTGTCGAGTGCGCTTCATCCCCTCGTGTCTCCTGTCCCACCGGTGGCGCCCGTGCTCCAGTAATTGGCGTGCAACAGTTCTGCTAATAACAACTCGGCGCATCAGACTGCGATGTATTTTTAACCTTTTAGCGATCATCTTTCTCCGAAAAAGTAGGCTGCAGTGGTGCCCCGAACGAGTAGGAATCGTTGTGCAGTGAGCGTTCACATGCGCAGAAAAAAAGAAATGTCACGTGACTTTTGCGGTGTAGGATTTTCCCGTAACTGCCTTGCAAATTTTGAAGGTCATCAAATCGCTGGTGCTGACAGGTACCTTTCATAGTCTGTTTTGTACGTGCGATTCATAGAAATCTTAAAAATATGCATTCTGTGTTTCTATATACTAGGAGCTGTTCAAATAAGAAATGCAACAATTTTTTTCTCTCAGCCAATTTATGTTGAAAAATGCGGAATTTGTCGTTGGACAACGTCGAATATTCCGTCTTCACCTCCTACAGTTTGATGAAGTTCTCATGGGTAGCGGCGCTATGAGTAACCTTCGAAGTGGCATCTTTAAGGGAGGTACGTTCCAAGCACAGATCTGTCGTTGAGTTTCTTTCTGGGGAAAACCATAGCACCGCAGATGTTCGTATGCGCTTACAGAATGTCTACGGAGGCCTGACAGTGAACAAAAGCACGGTGGGTCTTTGAACGAGGCGTGTGTCATCTGGCCAACTGGAGACTCACATCAAGCCCATTACAAACACTGGCAGGTGCTGATAACGCTGTCTCGCACGAGAACGAGGAGGCGTCTCTGTGTCCTTCAGTGTCCACGCCCCCGTTTATGCCCTACCAGGTGTGATATCAACAGTAAACACGAACATCATTCATGCACTCCGGTGGCCATTTTAAATGTCACAGAGAACTGGAACTAATTATTTACATACCTACCGGTGGTGTGTCCGCGTGTCTGTCTATCTGTGTGTGTGTGTGTGTGTGTGTGTGCGCGCGCCTTTGCCTGTATGCGCGAAGTTGCTGGCGTCCGATCTCGTCTTAAGGGTGATACAATTTCTTTGTCTGGCAGTGTAATTTAAAATCATTGTTGCAACTACTTACCTAGTGATTTCTCTGTAAAAATGATTTTATATTTGTACTAAGCTGTTGGCAGTGTCGTTCAGTAAACGCAAACCAAATAAAAAGAAACACTACGTACATCAATAGACATAGAGCTCTTGGTATACTATATGGTATTGTAAGAGGATCGTTCAATAACTAATGCCCCATTTTTTTTTCTCAGAACATATTTATTGTTTAGTTAGAATTTGGTGTCAATATACATCAACATGCCTTGTCCATGTCCTATTTTTCTACGTAGTCTCCATCACGTCCTATGGCCCTACGCCAACGTTGTGGAAGAGCGTATATCTCCTCCTGGTAAAAGCTCTTGTCCTGTGGGCATAGCCATGTTTTCACTGCATGACTGACACTCTCGTCATCTTCAAAGTGCGTTTCTCGCAGAGAATCTTTAAGCGGCCCAAAGAGATGGAAGTCGGAGGGTGCTAGTTCTGGAGCGTAGGGTGCACGAGGCAATAATGCCCAACCCAATTTGGCGATGTGTCTCAATCAATGCAGATGCACTTCTAGTGCTGACCAATAGCTGTAGAGCCAGTTGTCGAGTTGTGATGCGCCGGTCGGCTCAAATAATGGCATCCGCACGATTCAGCATGCCTGGGGCATTGGCTGTGACAGGACGACCCGAGCGTGGCTGATCGTGGAGTTCTGTTTCTGCATTTCCTGAGGCTCTATCTATCTTTATCCATCGCCCAACTCTACTCCTGTCAACAGCAGCATTGCCATACACTGCACAGAAACGTTTATGGATATTGAAACTTTTTTTTCACACAAGAATAATAGCACGCTGCTTGTAACGTGAGTCGTATGTAGACGCCATTTTGACGCTGTACTACGACTCTGCCATCTGACAGACCGGTTCGAAATTTCACCGGCGCACAGAAGAAACATCAAATGTGAACCACCAACAAGGGCGTTTGTCTATCTGCATTAATGGCCTTTTTTTTCTAAAAAAAATGTGGAGCGTTACTTATTGAACAACTCACGTAAATATGTATTTACTGTTACATGATGTACATTATGTAAGCGACAATGTACATTATGTAAGCGACAATTTCGAAAAATGTAAATGAATTGTCTTCTTTACTAGTTGGTAAGGCATTCTGTAGTAAATACAGCGCCATACACGAGCAGTCATTGTCTACTGGACGGAGAATAGAAGAAGCTACCTTCAAACATCCGACTGAGTTCAGTGAGGGGCGTTCTTAGAACAGAGGGTGAATACAACGTTGAAAGACTGACTTGG
The DNA here is from genome assembly GCF_023897955.1 of Schistocerca gregaria. Taxonomy (NCBI): domain Eukaryota; kingdom Metazoa; phylum Arthropoda; class Insecta; order Orthoptera; family Acrididae; genus Schistocerca; species Schistocerca gregaria. Next base: position 942,354,611 of record NC_064922.1, on the reverse strand, counting down.
GTCACAGAGCAGTTTCGTAAAGTGGACGCTCGTCGTTGTCCAGTGTGAGTGCACTGTTGGGAATCGCGCGAGCAGTGCCGTTCCAGGAAAGGAAGAGCGTGTCTTCCGGTGGCGGCCGCGCTGCTGCGGACTCTGCACCAGTGTTTCGAGCTCAGATTAGACGCACAAATGGGCGGCACTCAGAACGCGGTATCTGCGGAATGCGGCCCTTCTGGCGAGCTGTCTGGAAGCACGGTTCTGGCTTCGGGCGCAAGCGCTGCGATCACCAGAAGTACTCCAGGAAGCCTCGCACTCGTAACCTTCCCGGAAGCTCTCTGCCGAGCGTTCGCTCGATAGCGTATTCGACACTCGTACCTACTCTCTGAAAAGCTCTTCAAGAGGCGTAGCAGAGGATACTTTTAGTATATTGGCTAGGGTGTATCGGAACGGGGGCAGGGCGGGCAGATACCTACAGATCGAATACTTCATGTACGCCGCGCAGTTTGAGGCGTCATGTCACGGACTGCGCGGCCCCTCCCGCCGGAGTTTAGAGTCCTCCCTCGGGCTTAGGTGTGTCTGTTGTTTCTTAGCACAAGTTACTTTAAGCTTTAAGTAGCGTGTACGACTAGGGACCGATGACCGAAGCAGTTTGGTCCCTTACGAATAGAGGGAAACATTCCACGTGGGAAAAATATATCTAAAAACAAAGAAGATGTAACTTAGCAAGCGAAAGCGTTGGCATTTTGATAGACACACAAACAAATATAAACACACACACACACAAATGTCAAGCTTTCGCAACCCACGGCTCCTTCGTCAGGAAAGAGGGAAGGAGAGGGAAAGACGAAAGGATGTGGGTTTTAAACACACACACACGTATATATCCATCCGCACAAATACAGACACAAGCAGACATTTGATAATGACACTTTTAACTGTTGTACGACCGCTACATATGTCTGCCCCTTTTTCCCCCTAAGATAAGTCTTTCTGCTCCCAGGATTGAAATGACTCCTTACCCTCTCCCTTAAAACCCACGTCCTTTCGTCTTTCCCTCTCTTTTCTGATGAAGCAACCGTGGGTTGCGAAAGCTTGATATTTGTGTTTGTGTCTATCTACCAGCGCTTTCCCGTTTGGTAAGTCACAGCACCTTTTTTTAATATATTTTTCCAATGTGGAATGTTTCTTTCTATCCGTGTTAAGAGACTGCGAGCTGAAACAATTGTTCTTTGCACTTATCCTTTGAAACCTTTGAGCACTTTGTCTGAGATGATGTGAACGAATCGGAGAGTGCAACAAAGAACCCTCCTTCAGTTTCAGTTCAGCGACATAGTGAGTTCCGAAAACATCCGAATGCAGCTGGCACACTGCAACCGGTATTTCTACAACTCAGACAAGAAGAGATGCTTCTCAGTTTACAGGTTTTGCCTGAACTGTGTAAATGATATACACAGGGAACCGCTCCATTGTTTTATGATATGTGGGCGGAGGCCAAAGAATTGGTCCATCGCTACACATCCAGTAGTTGGGTGATGAGCATTAAAGTGAAATGTACATGACCACTAGCGTGCGTGGAGGACATCTCTCAGTGAACTGCTAGGGCTACGTCATCCACATAACAAGGCAGTGTGGTAAACAAAGCGAAATCGTCCTTGGTCCATGCATGCCTTTAAGCATTTCCGAAAACACGTTGATATTTCTTTCTGTTCAAATTTCTGCAAAAATCTACAGTCGCTTAGTATTGTCCACTATCTTAGATGTACACGGTTTATTAGTTCGTTTTTTGTTTTTTTTATCTTCCTGGAATTTGATTTCCACACAATACTGCGCATCTTTCTGCCAGCTTCTGCCAGTTGAGCTTCTTAACGATCCGTCGAGAAACCCTCGAGTAAAGCTGGTCAAAACTCCCGCTTAACCGCCGCTAGGACGCTGCCTCCGGTTGTCTGAGGCCACGAAGAAATGGGTGAGACGCTCATTTGACATAAATCAGCGGGCGCACATCGTCACTGTTCACTAAAACTAGAGGCCGGACTGTTATGTAATTACTTTCGCTCCTAAACCCGATTAAGGGTTCTCACATTCCACGCTGCTACATAATAATAACGAATATAAATTTATTTCAAATTGTTCAAATGGCTCTGAGCACTATGGGACGTAACGTCTGAGGTCATCAGTCCCCTAGAACTTATAACTACTTAAACCTAACTAACTTAAGGGCATCACACACATCCATGCCCCAGGCAGGATTCGAACCTGCGACCGTAGCAGTCTCGCGGTTCCGGACTGTAGCGCCCAGAACCGCCCGGTCACAACGGCCGGCTATAAATTTAGTCTTTTCTGAAGACATTTGTCTGGAGTGAAATGTGGACGAAGCAGTCCAGGCAAGAAGAGAATACAAGTTTCTGAAATGTGGTGCTACAGAATAATGGTGAAGATTGAATGAATAGATCGAGTAACGAATGAGAGATACTGAACTGAACTGGGAAGAAAAGGAACTTATGGCACACTAAAGAAGGTTTCCGCTGATAGGACACATTTTGAGGCATCAGGGAATCTTATAGGATAGAAGTGAGAGTGAGGGGTGGAGGCTGGGGGGGGGGGGGGGTGAGGAGGCGGAACACCAAGGCTCGGATACCAGTAAGGACGTTTTATGAATGTAGATTTCAGTAGTTACGCACATGATAGACCACCTTGGAGAGCTTAATCGAACGAGTCTTCGGACTAAAGACTAAAACAACACAAGGTCCGCGACGCTATTACACACAGTATTAGCGTGGGGTGACAAACTTTTTGTTAGGATGTGCTTATTTCAGTAAAACAATGAGCGTTATTACACTACTGGCCATTAAAGTTGCTATACCACGAAGATGCCATGCTACAGACGCGAAATTTAACCGATAGGAAGAAGATGGTGTGATATGCAAATGATAAGCTTTTCAGAGCATTCACACAAGGTTGGCGCCGGGGACGACACTTACAACGTGCTGACATGAGGGAAGTTTCCAACCGATTTTTCACACACAAACAGCAGTTGACAGTCGTTGCCTGGTGAAACGTTGTGATGCCTCGTGTAAGGAGGAGAAATGCGTACCATCACGGCCGGCCGGAGTGGCCGAGCAGTTCTAGGCGCAAGCCATTTGAACCATTTGGTACAATTACGTTTCTGATTTTGATAAAGGTCTGATTGTAGGCTATCGCGACATTGCTGCTCGCGTTGGTCGAGATCCAATGACTGTTAGCAGAATATGGAATCGGTGGGTTCAGGAGGGTAATACGGAACGCCGTGCTGGATCCCAACGGCCTCGTATCACTAGCAGTCGAGATAACGGGCCTCTTATCCGGATGGCTGTAACGGATCGTGCAGCCACGTCTCTATCCCTGAGTCAACAGATGGGGGAGTTTGCAAGACAACAACCATCTGCACGAACAGTTCGATGACGTTTGCAGCAGCATGGATTGTCAGCTCCGAGGCCATGGTTGCGCTTACCCTTGACGCTGCATCACAGACAGGAGCGCCTGCGGTGGTGTACTGAACGACGAACCTGGGTGCACGAATGACAAAACGTCATTTTTTCGGACGAAACCAGGTTCTGTTTACAGCATCATGATGATCGCATCCGTGTTTGGCGACATCGCGGTGTCGATCCCTGCGAAACCCTACATTTCAGCAGGATAATGTACGACCGCATGTTACAGGTCCTGTACGGGCCTTTCTGGATACAGAAAATGTTCGACTGCTGCCCTGGCCAGCACATGCTCCAGATCTCTCACCAATTGAAAACGTCTGGTCAGTGGTGGCCTAGCAACTGGCTCGTCACAATACGCCAGTCACAACTCTTGATGAACTCTGGTATCGTTTAGTAGCTGCATGGGCAGCTGTACCTGTACACGCCATCCAAGCTGTGTTTGACTCAATACCCAGGCGTATCAAGGCCGTTATTACGATGAGACATGGTTGCTCTGGGTACTGATTTCTCAGGCTCTATGCATACAAATTGCGTGAAAGTGTAATCACATGCCAGTTCTAGTATAATATATTTGTCCAATGAATACCCGTTTATCATCTGCATTTCTTCTTGATGTAGCAATTTTGATGGCCATTAGTGTAATTCTTTACCTCTCTGTTTATTAAAAGTTTAGCTTTTCAACCTGTATGGATAATGCTGGTATTCAAAGAGGTTTGCTTCTTTCCCTCGAAGCTCATTCATTCGTTTGGTCGATCACAACTGGGGACGCGAGTGGACCGTGCGAGCGATGTGCGGCTATCGCGGGGCGGCGGCGGCGGCGGTAACCTGTGGCGTATCTCTCTCTCTCTCTCTCTCTCTCTCTCTCTCTCTCTCTCTCTCTCTCTGCGGACGAGCTGTAGCTGACAGCTGCCACTGGCCTGTCGGCTCGTACGTGCAGTCCTGCCCACGGAGAGGGCCTGTGCGTACCGTGCATGTGTTGCACTCGCCAACACGTAACGCGGGCAGCGGACGACCCCCTACAGAAAGGTACGGCCAAACTTTCAGGAAACATTCCTCACACACAAGTAAAGAAAGATGTTATGTGGACATGTGTCCGGAAACGCTTAATTTCCATGTCAGAGCTCATTTTAGTTTGTTCTTCCACCTACGCTCAATGGAGCACGTTATCATCATTTCATACGGGATACTCTACCTGTGCTGCTAAAACATGTGTCTTTACAAGAAGGACACAACATGTGGTTCATGCACGATGCAGCTCCTGCACATTTCAGTCGAAGTGTTCGTACGCTTCTCAACAACAGATTCGGTGACCGACGGATTGGTAGAGGCGGACCAATTCCTTGGCCTCCACGCTCTCCTGCCCTCAACACTCTTGACTTTCATTTATGGGGGCATTTGAAAGCTCTTGTCTACGCAACCCCGGTACCAAATGTAGAGACTCTTCGTGCTCGTATTGTGGACGGCTGTGATACAATACTCCATTCTCCAGAGCTGCATCAGCGCATCAGGGATTCCGTGCGACGGAGGGTGGATGCATGTATCCTCGCTAACGGAGGACATTTCCAACATTTCCTGTAACAAAGTGTTTGAAGTCACGCTTGTACGGTCTGTTGCTGTGTGCTTCCACTCCATCATTAATGTGATTTGAAGAGAAGTAATAAAATGAGCTCTAACATGGAAAGTAAGCGTTTCCGGACACATGTCCACATAACATATTTTCTTGCTTTGTGTGTGAGGAATGTTTCCTGAAAGTTTGGCGCTACCTTTTTGTAACACCCTGTATCGTGGGCACTGGAAACATGGCTAACGAAAATGCGAATGGGCGTCTCGAAGCTCGGATCCCAAATCAATGAATTTTCTTCACATATTGTACAGTTATGGCCATCACCGTAAAGTTAACGATTCAAAAACAGCCATAAATATTAGACCAAAAGACGCAAAACAATAGCAGCTACTTTCAAGTGCGGACAAGTTAGAGATAATTTTCTTCGCGTTATCTTGTATCATCATCATTCCGTCTTTTAGCATCCAGTGCCGAATAAAACCTTATCTAGATTTCACCGAGCATATTACTGTCGTCTGCTGTATGGATGTGTAATGTTCCTAAATATGACCTTATGTAGCCAGCCCACCTTCCATTATATGGACGTTACAGTCATTTCTTATCTGTTTGAATCCAGCATTAGAACTGGTTTAGTTGATCTACCATCCAAAACCACAGTTTCACTGTTGTTACACTCACAATTCGTGTTAAAATGGTTCAAATGGCTCTGAGCACTATGGGACTTAACATCTGAGGTCATCAGTCCCCTAGAACTGAGAACTACTTAAACTAACTAACCTAAGGACATCACACACATCCATTCCCGAGGCAGGATGCGAACCTGCGACCGTCGCGCCTAGAAGCGCTCGGCTACACCGGCCGACGTTCGTGTTAAACATTTCTCGTTCCCTGATCCTTTGGTTTGCTTTCCTGTCTCTCGCAGTAAATCCCATAATGCTTCTCTCCATAGTTGATTCAGCAATGCCACGTTTGTGAGTGGTTTTCGCATTTAAAGTCCCTCGGGATACCATCAGACAAAACTGGCAATACAGACAACCGGTAAACTTTCCCTTTCTGACACACCAACTTAGTTGCGATAGCTGTTTAGTTTACCAAAATCGAATGTTATCTTCACTCTTCTTCTTATTTCTTTTGCTGACCATCCAATTTGCATGTTCAACTGATTTTAAAAAAAATCTTATGAACAGGTTCTATGAACTCATTGTTAATTTGTACTATTTCTTTTCAATATTCGATTTTCAGCTAAATATCTAAACTAATGGCCGCGTTGAATGCCGAGCAGTCTAAGGCGCTGCAGTCATGGACTGTGTGGCTGGTCCCGGCGGAGGTTAGAGTCCTCCCTCGGGCAGGGGTGTGTGTGTGTCTGTCCTTAGGATGATTTAAGTTAAGTAGTGTGTAAGCTTAGGGACTGATGACCTTAGCAGTTAAGTCCCATAAGATTTCACACACATTTTTTCTAAACTAATGTTCTCTTTAATACAATGATGTAAACACAATTATTGGATGCCGTCTACTATTGGAAAGCAATAAAACCCCACTTAATAAAATTGTGTGTTTCTTAGGCAAGTGTAAATACAATATTTGATACGAGAAGTACGTACATGAGTACACATTCATAAACATCAAAGCAATCACAATGGGCGGTACGTCCTCTGGTTGCCAAATGCCACGCTGTAAGTGTTTTGGAATAACGTGTACGTCACATGTGCCTGTTGTACGATCAATAGACTTTTTCATTTGGTCATCACACTATCTGAAAATTACCGCAAGCATTTTTGTGTTGTCATATGTGTTTAGCAGTCCAAAGACAGCGGATTCGTGATCATTTAGTTTCTTCCAGAGTAAAAGTTTGACTTCGCAAGTGAATGCAAGCTGTAATGAAACTGTTAGAGAGATTAAAACTGTTTGCCGGAACGCGATTTGAACCCTGATCCTTATCTTCTCCGAATATTTTTATTTTATAACGACGTAGCATACTGACCGCCGTATTCGTTTTTGCAGTTGCATCGGGCAGTTTGTTTGCAAGGAGGTTTTTTTTTTTTGCCCTCAAGATGATGGCCCAGTCTTTCCCTAACTAGGCTGATTTTAAGGGTGATTAATTTCCCCATGACGACAGGTGTTTCTTAAAAATCCGTGGCCGACTTACAAAGATACTGCCTGGATGCAGCATGTTACAGAAACTCTTTTATCTGGAGCAGGAAATGGTTAAGAAGGTGCCTATGTTCTGTTCCTGTCCTGATTGACTGGAAGGCCTAAAAGATAAATAATTTCGTGAAGCGGTTTGGAGCTCGCTAAACGAAGAAATCGGCCGGCAGTCCTCGAGGTATTAGGTGGAAGGTTGTGGAGCTTCTGGGCCGGACTTTGCGTTTTGAAGTGGTTATCGTTCCATAAGTTTGGATTTAGTGATTCTTCGTGATTAAAGAGGTTGTTTCTTTTCCGGTACGAAAACCTTACATACGCTGGTGGAGAAAAAATGCAACGTCATTTTATTGACAAATGAGGTACACGATAACAAATTCAGACCAAGTAAAACAAACACATCACGGAAAAAGGCGCCCAAACAGTGGCATCGGTACACAGTGTACCCCCCTCCTGAGGCAATGCAGGCGTGTGTCCTCGCATACAAACGATCACAAAGGTGACGAATGCCACAGGTTGTCCCACGCATCTTGCGCCTTTTGTTGTTTGTTGCAATTCGGCATTTGTTCTTGCACGTCCTGCGAAACGAGTGACATCCCACTTCACCGTGTCCCACACACGTTAAATTCGCGACAGATCTGGTGACCTTACAAGACAGGGCAGTTGTGTACAACAAGAACACGTCACTTCGCCGCAGCCAATGTGGACGTGCATTGTCCTGCTGAAAAAGCACATCAAAAAAGTACACCGCCTTCCTGTCGTAGAAATGGCAGCAGCACGGTGATAACAGCCTGTGCAGTGTAGCGGCACCTGACCTTACAGAAACACCAGACGTGACGGCGAGTTGTAACTGGTAGCAAAGTTGATGTTATTGGCGACAGTTAAGACTATAACAGAGTTAGTAAACACCGTTTCCGAAATTCCTTTGCAAAAGATGATGAAGTAAATATTCCAGATTTCCAATCAAGAGCAACTGCCAAGATGAGTAACATAGTAGATATCCTCGATGTAGCGAAGCAGCTTAAATCACTTAATAAAGGCAAGGTCTCCGGTCCAGATTATATGCTAGTCAGGTTCCTTTCAGAGTATACTGATAAAATAACTCCGTACTGAGCAATCATATACAAACGCTCGTCGGACGATCCGTACCTAAAGACTGGAAAGTCGCACACGTCGTGCCAATGGCCAAGGAGGAGATGTGATATGAGTAATCCGCTGAATTACAGACCCAGATCATTAAAGCCAATATGTTGTAGGACTTTGGAACACATACTGTGTTATGAACTAGCTCGGAAAAACAGCCAACACGGATTCAGAAAATATCGTTGTTGTTGTGAAGTACAAATAGCTCTTTATTCTAACGAATTATGAATGCTATTGACAGGGAATGTCAAACTGATTCCACATTTTTAGATTGTCAGAAGGATCATCTTAGTGGTGCGACTGGATAGGCTACAATCAGACCTTTATCAAAATCGGAAACGTGATGGTACGAAATGGTTCAAATGGCTCTAAGCACTATTTCTTGTCAGAAACGTCACAGTTCGTAACAACTGACGGAAAGTCGTTGAGTAAAACAGAAATAATATCTGGCGTCCCCCAAGAACGTGTTATGGGACCACGGTTGTTCCTGATGGACATAAACGATTTAGGAGACAATCTGGGCAGCCCTCTTAGAGTGTTTGCAGGTGATGCTGTCATTCACCGTCTTGTAAAGTCATCAGATGATCAAAAGCAATGAAAAATGATTTTGACAAAATATCTGTATCGTGCGAAAAGTGGCAGTTGACTCTAAACAATGACAAATGCAAAGTAATCCACATCAGTATTAAAAGCAACCCGCCAATTATAGGTTACACAATAAGTCACACAAATCTGAAGGCTATAAATTGAACAACATACATAGGGATTACAATTACGAATTACGTGATCACATAATGGAAATCAAACCAAACACTGCGATTTACTGGCAGAACACTTGGAAAATGCAACAAGTCTACTACAGAGACTGCTTACAATACGCTTGTTCGTCCTCTTCTGGAGTATTGCTGTGCAGTATGGGATGCTTATCAGGCTTGACGGGGGGCATCGAAAAAGTTCAAAGATGGACAGCTCGTTTTGTATTATAGCGGAATAGAAGAGAGAGTGCCACGAATATAATACTCGAACTGGGATGGTAATAATTAAAACAAAGGAATTTTCCATTTCGAAATTTCGATCACCAACTTTCTCTTCAGATTGTGAAAATACTTCGCTGATGCCCACCTATGTAGTGTTCAAATGGCTCTGAGAACTATGGGACTTAACATCTACGGTCATCAGTCCCCTAACTAACCTAATGACATCACAGAACACTCAGTCATCACGAGGAAGAGAAAATCCCTGGCCCCGCCGGGAATCGAACCCGGGAACCTGGGCGCGGGAAGCGAGAACGCTACCGCACGACCAAGGGCTGCGGACCATTGTGATGTTAATACTGCTGAAAGCAGGTAATAGAACAAGGGAAATCGGAGCACACACAGAAAACTTAAGTGTTCGTTTTTCCCGCGCTGCGATGGGACCTATGTGATAATGTGTTGTGAGTGAAAGCACTCTAGCAGGCAGCTCACTATATGCCATATACGGGCAGTCCCAGTCCATCACTCACAGACAGACAGCAGTTAATTCCAAACTATAGACCTATATCTCTAACGTCGACCAATTGTAGAATTTTGGAACACGTATTATGTTCGAGTATAATGACTTTTCTGGAGACTAGAAATCTACTTTGTATGAATCAGCGTAGGTTACGAAAAAGATCGTGCGAAACCCAGTTCGCGCTATTCGTCCACGAGACTCGGAGGGGCATAGACACGGGGTTCGCAGGTAGATGCCGTGTTTCTCGAGTTCCGCAAGGCGTTCGATACAGTTCCCCACAGTCGTTTAATGAACAAAGTAAGAGCATATGGACTATCATACCAATTGTGTGTTTGGATTGAAGCGTTCCTAGATAACAGAACGCAGCATGTCATTCTGAATGGAGAGAAGTCTTCCGAAGTAAGAGTAATTTCAGGTGTGCCGCAGGGGAGTGTCGTAGGAGCGTTGCTATTCAGAATATACATAAATGACCTTGTGGATAACATCGGAAGTTCACTGAGGCTTTTTGCGGATGATGCTGTGGTATATCGAGAGGTTGTAACAATGGAAAGTTGTACTGAAATGCAGGAGGATCTGCAGCGAATTGACGCATGGTGCAGGGAATGGCATTTAAATCTCAATGTAGACAAGTGTAATCTGCTGTGAATACATAGAAAGAAAGATCCCCTTATCATTTAGCTACAATATAGCAGGTCAGCAAGTGGAAGCAGTTAATTCCATAAATTGTCTGGGAGTATGCATTAGGAGTGATTTAAAATGGAATGACCATATAAAATTAATCGTCGGTAAAGCAAATAGATTCATTGGAAGAATCCTAAGGAAAGTCAATCCGAAAACAAAGAAAGTAGGTTACAGTACACTAGTTCTCCCACTGTTAAATACTGCTCACCGGTGTGGGATCCGTACCAGATAGGGTTGATAGAAGAGATACAGAAGATGCAAAGGAGAGCAGCGCGCTTCGTTACAGGATGATTTAGTAATCGCGAAAGATGTTAGATAAACTCCAGTGGAAGACTCTCCAGGAGAGATGTTCAGTAGCTCGGTACGGGCTTTTGTTGAAGTTTCGAGAACATACCTTGACAGAGGAGTCAAGCAGTATATTGCTCCCTCCTACGTGTATCTAGCGAAGAGACCATGGGGATAAAATCAGAGAGATTAGAGCCCACACAGAGGCATACCGACAGTCTTTCTTTTCACGAACAATACGAGACTGGAATAGAAGGAAGAACCGGTAGAGCTACTCAAAGTACCCTCCGCCACACACCGTCAGGTGGCTTGCGGAGTATGGATGTAGATGTAGATAGATCGCTGAGGACAGTGGAGCCCCATCCCAGTCTCCAGTATCATTCACGAGACCAGAGTAGCCGTCCTCGGTGGTATCCTTGTGCCAGTATTAACCTGACCAGACACAAACGCTCTTAATCCTGCTGCCAGCAGACTGTTCCCAATAGTCGCTGACGACACAGCAGGTGCGACATGTGTCCGCCGCTACTCGCATAATGCGTCGTTCGTGACGTACGTCTGTAGTAAGCGGACGTCCAGAACCTGATTTACACGTGTCGGAATGTTCCAAACCGCTGTCGAGAGCAGTGGCACATCACCGATACATGGGGCCCAAAGTGTACAACAATCCGTCAATGCGTTCATCCGCTTTCCTGAAAACCCGCCGTGCGACTCCATTCAAATGGTTGAAGCTGTTCAATAGGAGTACGTACTCACCGGTGGGATATGGTTGTGCTCTATAATGAATGTCGCTTCTAAACTGAGTACAGTTTGCGGCGGCGCGGTTCCTTCCGTCCCTTTTCGACGAACCTTCACCTACCTGTGAACATTGTCTCCGCAGATCATCAGTAGTGAAGCCGAGCGAAACCTACTGTACTTCGACGTGAACCAGGCTGCAATTAAAGTCACTAATCTACGTTTCGGGAGAAAGTTTTCACACGAAATGAAAGGTTGGAAATTTTGTCCTTCATATATTCTGAAGCTTAGGTGAACAAGTTTCACTGCCAAGCCCGTGCTAGTCTTAACACAGTCACTCACAATCTCTTCCACGTTAGCAAGTTTATGGTGTTGCATTTTCCGAAAACGTAATAGCTACAAAAATACGGATTGTTTTTGGCTGAGAATGCTCGCCAAATATTAAGTTTGTCGGTACCTAATGCAGTCACAGTTTTTAGCCACCGACCTGTTCAATACGCCATGCGGAATTTGTCTTTTCTAGTCACAAAATTCAATTAAAAATTTCGAAATTTCCACACACCCATCGGAATAATTATGCCGTCACTTTACCTCACTTTTGATGTATGAAACACTACTAGATCGGGAAACTTGTAGTTTCCATCGGAACTACTACTACACACGTCCGAACTGTTTCATGGCTAGGCTCCGACTCCTCTCTAGAATGCTCCAAGTCATCTCTACCAGCAGAGAAAGGCGCGCGAAGAAAATTGCTTTACCATTGGTCAGTTTACTCAACAGCCAATAGCAAAACAACATTCTCCCGCGTCAGTCCGTGCTTTTCATCAGTAACCAATAGCAAAATAGTAAACCTAAGGACTGCAGTTTTTACCGACGTAATTATCTAATATGCTGAAGTTTTGTTTATGCATAAAGTTATTTACTATTGTTATTTATACCTGAATTAACTTTCCCTTTACCATAAACTTACTTTACTAATCTATTCTACAAAAATCCCCTTTGTCCACATCCATACTTCTTCGAAATGTTCCCACACTAAATCCTACTACATACCTCGTTAAACAATTTTCTTCATACTAACCTTAAACCACACTCACGCATCATTCATACTGCTAAAGCACATTTATAACATTTTACATACACAAAAAGACATAATAACACTTTATGAAGATACTAGAACAGTTTATGAAAAACATTCTAGTACTTTAGTGCACTCTAGTGGGCACAATCGAAACTAATTCAGTCCTCTATCCAATACTGTCCTCTATCGGCTGATACATAAACTACGTGCCCGTCCAGTCTCGCGTCACCATCTGTCACTCTCCAGCTCTGAGACACATCTCACACTTAACCGCCTCCAAGGCAGGATCGGTATAAGACGCTACGCCTCAACTTACTGCCTGCACAGTCAACACAAACGGCGCACCAGCAGACTTCCTTAGCGCAGTCTGATCGCCGCCGACCATGAAAAATTAATGACTGACACTGCATACAACTCCTCAGCATGCACATATTGTACCCTAGTGGCACTGAACACAGTGTCAGGGTGTTGCACTTTTTTCCGGCAGTACAGTATTCAAAAGTGCGATCCCGTGTGCGGCGAATTCTGTTTAGGTTCTTTCCGGTAAATGTTGCTGATTAGTGAGCGCGGACTTGTTCAGTGAAAAGAGAGATGTCATAGCAGAGTGTGGAGCCATTAGCTAGCTGGAGGTGGTGTTGCATGAAAGTAGCGGACTTGTCTAGGGTTAATTGACGCCAGTAAATTACATTTGTTTCCGTGCAAATTCGACGGCGATGTTTTTGAGTGCGTTTTACCAGAGTGACAGAGTCGTTTCGACCGTTTTTCTAGACCGTGCGCCCTATATTACACCACGTACCCGATAATCCCACGGCGGTCGTAGTGTTCTGCTCCGCACTGCTGCTGGCTTGCCTGAAATTATCTATCGAAATATGCAAGCGGGTTTAGGGGAGCCACTCAACGTTAAAAAACAACACTGTCCTATGTCTGGTATGAACATCTATATTCTGGGACGATTAAAGGAAATCGCAGGTTGCACTGTTTACATTCTAATTCAGAAGTGTTACTCATTTAATAGATGATTACGAGTCCACAATATCATTCGGACGAGCGCAAGCGTAACAGGCACACCGCGGGTGATTGTTGATGATGCGGAAGCCGAATGATCGCACGAGAGTTCTTAGCTCAACACGGATATTTGGTACCAGTCCTCCTTGACACTAGAAATGATATGGCACTATTCGTAAAGTTAATTTTTCAGTTCTCACTTGTACGAGCGTGCGCGTAACCGTCGCGGCGCGGCTGATTGTTGATGATGCGGAAACGCGATGATCAAATGCACGTTCTCACGCTCGCTACAAGACACTGGCACTTGACTGCACTCTTTTATGGTAACTAATTTTTACTGATTCACTCTGGGAGACCGAACATGGCGCGGATGATTGATGCAGTACGTTTACGACACGCAACGAGAGGATACACAAATACGTTATCAGCACTGCTCATTTTTAAATTACTTCTTGACTCACTTTCCTCTGAATCATTTGCTTATTTTATCACTTTACTGTAATAGCACTTGTAGCAACACTTCAACTTCCATACTAACAATGCCTCTCACATGCAGACCTACACACTACACAACATAACAGTTCCGTGTCCCACGCCCCACGCTCGACTCTAGGAAAGAAGCGGCCGCCCGCTAAGATACTCGACAACTAAGCCAGCGATACGACAATACGCGTACATGTCTTATTGTTGCGTTGATTATCGGCGAGAGTTGCTAGTGTCCAGTGGGGGTGGTGTACCGACCTGTCAGCGATGTACATATTCCAGTCTGGGGGTCGGATCTCGGAACCTTTCCAGAAATTAGGTCTGTTACAAGCCTTTTAATTATTGAATTTGAAGTTGTGAGGAGATTAGCCGCACCTCGCGGCTCAAATCAAGAACGGCGACCCTTATCCAGACTGATTCGACAATGCAGCAGAATTGAGAACTAATCCGGGTCCGGGAATAAACGTTTCCGATTAAATTCGCGGAGCAGTAAGTCGTGTAATTTGTCTCGTGCGCCACACGGTGCTAGGAATGTGTATCTTCTGTCCGAGGCCTCGATTTCGATGACGCCATGGAAGCTCCGAGGCTCGGACAAAAGGAGCGATTCAGTGTGTTTTCCAAAGTCATTTGCGCTCGCATTTCAGCTAAACTCTGTAGTTTCTCAATGTAGAGGTAATGTCAAATGGTTCAAATGGCTCTGAGCACTATGGGACTCAACATCTGTGGTCATCAGTCCCATAGAACTTAGAACTACTTAAACCTAAGGACATCACACACATACATGCCCGAGGCAGGATTCGAACCTGCGAGCATAGCGGTCGCGCGGTTCCAGACTGAAGCGCCGAGAACTGCTCGGACACTCCGGCAGGCAGGTAATGTCACCGCTGTCCTATAGTTTGCTGTTACAGGCGCCTGAGTAATTACTGGTTTATATCTCTAAGAAAATAGTGACATTTCTGATCATATCAACCAATCAGATAGCGGAATATTTTTTGTGGGTTTAGTTATTCATAGATTTTAACATAAAATGATAATATCTCTCCTAAATCAAGCTATTGGACAACTGAGATAAATATTTTCAGTACACCTAATTGTCACTTCTTTTTGCTTTTTCCAACTCACCTTCCGATCACCCGTGGGTTCTTACTTTGTTGTTTTGATTGCTAATTCAGGGAGTTCATAGATCAGTCGCCTGTTTGAGTAACCGGTAGTGGATTTTTTCCGACAAGGCATTCATAAACATTGTGTACGAACGAACCAGTACCTGTCAGACTAGAATGCTGGTGGGGAAAAAACGTATTAAACATTTTTGTGTCTCCCTCTCAGCGTGAGGAACATTTATATGGGGATGACAACATAGAAATAAAACAATGATAAGCTGCCTGACCGCAACAGATAATTGTCATACGAACCATACAAACTACAAGGGTCACTCCAAAAGAAATGGACACTTTTATTCTAAATCCATCTTTTATTCTACATGTTTGAAAGTTTTACAGTGTGTAGATACATTCTTCAGGAACAATATTTTCATTTCTTCACATAATTTCCATCCCTCTCAACTGCTTTACGCCATCTTGGAACCCACGCCAGTACACCTGCACAGCCATAACCTGTTGGAGCCACTGTTTGGCAGAGTGCACAAGGAGTCATCATCTTCAAACCTTGTTTCACGAAGAGAGTCTTTCAGTTTCCCAAAGAGGTGATAGTCACCAGGTCAGGACTTTAAGGCGGATATTTCAGTGTTGTCCATCCACGTTTTGTGATCGCTTCCATGGTATTTTGACTGACATGTGCCCTAGTATTGTCGTGCAACAGCAAAACATCCTGCTCTTTCCGATCTGGTCGAACACGACTCAGTCCAGTTTGAAGTTTCTTCCGTGTGTCACATATGCATCAGAATTTATGGTGGTTCGACTTGGCATGATGTCCACAAGCTAGAGTCATCCGGAATCGAAAAACACCGTACCCATAACTTTTCCAGCAGAAGGTCTGGTTTTGAATTTTTTTTTCTTGGGTGAATTTGCATGTTGCCGCTCCATTGATTGCCTCTTCGTCTCTGGTGAAAAATGATGGAGCCATGTTTCATCACCTGTCACAATTCTTCCGAGAAATTCATCTCCACCATTCTTGTACTGTTCCAAAAGTTCGCTGCATCCCGTTTTTCTTGTTCCTTTGTGAAGCACCGTCAACATCCTGGAACCCACCTGGCACAAGCGTTTTTTAACGCCAACACTTTCAGTATTCTGCAAACACTTCCTTCCCCTATATCAACGTAGTGTGACAATTCGTTCACTGTGATGCGTCTGTCAGCAGTCACCATTTCGTTAACTCTCTGCACATTGTCTGGAGTGTGTGCAGTACGAGGCCTGCCGCTGCGAGGACAATCCTCAATATTGTCGTGCCCGCTTTCATCACGTAACCTGCTTGCCCACCGACTAACTGTACTGCGATCGACAGCAGCATCTCCATGCACCTTTTTCAACCTCTTGTGGGTGTTTCCCACTGTCTCGTTTTCTCAGCACAGTAATTCTATGTGCATTTCTTTTGGAGTGACCCTCGTTATAGGTAACAATAGTAGGCAAAACAAAGACCCACTGGCGATGTCGCAGAGATCTTGAAATGTGTTCGGCAAACAAAATAGAAATAGTATTTATCAACCACAGCATTAACCCAGCGCTCTATGAGCACGTCTTTATAAATCGTCAGAAACCAAACAAGTTATAAAGCTTTAGTTTTCTAACAGCGGTCAGTCAGTGATTGACACTTTGCCATCTGGACCGACATTATAGTGTGACCAGCCATCTGTACAGTTTATAATTCACCGTAGTTCCTAAGTCGACGTCGATAACGCACTCATGTGCGGTGCCACTCGACTCGAGTCCCGGTGATGAAAAATTTTCACTGTTGGTATTTGGTCGGCAAAGGGAGCAGAGTTGGCGGCGTATATTCCCTGATGGCCACTCTTCGCGCAAATGCCCTGGATTGAATTCCAAATGTCTCCCGCAGCGTCTCCTGAAGGAACGGCACGACACAGTGTTGATGTGATCCGTCCCTCGGATGGGGACGTTAAACTCTGCGGTCTCCGTGGTATTATTCGAGACTAGTGGGCTGTCTGCCAGCACCGTTTCACCCTCTCCATTCCCCTCATCCGTAATAAGGAAAACCTAACACTACCCGGCACAAGCACTCGTCAGTCATACACACGACACAGACAGACACTCGGCACTTCATGAGAGAACGCTTCTCCCCTTTGCTCATTCTCTGATGATGGGACTTCTTTGACTTGACTAAGTTTCGTATAGCATTATTTGTTAATTCTTAATTGTCAGATGCAATTTTGATTCTGAGTGGCGCAGCGGTAAGGTGTTGGACTCGCATCTTAGAAAATGTAGTCCATCAACAAAGGAGGTGGCTTACAAAACACTCGTTCGACCTATACTTGAGTATTGTTCATCAGTGTGGGATCCGTACCAGGTCGGGTTGACAGAGGAGATAGAGAAGATCCAAAGAAGAGCGGCGCGTTTCGTCACAGGGTTATTTGGTAAACGCGATAGCGTTACGGAGATGATTAGCAAACTGAAGTGGCAGACTCTGCAAGAGAGGCGCTCTGCATCGCGGTGTAACTTGCTGTCCAGGTTTCGAGAGGGTGCGTTTCTGGATGAGGTATCGAATATATTGCTTCCCCCTACTTATACCTCCGGAGGAGGTCACGAATGTAAAATTAGAGAGATTCGAGCGCACGCGGAGGCTTTCCGGCAGTCGTTCTTCCCACGAACCACACGTGACTGGAACAGGAGAGGGAGGTAATGACAGTGGCACGTAAAATGCCCTCCGCCACACACTGTTGGGTGGCTTGCGGAGTATGAATGTAGATTTAGATGTAGATCAGGTAGAACAGCGATTCAAATGCCTTCCGGCTATCCAGATATTGCGTAATAAACCGGGAATAGTCGACGTAAATTTAAGTAGTATAAATGACGTAATGTCGTTCTGTTACACTGAATGACCTTAACTGTGTTAGTTAACAATGAGTAACTCCACGTGTGGGTTCACAGCCAAAAGGATGAAATGAAATTGTGCAACTCAAAAGCAATAAAGCTCTGCTCATATGTTCGCTCTGTACCTTTACTAAGACATGCGAAAGGCAGGTTCAAGAAAACTGAATAAACATCATTCTCTGGCTTGACATATAGCTGCCTCAGTTTTGTTGAATAATAAGTGTGCGTGCACCCAGGCCTGCATTCGGTTGCTTGAAATACAATGACGCACCCAAGCCATGCAAATCGCGTAATACTGTGAACAAAGCAGCTCCCGACTCGTCTGCACCAGCTGTCAAATTCGAATACCACGAGGGCTGCGGTTCTCTGCCAAACAGAACAAAGCACACTCGTGATAGATTCGCGCGCACGCCATGTAATGACGGGTTGCAAATTTGCTTTCACAAAGTTATTTATTATGTAAGAAATCAAAATCTATGAAAAATCGCTAACGCATTGAATGAATCGGAGCAGGTGTGACTATTATTTTCCTAAATAGTAGAAAAGTTGCAGGGAGGAATGTGGAGCAAACGGTAATTTATGTTGTTGCAGTTGCAATGACAATGTTGCCGTAGATCGACAAATTAAAACAAAATGTTGTTTCAGCGGTAATATTGCAAAGAGAGAAAAAGGAACTACTTTATTTTTGCGACTGATAGTCTGGTGTTATGTAACAGCCTGTTTCATAAGTCTTGGCTGGATGCACCTCAACTCGTTGCTGGATTCCAAGATAGTGTGGCGACGATGAAGCGCGAATCTGATATTTCACGATTCTCCGTTAAAAATGTCTCCAGATCCGTTATAGAACATGTTTCACAACTCATATTACAGGATTCTAGGAACTGTAGAGAAAGAGACTTAAGAGATAAAGCTTTGATAATTTACCCGTGTCCGGAAATATAGTGCTTGGATGTAAAATAAGTTTGAAGATCGTTATTACTCTCAAATCTCCAAGTTCACGGCACACATAGCGGAGATAATGAGCTCGGAAATTTATGCTCTACTGGAGCCCATGGCATGGGCAATGTTTTGAGTACTGCACGTCGGGTTCTCTTCCATGGCACACCCTCTTCATAGCATAGAGGGCGGTGCGTCTGTGTCAACCCTCCTAATTACGAACGTGCCAAGTTCTCGCAACTGTTGCTGTAGTAGGGCGAAAACGGTACGTGCTGTTATAATTACGACAGGGACAGGTGTCGCCACCTCTTCTCAATTTTTGTGCATACTGCGAAGCAGGAGATTTGAAGGTGATCTGACCTTACAGCTTATTTTAGTTCCAAATGGTACGTTTCCGGACATGGATTTCTTATCTGAACGTTACTTGCCAAATTGCTTCTACAATCCGGAGAAGCCGGTACCTGAAATTATAAAACACCGTGTCTCTCTCTTTTACTGTCGTGAGATCGATGTACCGATGCTGCAGTTATAGAATGAGCACAATTTGAAGTACGCGGCATTGACGTATTTACTAAGTAAATCCCTGTATACCATTGGTTCCCAACATTTCTTAGACTTTTACCACTGGGTGCAATTAGACATTAGTTGGTACCCCTGCCCCCCCAACCCCCCCCCCCCCCCCCCCGCCACCCCACCTGTTACCCCTTCTAAACTGAGGAATGAAAGACTTTTATTGGAACACTTTCATTTTGAAAATGAAAGATGAATCATATTTGTGTGTGTGTGTTTTAGAATGGATGACGAAGTAATTCTACCAACAAACCCTTCGTGATGTGTTGCAAGTGCTACCCACAACTCCTTCTCAGAAGAGAGAGCTAACTATACACAATGGTGGTAAACACTTAGTAAAGGACATGCGTCCCCTGCGCAACCCCATTTAAAATCAATCAAGTGCAGTTGTGTTCACTATACTTACTGTCCGTAAATAATTTTATGGCTGCTCTCCTTACTTCTGAATTGGTAGAAGTTGGACGCGTTCAGGCTGTTAATGCCTTGTGTGCGATCACTATGATGATGATGACGATGATGAAACTTTCTACAGCACTATAGTAGCCCTTATGTAGTTGATGCTGTGCCGTGGTGTCAATTAATTCATGTATCTGTTTCAAAGCGAGTAATGAAGCAATTTCTGGACTACTGCAGGAGCTGTCTACAACTTGGAGAAGGCATTTACTGAGATATTTAGCATTTGTTACGTACATGTCTCGCTTGTATCATCAGCGATGTACGGGACAAAGCTCAACATACGTGTGTAATCGATTAACTATATGAGGAACCTGTAACCTCCACCACATTAATGTTACTAACTGGAAAAAAGTAATTATTGATAAATTATACAGTACGTACTAGTCTTACAAAATTGTGATAATAGTAATGATCTTTTGAAAGTAATTTAGTTTCGTGACTGAAATAGAATGTAATCTTTCAGTTTCTACCCCTCTGAAATTTCATTACCCCTCAGGCGGTAATTACATCCAGGTTGGGAACCATTGCTCTACACGGTCTCCTACTCCGTGTATCTGCGATACGGTTCCAGTTCAGTGATTGATACATAACAGTTCAAGGCTTCCTCGCAGCAAAGCACAGTCTACATCGGCGTCCACACTGTGCGAACCACTGTGAAGTGCTTGTCAGACGTTACGTTCATTGTACCAGTTGCTATGTCTTCTGCCCGTTCCATTCACGTACAGAATGATAGTTTAAATGCCTCGGTGCAAGCGGTAATTAACCAAATGTAGAGCTCACAATCCCTATGGGAGCGGTATGTAGAGTATCATAGTGTATGCCTAGAGTCACCATTTGAAGCCGGTTCTTGAAACTAAGTAAGTAGGCTTTCTCGCGAGAGTTGACGCTGTTCTCAAATCTGCCAGTTCAGTTCTTTCAACATTTCTGACACTCTTCCGTGGGTGAAACAGACCTATCACTATTCGTGCTACCCTTCTCTGTATACTGATTCGACAAAAATCTTGGGATACCTCCTAATATCGTGCCGGATCTCCTTTTGGCTGAGGTAGTGCAACGATTCGATGTGGCAGGGACTCAACAAGTCGTTGGAAGTCCCCTGCAATAGTGTTGAAGCATTCTACCACTGTAGCCGCCCGTAATCGCCAAAGTGTTTCTGGGGCAGGATTTTGAGCACGAACTGATCTCTCTCTTATGTTCCATAGACGTTCGATGGAACTCATGTCGGGCGATCTGGGTGCCCAAACCACTCGCTCGAGATGTCCAGCTGGTCTTTAAACCAATCGCGAACAATTGTGGCCCGGTGACATGGTGCATTGTCGTCCACAAAATTTCCAATGTTGTTCGGGAGCAAAACGTCCTCCAAGTAGCTGAACGGCGAGAGCACCCAGTCCATCCCATGCACACACAGCCCACACCATTATGGAAGCACCAGAAGCTTGCGTAGTGCCATGTTGAAAACTTGCGTCCGTGGTTTCGTGGGGTGTGCGTCACACTCGAACCTTCAGCCGTCGGCACACGGACCGTGCATCCGAACGTTGAGCGTTGAGCGTGCCGAGTTTCTGACGTCACAGCGTGGAATAGCACGTTCGGGAGTCTTTCCGAACTTGCAGGGCAATATCTGGCATGTCAGATATTCTGAGCGTACGTCTGAGCGTTGACCAATGAGATGGCACAACGCCACCTACGTCACAGGCACGCCATCTGCCTTCAGCATGGTCTGTGAGGCGCCATAGTGGCATTCAATTCAATCTTATATATGTCGTTTCTGAACACCTGTAAATTGAGAATCATTCGAAAACCCGTTGTTAACTGTGTGATTCGTTGCAAGAAAACAATGAGAATTATTGTAACTTGCGTGTTATGAGAGTACATCATTTGAAGGTAGCGACACACTGAGGATCCACCAAAAACGCATTGTTCTTGGTACAATTTGTTACAATTAAATTTCAATTAGTAACATAGTTACGATTAAAGCATTCAGCAAGTGGTAACATCTTATAAGAGGGCCATTAACGAGTTGTTGTCACATTAGCATAGTGAGTAGCGTTGATGATTCAAGACCAGATATATTCTCTGATGATGGTTCCTATCTCCCCAAATCATTTTTTCCATAATATTCGCATATATAATAGGTTCTGATGCTTTATTATTCTCTGCAGAACAGCTTGCGCTACTTGTATAAAGATATTTTGTTCCTTTTTCTTTTGAGTTTCGTGGTTTAAATGTTCTAAAGTTTCTGCTGCTGGGTAGGAACAGTGATAAAGTAAGAATGACTTTAGGGTTTTACTAAAATGTGGGGAAGATAGAATAGTGTTTATCTTACGTGGAGAACTACTGCAAATTTGTGTCGCACTGTTTGTAATGGAACTTTCATAAGCCTGTGTCTTAAATGATTGGACATGGTACTTTCCTTTTTGTCTTAAAACATGTACATCGATACTGAAGTTTTTATTTGTGTATATTAGACACAGAACAATGCGACTAGGATATGAACAATGGAGGAAATGTGCGTTTTAATAGAACTAACTTGGGAATTTTACGCAGCCTGTCGAGTAAACAGTGTGGTTTACGAACTGGAAGCATCCCACAACTGTCGCTGGAGTGCATTGCGATCGCGTATACCACGTTGGTGACCACGTACCGTATGCGCAAGTCGCATCGTTCCTGAGCGTCCAGCAGCCCGTTGAACTTGGCACGCTGAACGCTGACGTTCGACAGCACAGTCCCTGTGCCGACGGCTTTACCATCAGCTCTTATCGACCGAGACCGGGACTCATCTGACCACGCCTCAGTTTTCCAGTGGTATGCCGTGCTGTTAGCACAGACATACGCGTCGGTCGTCTGCTGCCATAGCCCATTAACCCCAAATTTGGCCGCTCTGGCCTAACCGATACGTTCCTCGTACGACCCACATTGATTTCTGCCGCTATTTCACGCAGTGTTGCTTGTCTGCTAGCACTGACAACTCTACGCAGATACCGCTGCTCTCGGTCGTTAAGTGAAGGCCTTTGTTCTTGGTGAGACTTAATGCCTGAACTGTGGTATTCTCGGAACACTCTTGACATCGTGGATGTCGGAATACTGAATTCCCTAACGATTTCCGAAACAGAATGCCCCATGCCTATAGGTCCAGCAACCATTCCGTGTTCAAAGTCTGTAAATTGCCGTCGTGCGCCCATCATGATGTTGGAAGCCTTTCACCATGAGTTACTCGAGTACAGATGACAGCTCCGTCAATGCGCTGGTCTTTTACACCTTGTGTACACGATACTATCGCCATCTGTATGTGTGTGCATATCACTATTCCATGATTTTTGTCATCAGGCCGGCCGGAGTGGCCGTGCGGTTCTAGGCGCTACAGACTGGAGCCGACCGACCGCTCCGGTCGCAGGTTCGAATCCTGCCTCGGGCATGGATGTGTGTGATGTCCTTAGGTTAATTAGGTTTAATTAGTTCTAAGTTTTGGGAGACTGATGACCTCAGAAGTTAAGTCCCATAGTGATCAGCCATTTGAACCATTTGTCATCTCTATCTATATTCCGCTGTACAATATCCTACTCCGTGACATCAGCGAAACAGTTCTAGTTCGGTGATTGAGACGACAAAGTCCAAGGCTTATTCACGTCACAGCACATTCTACCTCTAAATCAATACTTTGTAAACCACTGTGATATGCGTGCCAGAGGGTACCTCCCATTGTACCCATTAATAGAGAGTTTTCCGTTCCATTCCATTCACGTGTGGAGAAATGACTGTTTAAAGGCCTCTGTGCAAACTTCAATTAACCAAATCTTGCGCTCACGACCCCCATGGGTTCGAAATGTGGCGGGGTTGTCATAATTTAAAGCCGGTTCTTGAAACTTTGTAAGTAGGCTTTCTAGGGATACATCTATCATCAAGAGTCTGCCAGATCAGTTCTTTCCACAACTCTCCGACCCTCTCCTGAGGGTCACACCAGCCGATGACCAGTCCTGTTGCCCTTCTCCCTTCCCTGCAAGCGGTTAATATTCCCTTTTCGTTTTTATTTGGTAAGGGGACGTCTCCACCACGTATCCTCCTGCTCCTCCTCCTCCTCCTCCTCCTCCCCCCCCCCCCTATTTTGGAGACTGATAGCATTTCCCCAGTATTATAGCAGAGTGTAGCGCCTAGAACCGCTCGGCCACTCTGGCCGGCCCATATAGAAAGGACGAAAAGAAAGAAAGATAGTGGTTGCAAAAGTATGCACCGTAGCACACATATGGTGCTTGGCACACTACAGATGCAGATGTACACATTATAACCAGAGATGAAAGAAGCTATTAATGACAGAAAGAAATATTCTATGCCCGACCGAGGGTGAATAACGTTCTGAAAGATCTGAATGAAGATGGTGTGGAATATGTGATGCAAATAAAGACAGCAAAAACAAAGAGAATGGTCATCAGTACCAGACGCAGACTGTCCAGTATTAAACTAGGACAATCTACCATTAGCCAAGTAAGTGCATGTAAATATCTTGGAAGCACAATAACTGAGGACTTGAGATGTCACCAGGAGGTGAAAACTCGAACTGCCATAGCGAAGGAGGCATTCAACAGAAAGAGGAGAATATTATGTGGCAAATTAGATAAAGGACTAAGCAAAAGGCTTGGCAAATGTTTTGTCTGGAGTGTGACACTATATGGGGCAGAAACATGGACGCTCAGACGAGAGGATGAAAAAAGGTTAGAAGCATTTGAGATGGGGATGTGGAGGTGAATGGAGAGAATAAGCTGGATGGGAAGAGTGAGTAATGAGAGTATTGGAAAGGGTTGGTGAGAGGAGATGTCTGCTGAAGGTTGTAAGAGAAAGGAGAAAGAACTGGTTGGGACATTCATTGTGAAGGGAGTGCTTGCTAGCTGATGCTTTGGAAGGACTGGTTTGTGGGAGAATACTGAGAGGAAGAAGGAGATACAAGACGACAGACGACATAAAGGGAAGAGGAAATTATGCAGACCTGAAGAGGATATGGCAGAAGACCGGACAGCGTGGAGAAATACCATGTGAAAACCTGCCTTTTGGCAGAACACATGATGATGATGATGATGATGATGATGATGATGATGATGATTGAAAGCCATACTTTGGGACTTTGTAGTCAAATGGTTCAACTGGCTCTGAGCGCTATGGGTCTTTACATCTCAGGTCATCAGTCCCCTAGAACTCAGAACTACTTAAACCTAACTAACCTAAGGACATCACACACATCCATCCTGCGATCGTAGCGGTCGCGCGGTTCCAGACTGAAGCGCCTAGAACCGCTCGGCCGCCAAATTTTGTAGTCTGACCCTTACTTTCTACTGCACAGACAGTGAGACTCGCACTAACTAATAGGGTAATGTAGCCCAGAGCTGCACATCGAACACTGTGCCCGCACCTCTCTGCTGCAACAGAAGTCAGAAGCGTAGATCTCTCGACAGCCTGCATGACTGTCCTCCTAGATGAAGATAGTGATCTTCGTCCCCGTTTCGCAATCCCCCGTCCCCCTACGATTGTTACAGTGCAGCAGGGTTATAATTACCGTCGAAAACGCGGATGGAATGTAAAACTCTCATGTGCAAATTCGCGCACTCCCCGAAACCCCGTACCGGCTGCAGGCAGTTTCATTTGCCCCCATAAACGGAGCCGTCCTCTCCAGAGGCGCAATATTGGTTGCGCAGTGGAGTGCCGCTATAAACCTGCAAAGACCCCCTCCCCCCTCCCTCGTCCCTTTAACCGGGCCACACTCCGTTGTACGTCGGCCCGGGCTCACCCCTGACATTTGCGCGCTCGCACGTGCCCCGTTTTTCCGTCGAATTACTCGGCTACAGCGAGAGGAAGCGCGGGGTGCAGGCTGCGTCCCCCAGGCCCGGACGCGGAATGAGTGCAAGCCCTTGTTGGGCGGAGGCGCGCACGACTGATGCACAAGGCGCGCTTTACGAATACCGGCTCGCAGTGCACCATTCAACGCCTGCGCTCCGCTTTCACGGAAGATCCCCGTGTTGTGTTCTATCTGCGGAATCTCTGTCTCCTGACACCGACTCACTCTTACGCGCATATTTTCACAGGATGGAGGTTATAACGATGCGTAATACGCCCACTCACAAGGGAACCTCCCCATCGCACCCCTCTCAGATTTAGTTATTAGTCGGCACAGTGGATAGGCCTTGAAAAAACTGAACACAGATCAATCGAGAAAACAGGAAGAAGTTGCGTGGAACTATGAAAAAAAAATAAGCAAAATATAGAAACTGAGTAGTCCATGCGCAAGATAGGCAGCATCAAGGATAGTGTGAGCTCAGGAGCGTCGTGGTCCCGAGAGCAGCTGCCGAACGAGAGGTCCTTGGTTCAAGTCTTCCCTCGACTGAAAATTGTACTTTTTTATATAATCAATTTCGCTCTCCAAAATTGCAGGGCATGTTCAGATTTGCTTAGAAATATGCAGGATTTGACGGTCTACACAGGGAAAAATTTGAAAACGTTAAAAACATTTGTTTTGACAGAGCACAGGGAAAACTGTGCGACTGTGAAACTGCCGCATTCATTTGTTGCAGTTAATGCGACAAACTCTTATGTTTTCATCACTTGTTTTGGGAGTGATCATCACATCCACAAGAAAACCTAAATCGGGCAAGGTAGAAGAATCTGTTTACCCATTCGCCAAGTGTACAAGTGAGGTAGGTCGACAACATATTCCTGTCATGTGACTCACATGCCGTCACCAGTATCCTATAGAATATAACAGATGTGTTTTCCTGTGGAGGAATCGGTTGACCTATGACCTTGCGATCAAATGATTTCGGTTCCCATTGGAGAGGCACGTCCTTTCGTCTACTAATCGCACGGTTTTGCGGTGCGGTCGCAAAACACACACTAAACTTATTACAATGAACAGAGACGACAATAAACGGACAGATCATAACTTTGAGAAAATAAAGAAAGTAAAATTTCACTCGAGGTAAGACTTGAACCAAGCACCTCTCTTTCCGCAGCTGCTCACGCTAATCACGGGACCACGGCGCTCCTGAGCTCACACTATCCTTAACGTTGCTATCTTTCTCATAGACAACTAATTTTGTATATTTTGCTTATTTTTTTCGTAGTTCCACACAACTTTTTCCTGTCTTCTCGACTGATCTGTGTTCAGTTTTTCAAGGCGTATCCACTGTGGCAAATTATAACTAAATCTGAGGGGGGGGGGGGGGGGGGGTGCGATGGGAAGGTTCCCTTGTTAGAAACGAAGCACGTTCAGTTCGGCTAAGTAATACGACACAACTACGTATCATTGCCTAATTGTCTAGTATATACAGTCTTGATTGCACCACAAGTGTACACGAATTTAACTTTTACATTTGGTACGGGATTTCGTGTTCTTATGTTCATTGGAGGTGGGGTGGAGAGAAAGGAAAGGAAAGGGAAAGAACTAATCATACCAGCTGCATCGGGACTTCATGCGGAATCGTGTGTGCTGGACCGGGACTCGAACTCGTGATCTCGTGCTTATTAGGCAGTTGCGTTACCCACTGCACCACCTGGACGCCGTGTTTGTAGCGGACTGCCTCGGCACGCTACGCGGCTGACACACACTCCAATCCAGCGCCACCTATCCGCATTTCCCCACCATGTCCTCCACGCTCGCTAATTTTAGATTCCTGCCGGAGGCCTAGGGTAAATGTGCATCTGCATTGGATGTTACGGATTCATAGCCAATCGAGGAAAGTCAGTTATATGAATACCCTTCTTGCAGCGGTGTACCGTAGGTCTCTAGAAGAGCGTAGCGTTCCAAAGGATTGGAAAAGGGCACAGGTCATCCCCGTTTTCAAGAAGGGACGTCGAACAGATGTGCAGAACTATAGACCTATATCTCTAACGTAGATCAGCTGTAGAATTTTAGAACACGTATTATGTTCGAGTATAATGACTTTTCTGCAGACTAGAAATCTATTCTGTAGGAATCAGCATGGGTTTCGAAAATGACGATCGTGTGAAACCCAGCACTCACTGTTCGTCCATGAGACTCAGAGGGCCATAGACACGCGTTCCCAGGTAGATGCCATGTTTCTTGGTTTCCGCAAGGCGATACAGTTCCCCACAGTCGTTTAATGAACAAAGTAAGAGCATATGGACTATCAGACCAATTGTGGAATTGGATTGAAGAGTTCCTAGATAACAGAACGCAGCATGTCATTCTCAATGGAGAGAAGTCTTCCAAAGTAAGGGTGATTTCAGGTGTACCTTGTGGATGACATTGGAAGTTCACTGAGGCTGTTTTCGGATGATGCTGTGGTATATCGACAGGTTGTAACAATGGAAAATTGTACAGAAGTGCAGGGAGGATCTGCAACGAATTGGAGCATGGTGCAGGGAATGGCAATTGAATTTCAATGTAGACAAGTGTAATGTGCTGCGAATACGTAGAAAGATAGATCCCTTATCATTTAGCTACAATATAGCAGGTCAGCAAGTGGAAGCAGTTAATTCCATAAATTGTCTGGGAGTATGCATTAGGAGTGATTTAAAATGGAATGACCATATAAAATTAATCGTGGGTAAAGCAGATAGATTCATTGGAAGAATCCTAAGGAAATGCAATCCGAAAACAAAGAAAGTAGGTTACAGTACACTAGTTCGCCCACTGTTAAATACTGCTCACCGGTGTGGGATCCGTACCAGATAGGGTTGATAGAAGAGATAGAGAAGATGCAAAGGAGAGCAGTGCGCTTCGTTACAGGATCATTTACTAATCGCGAAAGTATTACGGAGATGTTAGATAAACTCCAGTGGAAGACTCTGCAGGAGAGATGTTCAGTAGCTCGGTACGGGCTTTTGTTGAAGTTTCGAGAACATACCTTGACAGAGGAGTCAAGCAGTATATTGCTCCCTCCTACGTGTATCTAGCGAAGAGACCATGGGGATAAAATCAGAGAGATTAGAGCCCACACAGAGGCATACCGACAATCCTTCTTTCCACGAACAATACGAGACTGGAATAGAAGGGAGAACCGATAGAGGTACACAAGGTACCCTCCGCCACACACCGTCAGGTGGCTTGCGGAGTATGGATGTAGATGTTCTTTCGGGCATGAGCGGATTCATACTTACGTTAGACTTGTAGCCTCTAGCGAGCACGGTTGGACACGGCCGCGACTGCGGATGGGTGGTGCTTGGTTGGAGTTTTGGTCACCCAGGGGGTGTGCAGAGATGTTCCGCGCGCATGCGACGAGCACTGCGTCCGGTTTGCGCTGTGGTCAACGCTGCTGCCTAGTGAGCAGGAGGTCCTGTGTTCGAATCCCAGCCCGGCTCACGCTTTCGCTCGTCACCCCTAATTCCGCATGAAGTCCCAATGCAGCTGGTATCGTAGTTCGCTCTTTTCCCTTTCTCCCCAGTCCATTTGTGGTGTACGTAATATGTATCACAGCTGCGTGGTGTCTGCTCTTTCCGACGTGTCCGCAGGGATCCACTGTCACACTTTCTTTGACCATCGCGTCGTCTATTTTTGCATGTTAATGAAATTATATTTCGAAATCTCAATATCTCCTGAATTAACTTTAAGTGAAAACAATTACCTCACAAAGTTTATAGCTGAAACTGTGTCTCTGCGACAATAATAATATGAAATTATATAAATGCATTGTGTCTGTTCTTTCAGACATGTCTACATTACATAATGTAGAATACTCCTGTATGTAGCTAAAATCCATGAAGTGATGCGTTACCGCTAAAGTGTGTGTGAAATCTTATGGGACTTAACTGCTAATGTCGTCAGTCCCTACGCTTACCCACTACTTAACCTAAATTATCCTAAGGACAAACACAGACACCCACGCCGGAGGGAGGACTCGAGCCTCTGCCAGGACCAGCCGCACCAAAGGGTGCGTCTATAAACGGACATAGGCATGGGAATGGAGCGGCGAGTCACAGAGATGGGACTACTTCCATGGTGAATGCCCATCTCAAGCGTACTGGGCAGGTTCAAATGGCTCTGAGCATTAAGGGACTCAGCTGTTGACGTCATCAGTCCCCTAGAACTTCGAACTACTTACACCTAACTAACCTAAGGACATCGCACACATCCATGCCCGAGACAGGGTTCGCACGTGCGACCGCAGTAGCAGCGCGGTTCCATACTGAAGCGCCTAGAACCGCTCGGCCACACCGGCCGGCTACTGGTCAGGAATACTGTAAGAACTGTCAAGAACTATGCTAATACAATGACAGTGTCGGTCGAGCAAAATAACGTACTTAAGCTTTAACCCTTGCATGTATGTAACCGAAGCGTGAACGATTATGCTGTATATATTACAAGACTACGTTAGTGAATAGACTGTGTCGTCAAGATCATAAATGTTGCGGGACTAAATTTCCCATAAACAGCGTTGTTGTGTGTCCGTGTGTTTAATTAACTTGTCTACAACCTCATATTTCAATGCACTCCCACGATTAAGAATTTTAGATTCACAGTTCACAGAAATAACCGGACGAAGCAGCTTGAGTTGGTAAGGAACGCACACAACAAAAATGTTTCAACTCGGCGCAGACCTTTGCCTTATGGCAAAATTGAACTACAAGCGAAAATAAGTCACACACGTCTGTTATTCAATTGATACATTGTGCCAGTAGTACTGAAAACCAAGGAGAAATCTTCGTGGGGAATTAGGGTTCGCCGCGCGGGATTAGCCGAGCGGTCGCGGGCGTTGCAGTCATGGATTCTGCTGCTGGTCCCGGCGGAGGTTCGAGTTCTCCCTCGGGCATCGGTGTGTGTGTTTGTCCCTAGATTAATTTAGGAGAGCTGCATCAAACCAGTCTCAGGACTGAAGACAACAACAACAGTGTGTAAGCTTAGGGACTGATCACCTTAGCAGGTAAGTACCATAGGATTTTAAAAAAAATTAGAGTTCAGAGAGAGGAAATTAATTTGAAGACTGCTCACGACGTTATAATTTTGTAATAGATGGCAAAGGACTTAGTGGATCAGCTTAACGGAATGGATATCTTGAAACGGGCTTACAACACTGACATAAACAAGAGTAAAAGTGGGGTGATTAAATACATTCGAATTAAATCAGGCGACGCTGAAGGAATTAATTAGAACTGAGACACAAAGCAGAAGATAAGTTTTGCAGTGTGGGTAGCAAAAGAACAGACGATGGCCGAAGTAGAGAGATGTAAAAGGCATAAGAAACAGAAGGCAAAAACACTATACGAAAAAATCAAAATTGTCGATTACTTCTCACTGTGATTACTCCAATTTCCTTAAACTATAAAAAATGTTTCTGAATGTTGTACTTGGTCAGTACTTACTTTTTGGTATGGCCCATTGCTCCAATCCTTTTGGAATGAAGTAAATGAAAAATTGAGAACCTTCATTCCGTTGTCACCATGACATAAATGGGTACCTTAGGATGTTACTACTTTTGCCTGTGTTACGCAACAATGAAGATGAAGATGTACGCTACATACATGGTTTACACACCAAGAACAATAGGTATGCAGTTTAAACATCAGGAAGAAATTCCATTTCACTGTATGCTCGTTATGGGTACGATAGAAAATGGTAAAATTTCTCACGTTGTATGCCAGTAAACTGCACGCTGTCATGCGTCAATTTGAAACGCTGAATTATTTAACATAAGTAAAAGCAGTCCAGAGATTGCATAAGTGGAGAAGCAGCTTACAAACCAAAGAGCAACCAAATAATAAAAGGCAAAGATATTACTGTTTATGTTAAAAGTTAAGAACAACAATTATTTGCCTTTAGCTCCTAAATTTCATTTCCGTTTCTTAACCAAAAAACTTTTTGCGAGATATGTTTGGCGATGAAACAAGCATAACATTCAGTTGCGAAAGACGAAGAACTTTGATTCTCATCCACTCGATAAACAGCATTGAAATACCAACTGAGGAAGAATAATTTAAACATATGAACAACACAGGAAAGATTGTCTGTAGACAGACATTTTAACCCAAAAAATTTCTCTTATTCTCGTCTCAAGAAGCAAAGTTTATATACGGCAGCATCGTCTGAAATTGTACTAAATTACTAGTAGCTCCGAAATTTGGGCATCGGGAATGTAAAATTAGAAAGTGCTTCTCAAGTTCTAGCTAAGAAGCGTTTTTTTTTTTTTTTTTTGGGCGTAGCCACCTAGTGCAATAAAAGAACGCCTACCAAATCTAACACATACCTAACATTTCCTTTCAATACACATAACAACAAAGCATTAGTTTACCCAGTTGCAATACTATGTTCGTATAAAGTACCAACAATTCAATTTATTTATTATTTAAGTTTCGTCAGTTGCACATAATTTTTTATGGTGACTAGTTTCGAACGCGTGCTTTCATTCTAAAACACTCCTGCGAAACGTAGACGCAGCGCATGATCACACAGGAAACAACTAAACGCACCTGTAGAGTTCTCCTAACTAGATTAGTCACGTTGACAAGGTGTGTAAACAAGTTTCTTTGAATATACCACTGGTACTGAGTTACGGTTAACCCACATATATTACGCTGACCTGATGTTTGAACAAGTCTTTTGAGTGTATCATTGGAATTACGCTTCGTCAGTCATTTGAAATACGGGCAATGGTTTGAGAATGGACGCAAGCGTTCGAAAATAATCACCGTCAAAAATAGTTTGCAACTGAGATGGAAATCTAAGTAATAATTAAGAAGTAAGCATTAATTAGGATCTCTTACGAAGTGATAGGTACTGACATCAGCTTATCCATAACTGAAGAAACTGTTAATAGGTGAACATTTTGTGTCAATGCTATAGAAGCTTTAGGTTTTAAGAGTTGACAGTACGGAACTGATAGAGCCCAATGTGGCGTAAAGCAACAATATGAGGCCTACTTCCGAACAAAATATCATTGTCCTTAGAACCTCAAGGTAAAGGTGCCAAGGTGAAAAATACAGCAAACGTCATTCAGGCAAACACCAGTGCTGTTTGAACTCCTCTGGTGCTTATTTCTGTAGTTCTGCCTGCAATGCAGGAAATCGACCGATATCGAGGAGTGCAATAATTTTAGCCGTGACGTGCAATAAACATAGCTCGAGCTTATCTTGTAGCCGTGACACACAATGGGGGGAGAGAGAGAGAGAGAGAGAGAGAGAGAGAGACGCGGGCTCCGGGGGGGGGGGGGGGGGGGGGGAGATAGGGAGTAGTTCAATATCAGCGATATGTCTCCAATGTCAATGACTACAGCAATGTGGACCTATTGGTTTTCTTTCCTGTATTTGATTTTGTAACAGTTGTATCTTTCCCTTTGACGTTAAAGGCGCTCGATACACTTAAGACTGTTACTTATTCTGCTGTACGGCTTGTATTGAAATTTTGCGTACTAGCTCTGTATTACAGTGTCGAAGATCTTAGACAAATCTAAGATAGGACCACGCTCCAGTTTTATAAAGGATATCAGAAAGTATTCCAGTTCCCAATCAAAAATCTTACGAAACGCCTTTTATAAAAATCAGGTTACCCTCCATTCAGAGGCTGTTTCACGCAGCGACTGTTATTGGCTTGTAAATAATAGATTTCATCTATCAGTCGTCCTTTTGAAATTTTATTGGCAGATCTAGTTTTCAGCTAGAAACTAGCCATTCTCAATGCACTATCATTTTTTATCAATACCATTACATGCATTGATCAAAAATGGTAGTGCATTGAGAATGGCTAGCTTCTAGCTAAAATGTAGGTCTGCCAATAAAGTTTTATAAAAGTTCTTTTACAAAGTTTTTTATTTTTATTTTTTATTTATTTATTTATTTACGGTGTAATACAGGTCTTAGAGTTCATAACACCAAGAAGGAGTTGTGCGAGATAAACGAAAGTTGGTAGGCGCGTTTGTAGCTCCACTATGAGGATGCACATCAGGCCTGCTTTAAATACACGCTGTAACTGTGAGCGTTAGTTACCTTCTATATTGGACGTGGTGAGTTGATTTTAGCCGAGAATGTCTTTAAGACGAGAAAGACACCATTGTCAGCTCGTCACTGCGTTTGAACGAGTCTTTGTAAAAGCGCTATGAGGAGCTGAATGTTCCTTCCGTGGTACTCCTTAAAGACGTGGCAGGAACATAGCCACTGTATATAACTGCTGGCTGCGGTGGTCACGACAATGTACGATCACAAGAAGACAGGACTCAGCTCGGCTACGTGGCGCTGCCGAAAGGCAAGGCCACCGTCTTCGGCGTGTGGTCGCGGCGCATTTGCTGCAACTGCAGCAACAATTTGAGCAGCAGTTGGCACCACAATGCCTCAACGAACTGTTACAAAACTGTTACTTCAAGGAAAGCTCCGATCCAGTCGCCTTGTAGCGTGCATTCTGTTGACCCCAAACCACCGACTTGAGTGGCGTCAAGCGAGAGCTCATTAGAGGGTAGGGCCTGGAGGTCTGTTTTGTTTTCTGACGGAAGCTGGTCCTGCCTGGGTGCCAGTGACGGACTTGATTAGGAAGAGGCCAGTAAAGGGCCAGCAAACCAACCTGTATACATACTTGACACTCTGGACCCACACCTGCAGTTGTGGCCTGGAGTGCAGTTTCGTATGACAGCAGGAACGCTGCCGCGGTTTACCCCACGCATCCTGACTACAGATTTGTACGTCAGTCAGGTGATTCGATGTGGTGTGCCGCGTTTACATTAACCAGTGAACTTACAGTGGTAACAACTTAAATGCGTTTCCTAGACAGACGTGTTCCCGAAATTTAATTACTCTACATTAATAATTTTTCGGTGTAGCGATTGTTTTCTGTCAGTGTATTTTGTTTTTTCTGCCAACAGTGGCAAAAACAATAGCAAGTGCCAAAGCATTGTGGAAATCTGACCTATGGATTGTTAAGCTTACATCTGTGACGTGCTGTATGTAAGCAGTGATTGAGGTAACATTTACTTATTGACCAAATGATCACTGGATTACATTAGATTAGATTAGTACTTGTTTCATAGATCATGAATACGACGCTTCGTAATGATGTGGAACGTGTAAGGTTAATAAAAGGAGTCTACACAAGATATTACATTATACAAAATATTACATGATACTTAATATTTGTAATTTTTTTGGGGGGGGGGAGGGAAATTACCCGCTTACTATATCCAAAAATTCGTCCAATGAGTAGGAGGAGTTGCCAGAAGTTCTTTTAAATTCCTTTTAAATGCTATATGACTCTCTGTCAGACATTTGGTGCTATTAGGTAAGAGACCAAAGACTTGTGGCAGCATAATTTACCCCCTTCTGAGCCAAAGTTAGATTTAATCTTCAGTAGTGAAGATCATCCTTTCTCCTAGTGTTGTAGCCATGTACACTGCTATTACTTTTGAATTCGTACGGATTGTTAAGCACAAATTTCATAAGTTATATATATATATATCCAATAATTTCAACTGCCCTAAACTTCCCTCGTTTACATGCTTAAAGTCTAATATTTAGCACATTAACTAATATGTAATCAAACTTTGGAGCGGGTTTATACACGAGAGTTCGATTCTTCAGAGATTCTGGGATTTACTGGTTGCTACATATTTTGCGACTGTTGTTTCCTGCGACTCGTCGCCAATTGGATAGTTGAACATTAATGAGACTTTGCGCCTAATTCGACGAGCCACGTTTCGTTTATTTACGTTGACGGTCTGTTGCCAGTGTTCCCCTGTAGCGTCGACGTGCTGCGATCTCATAGCATTTCGTTACAGTTTTATGGCGTGGGACCTTTTCTGTGTACAACAGCCTCACGGACCTCCCACCGGTAAGACGCCGGACTCGCATTTGGGAGGATGGAGGTTCAGATCTCCGTCTGGCCGTCCATCTCCATCTGCATCCATATCTACATCTCGATACTCTGCAAATCACATTCAAGTGCCTGGTAGAGGCTTCATCGAGCCACCTTCACAATTCTGTCATTTCACGCTCTTGCTTTCCGTGATTGCCTAAACAGTTTAAGGTAAATGCTAGGACTGTTTCCTCGGAAGGGCGCGGTACATTTCCTTGCCCTCTCAGAGTTTCTGCTCCCTCTCTAATAACCTTTCCTTCGAGAGGACTTAATCATCTTTCTTTCCTCTACATATTTTCCGACGTGATCCTCTAGATAATTTGTGTGTGTTGCGAGGCCTAAGTGCCCAATAACAGTCTCGAAATTACTTGTAAAATATAGTTGTTTCCGCCTATTAAGAGCGTGGTGTTGTTTTCTATCATCTGGGGAGGTCTCAGTCCTGTCCCAAAGCTGGTCCTCAACCAACAAGCCCATTCTCTGTACGCTGGACGACTTCGCGGCACGATCGAACTGCCTTCCGAAAGTCAAGAGATACGGCACCAACCTGGTCGCCTTTATCTACCGCCTTCTGGATCTCTTGGACGAACTGAGCGCGCTGAGTTTCAAAGACCTCTGTTTGTAGAATTCTTGTTGACTCCTGTAAGAGGAAATGTTTGTTCTCGTAAAGCTACATAATACGCGAGCATGAATAATGTTTCGTAATTATGGTTGTCATGTTTGAAGGCCTATAACTACGTCCTATGACGTATCTGCCGGACCGTCTATTCCGATCTACACTGAAGCGCCAAAGAAACTGGTATAGTCATACGTATTCAAATACAGACGTATGTAAACAGGCAGAATACAGCGCGCCGGTCAGCAACGCCTATATAAAACAACAAGTGTCTGGGGCAGTTCTTAGATCGGTTACTGCTGCTAAAATGGCAGGTTATCAAGATCTAAGTGAGTTTGAACGTGGTGTAAAAGTCGGCGCAGGAGCGATGGGATACAGCATCTCCGAGGCAGCGATGAAGTGGTGATTTTCTCGTACGACTATTTCACGTGTGTATCGTGAATATTAGGAATCTGGTAAAACACCAAATCTCAGACATCGCTGCAGCAGGAAAAAGATCCTGCAAGAACGACGACTGAAGCGTGACAGAAGTGCAACCCTTCAGCAAATTGCTACTGATTTCAATGTTGGGTCATAAACGTCAGCGTGCGAACCATTCAACGAAAAATCATCGATATCGGCTTTCGGAGCCGAAGGCCCACTCATGTACCATTGTTGACTGCACTGCACAACACAAAGCTTTACGCTTCGCGTCGCCCCGTCAACACCGATACTGAATTGTTCATGACTGGAAACATGTTGCCTGGTCCGACGATTCTCGTCTCAAATTGTATTGAGCAGATGGATGTGTACAGGCGCGGAGACAACCTCACGGAATGAATGTACCCTGCATGTCACCAGGGGTCTGTTCAAGCTGGTGGATACTCTGTAATGGTGTAAGGCGTGTGCAGTTGGAGTGACATGGAAATCCTGATACGTCTAGATACTAATCTGACGGGTGGCACGTGCGTAAGCATCCTGTCTGATCACCTGCATCCATTCATGTCCGTTGTGCATTCCGACGGACTTTGGCAGTTTCAGCAGAACAATGCGGCACCCCACTCGTCCAGGACTGCTACAGAGTCGATCCATGAAAACTCTTCTGAATTTAAACATTTCCGCTGGCCACCAGATTCCCCAGACATGAGTATTATTGTGTATATCTGGGATGCCTTGCAACGTGCTGTTCAGGAGGGATCTCCACCCCCTCGTACTCTTACGGATTTATGGACAGCCCTGCAGGATTCATGGTGTCAGTTCTCCACACTACTACTTCAGACCTTAATCGTGTCCATACAACGTCGTGTTGGACCACTTTTGCGTGCTTGCGAGGGTCCTACACGATATTAGGCAGGTGTACCAGTTTCTTTGGCAGTTAAGTGTACGTTACGCACCAGAAACATTCTTGGACATGAGTAACAAGAGATGGAAGTAAAACTTAAAGATTTATTTCAAGAGTTATTTGCAGCATGTTCTTGCCTCAGAAGAGGCATCTGTATTCTGAAGATAATGCCCCTGGAAGCTGAATGTCTCAAAAAAATTTCGTAACTCATTAGTGAACGCAGAGTAAACTAGTTTTTTTCATTTTTTATCACCTATAGCAGTAATCATGAGGCTCCAAACGTAGCTAAACGTCATTTATTCTAGGCAATGCGTTTTTCCAGTTAAGGTCGCGATCTACCGGTAGTCCCAAAAACATAACACTTTCTACATCTTGTATTTCATTGTTTGACAAAATTCTTGTTGTAACTTGTGGAATTCTGTGTGTGTACTGAGTCTTGTCAAAATACCATGATGATCCATGTACATTGAATCATGTTGATAGTTTCGAATATTTCATTAACTGCCTTTTCAGTAAGGGGAATTGATTATGCTTTTTTTTGTTTCGATACCTGTATCAGGACGTCGTTATCAGGAGAAAGAAAACTGGCGTTCTACGGATCGGAGCGTGGAATGTCAGATCCCTTAATCGGGCAGGTAGGTTAGAAAATTTAAAAAGGGAAATGGATAGGTTAAAGTTAGATATAGTGGGAATTAGTGAAGTTCGGTGGCAGGAGGAACAAGACTTTTGGTCAGGTGAATACAGGGTTATAAATACAAAATCAAATAGGGGTAATGCAGGAGTAAGTTTAATAATGAATAGGAAAATAGGAATGCGGGTAAGCTACTACAAACAGCATAGTGAACGCATTATTGTGGCCAAGATAGACACAAAGCCCATGCCTACTACAGTAGTACAAGTTTATATGCCAACTAGCTCTGCAGATGACGAAGAAATTGAAGAATTGTATGATGAAATAAAAGAAAGGGAGACGAAAATTTAATAGTCATGGGTGACTGGAATTCGAGTGTAGGAAAAGGGAGAGAAGGAAACATAGTAGGTGATTATGGATTGGGGCTAAGAAATGAAAGAGGGAGCCGTCTGGTAGAATTTTGCACAGAGCATAACTTACTCATAGCTAACACTTGGTTCAAGAATCATAACAGAAGGTTGTATACCTGGAAGAATCCTGGAGATTCTAAAAGGTATCAGATAGATTATATAATGGTAAGACAGAGATTTAGGAATCAGGTTTTAAATTGTAAGACATTTCCAGGGGTAGATGTGGACTCTGACCACAATCTGTTGGTTATGACCTGTAGCTTAAAACTGAAGAACCTGCAAAAAGGTGGGAATTTAAGGACATGGGATCTGGATAAGCTGAAAGAACCAGAGGTTGTAGAGAGTTTCAAGGAGAGAATAAGGGAACAATTGACAGGAATTGGGGAAAGAAATACAGTAGAAGAAGAATGGGTAGCTCTGAGGGATGAAGTAGTGAAGGCAGCAGAGGATAAAGTAGGTAAAAAGACGAGGGCTGCTAGAAATCCTTGGGTAACAGAAGAAATATTGAATTTAATCGATGAAAGGAGAAAATATAAAAATGTAGTAAATGAAGCAGGCAAAAAGGAATACAAATGTCTCAAAAATGAGATCGACAGGAAGTGCAAAATGGCTAAGCATGGATGGCTAGAGGAAAAATGTAAGGATGTAGAAGCTTATCTCACTAAGGGTAAGATAGATACTGCCTGCAGGAAAATTAAAGAGACCTTTGGAGGTAAGAGAACCACATGTATGAATATCAAGAGCTCAGATGGCAACCCAGTTCTAAGCAAAGAAGGGAAGGCAGAAAGGTGGAAGGAGTATATAGAAGGTTTATACAAGGGCGATGTACTTGAGGACAGTATTATGGAAATGGAAGAGGATGTAGATGAAGACGAAATGGGAGATAAGATACTGCGTGAAGAGTTTGAAAGAGCACTGAAAGACCTGAGTCGAAACAAGGCGCCCGGAGTAGACAACATTCCATTAGAACTACTGATGGCCTTGGGAGAGCCAGTCATGACAAAACTCTACCAGCTGGTAAGCAAGATGTATGAGACAGGCGAAATACCCTCAGACTTCAAGAAGAATATAATAATTCCAATCCCAAAGAAAGCAGGTGCTGACAGATGTGAAAATTACCGAACTATCAGTTTAATAAGTCACAGCTGCAAAATACTAACGCGAATTCTTTACAGACGAATGAAAAAACTGGTAGATGCAGATCTCGGGGAGGATCAGTTTGGATTCCGTAGAAATGTTGGAACACGTGAGGCAATACTGACCTTAAGACTTATCTTAGAAGAAAGATTAAGAAAAGGCAAACCTACGTTTCTAGCATTTGTAGACTT
This sequence comes from Schistocerca gregaria, assembly GCF_023897955.1. Taxonomy (NCBI): domain Eukaryota; kingdom Metazoa; phylum Arthropoda; class Insecta; order Orthoptera; family Acrididae; genus Schistocerca; species Schistocerca gregaria. The sequence continues at coordinate 942,314,526 of NC_064922.1, read as the reverse complement.
AGAGAAAGCTTTTGACAATGTTGACTGGAATACTCTTTTTCAAATTCTAAAGGTGGCAGGGGTAAAATACAGGGAGCGAAAGGCTATTTACAAATTGTACAGAAACCAGATGGCAGTTATTGGAGTCGAGGGGCATGAAAGGGAAGCAGTGGTTGGGAAAGGAGTGAGACAGGGTTGTAGCTTCTCCCCGATGTTATTCAATCTGTATATTGAGCAAGCAGTAAAGGAAACAACAGAAAATTTGGAGTAGGTATTAAAATTCATGGAGAAGAAGTAAAAACTTTGAGGTTCGCCGATGACATTGTAATTTTGTCAGAGACGGCAAAGGACTTGGAAGAACAGTTGAACGGAATGGACAGTGTCTTGAAAGGAGGATATAACATGAACATCAACAAAAGCAAAACGAGGATAATGGAATGTAGTCAAATTAAATCAGGTGATGCTGAGGGAATTAGATTAGGAAATGAGACACTTAAAGTAGTAAAGGAGTTTTGCTATTTAGGAAGTAAAATAACTGATGATGGTCGAAGTAGAGAGGATATAAAATGTAGACTGGCAATGGCCAGGAAAGCGTTTCTGAAGAAGATAAATTTGTTAACATCGAGTATAGATTTAAGTGTCATGAAGTCGTTTCTGACAGTATTTGTTTGGAGTGTAGCCATGTATGGAAGTGAAACATGGACGATAACTAGTTTGGACAAGAAGAGAATAGAAGCTTTCGAAATGTTGTGCTACAGAAGAATGCTGAAGATAAGGTGGATAGATCACGTAACTAATGAGGAGGGTATTGAATAGGATTGGGGAGAAGAGAAGTTTGTGGCACAACGTGACTAGAAGAAGGGATCGGTTAGTCGGACATGTTTTGAGGCATCAAGGGATCACAAATTTAGCATTGGAAGGGAGCGTGGAGGGTAAAAATCGTAGAGGGAGACCAAGAGACGAATACACTAAGCAGATTCAGAAGGATGTAGGTTGCAGTAGGTACTGGGAGATGAAGAAGCTTGCACAGGATAGAGTAGCATGGAGAGCTTCTTTTTGGATTAACGCTGATCTATATTTCCGAATTCTGTGTTTGCGTCCGAAGATGACAAGAGCCGAAAGGCGTAACTTCAGGAAATGTTACAAAAATCTAATTAAATTATCATTAAGAGATCTAGATGGATTTGCTCGTAATATAAACTGACAATTAACTTGTTATTCAACAATGGGTGTGCTACGTGCAAGACTGTGGAGAATTCACGATTTTAGTATAAAATTATCGCTATTACTTAAAACATAAGTTTGTGGAGGTGGTGCTGCATAACACACGAGTATAAAGTTGAGCTACTCGCCTAGGGGGTGGCTGGGTTCCGCCAAGTTTGCGAAGTTTTGCACGGCTTCCAACGCATTTTGGAGGCTGCCGTGCATGAATAATGAGGTAGTGCCTTTATCTCCCACACCGCTGAATAATTAGCGCGCTAAGAGAGTTGCTTTGGAAGGTGTTTAGACTTTTTCAAAACATTTCTCTATTACTGCCTTAAATATTTTAATGTTTGCTTGGTGTGTCACTACTGCACTTTTAAAAAACAAAGTTTGGTTTCAGTCATCATCTCCCTTTCATTCGGCAACCTACGGACTCCCAGTTGGTTGTCTTCAAAGACAAGCTAAAAATATGGTCCATCGCATCTGTGCGCTCTGGTTGCATACGTGAATCGGCATGCGTGATGACGTAATTTGATAGATTTTTTTCTCTTCATAAAACCAGGAATCAAAGGCAGTAAATTACCACGAAAAATAGTAGAAAAATCGCTATCTTACCTACTAGTACACGAATAGTACACGCGATGAATCGCCGTTGAAGATGCCGCTGCTGGCTGGAACCACGTGCTCTCGATGTCGCTTCTTCTTCCGCGAATTACTTTTTTATCACTCCTAACTACTGCTAAAACTCGGTGCACACAACTGTTGCAAAATTCATAAGATGGTATCTTATGTCCGAAGGAACAGATATCATCGGTGACCTTGCAGCTCTCTTAGAATGAAATGATGATTAAATCAAGATTCTAAGCTGTCGACAGGCGTTGTTATACATCAACGACCGAGCGAGGTGGCGCAGTGGTTAGCACATTGGACTCTGATCCGGGAGGACAACGGTTCAATCCCGCGTCCGGCAACCCTGATTTAGGGTTGCCGTGATTTTCCTAAATCGCTCCAGGCAAATGCCGGGATGGTTCCTTAGAAAGGGCACGGCCGACTTCCTTCCCGTCCTTCCTTAATCCGATGAGACCGATGACCTCGCTGTTTGGTCTGCTCCCCCAAACAATCCAATCCAATCCTATCCTTATTGACTGGACTGGACATATACATTAACGGGGACAGTTGAAAATGTGTGCCCCGATCGGGACTCGAACCCGGTAACTCCTGCTTACATGGCAGACGCTCTATCCACCTGAGCCACCGAGGGCACAGAGGATAGCGCGACTGCAGGGATTATCCCTTGCACGCTCCCCGTGAGACCCACATTCCCGTCCTAATGCCCACACACTACATTCCTAGTGCCCCTGACCATTACACTCATTACTTGCGGCAGACAGCCTTACCGAGTCACGTAAGAGTTCGGACAATGCGTGTGCATCCAGCACAGGAGGTGGTCAATGGCCATGTAAGCAGGAGATCGCGGCTTCGAGTCCCGGTCGGGGCACACATTTTCAGCTGTTCAAATGGTTCAAATGGCTCTGAGCACTTTGCGACTTACCTTCTGAGGTCATCAGTCGCCTAGAACTTAGAAGTAATTAAACCTAACTAAGCTAAGGACATCACACACATCCATGCCCGAGGCAGGATTCGAATCTGCGACCGTAGCGGTCGCTCGGTTCGAGTGTAGCGCCTAGAACCGCACGGCCACTCCGGCCGGCTTTTCAACTGTCCCCGTTGATGTGTATCAACGGCTGTCGACAGCTTAGGATCATTAGATCACAGAATGTCGTTAAGTGTGAGAATTACAATTGTAATTTCACAACTATTAAATAAACCTAATATTCAGTCCCTACCCGATCTCATATTTAACTATTGCGAGAGGTTCTGCCTATCGACGTTCGGATAATACTTCTGGAAACACTCAGGAAAGTTTAGAATTGGATTTGAATCCTGCAGAGTTCATATTCCGGAACTAACACTTTCCAAGATCCAATCCTGTTCCAGCATTTTTCAAGACTCTTATTCCTCAACTAACACTTTCCAGGTTCCTATCCCAGGTGAGCCCCGAATTGCGAGCTAACATTCCAAAGATGTTCGGGCTCACACGTCGTTACTCTTCGCCGAAATGTTTCGGCTCAAACTCGTCTAGGGGTTGAACCGCACGTGTCGCATTACACGCCCTAAATTAGACACTTGTGACCCTTTGGTACAACTGTCTGGCTGGTGGCAAGTTTGCGAAATACAAAGTTAATAAAACATGTAATAACAGTAATAATAATATCGGGAACTAAATTAACGACCCATAAGTGATGTAGGCCACACAGTTGCGAAGTTTTTAGAATATTGTTTATTCAGAAAGCAAACTAATAGCGAAAGTGGTCTTATTTAGAATTACTTTTACAGTCGAGCGCGTATCCATTTGACACAATTCGATCATTCACAATCTGATCGCGAATTAAAAGTCCAGTACTCCACCTCGTTAACTGCGCGAAGAGTTACAGTACACATCCGGGGCGCGGCTGCTCACCGCTCAGAGACGAAGTCCCGCGATATGTCTCAAGGCGAAATTTTCAAAGTCGTTTCACTTCCTAGCTGCCTAAGACCGACCGTCCCCTTTCGCGCCTCCACCAGCACTGTCCCTCTGCACGTCCCCGGCCACGTTTCCCGCGCACCGAACATCCTCGCTCAACTGACTAGTGCACTTCCCTTCCCAGAAGCCGTCCATCTGATTTGCTACAGCTTATTGTACGTTATTTTACATTTCAACATAATTAAATAATCAAAGCTTGACCACGTTAAATTCTTTTACACAAAACCAGTAAAATTTCCTTCTTAACTTTGAATGTCGTAGACAGTAGCCCTGCACCAATGTGCTTTCTGATATTTAAAAAAATAAATAAATAACAAAAGTAACTTCTATGCACTAAACTTTACAACAATTATTCTATTACCTAATGATTCAATAAGGTGTCATGCTCTCATCGTTCAGTGTGTTTTGTGTGGAGCAAATGGTGATCTAATGCTTAACTGAAAATACTGATGATTTAAATTTACTGTATCTTTTAAACAAAGTTACAGAGTTGATATTTACAGCATTTGTCATTTTAATGATGCGCTTCTATATGAAATGTCGATCGTTAAGATGGAATAAAGCTTCAAGATTTTAGCATTCAGGTCTTTGTTGCAAAACTTGTTAATTTCACTTTAAAAGCAAATCCTAAACTATTATAGATATGATCAATATTCTAGTTTTATTGGCATCACAATGAAAATTTATGAAGGATGATAGATTAAAATTACTGTGGCTTCATTCCCTGAACTACTACAGAATTAAATAGCTTTCGTAAATGTTTCTCTTCATGGCCGATTTTATGTCCGCCATATTTAACACTGCTATGTCTCCCTGTCCAGAAGCAGCTTCTACGGGGTTTCTCCATGACGTAGGTTCTCGTCTGTCTCACTCGCACACTACAGCGCTTAGCCCTCAGTAGACAATAGGCACCTCTGAGTTTCCCCATCTCGTGGCGAATCTGCGCCCTTTGCGGCACGCGGCCCTGGACGGCAGGGTTCGTTTCACAGTTCCTGACGGCTGACTCTTTCGGCCATATACTTAAATGAGAGCGAATTGCTAGTGAACTATCATACTTCAGACATTAGTCGAGTCTATGTCACGTCGTGTCGCGGCACTTACCCGGTATTAGACATGTGCACCAGTCTCTTTAGCTCTTCAGTGTACATGTGTAAGACTCTAGGGCTCATTAGTCGGTTGTCGTACAGCGCGAGGACTGCCTGAAGGCTCAGTTCCCAGACTCCTGCTTTTAATGTACGCTGTACAGATGGACAACATTATTTCACCGGGCATTTAAACCTCTCCAGCATGCCGATGATTTATGCCTGTCTTACAAAACATAAAGATCGGGACTCTCTTTGCCTAACTTCAGAAAGGGCCGTCTACGCATAATCCGATGGCTGGATGTAAACAGCCTTAACAGTTTCGACTGCGAAAACTTCTGCAATTTAGTTCAACCGCCGGCCGGAGTGGCCGTGCGTTCTATGCGCTACAGTCTGGAACCGAACGACCGCTACGATCGCAGGTTCGAATCCTGCCTCGGGCGTGGATGTGTGTGATGTCCTTAGGTTAGTTAGGTTTAATTATTTCTAAGTTCTAGGCGACTAATGACCTCAGAAGTTAAGTCGCATAGTGCTCAGAGCCATTTGAAACTTTTTTTTTCTTTTAGTTGAACCTTTGAAGAATGCGATCGGCCAGCGTGGGCATTTTGTTAAGATGTCTCTCTTTCCTACTGGCGACTTAAGTGAAGTTTTGGTGATGGTATGTGACATGTGCTTAAGATGGGCCGATCACGTATCTCATGTAATCAAGAAAACAAGCAAATTTGGGAATTTGTGGTACGTTTCTGTGGGACCAAACTGCTGCGGTCATCGGTCCCTAGGCTTACACACTACTTAATCTAACTGATGCTAAGAACGAAACACACACACGAGGGAACTGTGGTTAGGCGCCCAAAGACTGCGCAGCTATCCCGCGCGGCTGGAGAACAAGAAATAGCATTAACGCCATGAAATTTGTACCTGGAATTCGGTGGGTGCAGATCCTAGCGTTTTCTTGCGCATGTGCAAAGGCCTCGTCCGATCATTCAGCGATTATGCGTGCTTCTTATTTCACAGTCCTGCTAAACGGAAGGAACATCTAGGTCAGTAGAGACGGAGCACAAGCTCGGATTGTGTCAAGGGTGAGGAAGCAAATCGGTCGTGCCCTTTCGAAGGAACCATCCCAGCATTTACCACGAGCGATGTAGACAATTCTCGCAGGAATAGTGGACTGCCTGCAGAGAAAGGTACGTATGTGCTAGAAGGCAGTTGTCGTCGTCATCGTCATCGTCATCGTCATCATCATCATCTTTTCTGCTGTATGAGAAGGTCCTTTGCTTCTCCATTTACTGCGATCCATTGCTTCCTTCTTAAGGCTGCCGTATATTGTACCGTCCATCAAGTCATCCAGTACCTGATATCTCTTCCTTCCTCGCTTCCTTTTCCCTTCTACATAACCTTCTAAAACAGATTTTATCAGTCCGTCATTCTTTCTTAATATATGCCCAATCCAATTTGTTTTTCTTCTTTTTATTACATCTAGTAACTGTTTTTTCTCTCCCACTCTTCTCAGCACCTCTTAATTTTTTACTCTGTCCATCCAACTTATTCTTTCCATCCTCCGCCATGTCCACATCTCAAAAGCCTCCAGCGTTTCTCTGTCTTTCTTCCCCAAAGCCATGTTTCAGCGCCATACAGAACAACACTCCATACAAAATATTTTATGAGTCTTTTCCTCAGTTCTCTGTCCAGACTGCTGCAGAAAATTCTAGTTTTCTTATAAAATGCTTCTTTTGCCATTGCTATCTTTGTTTTAATTTCTGTGCTGCACTTACAGTCGATGTCTATCCTGCTTCCAAGATAATTAAAATTTTGCACCTGTTCTAATACTTCTCCACTCAGCATAATTTTTTATTCCTTTATTTCCTGCTAGTGTCAACACTTTTGTTTTCTTTGTGTTAATTTTGATTCCATAATTCTCTCCGTTAGCGTCTGTGCGGTCCACTAAATCCTGTATTTCTTTTTCCCTTGTGGCTAGAAGAACCATGCCATCAGCAAACCTCAAACACACTACTCTTCTTGCTCCAATTTCTACTCCTTTGTCATCTAATGAACATTGCTCAATCATATTTTCCAAGTGTAAGTTGAAAAGGGTAGGTGCTAAACAGAAGGCAGTGCGCTACACGAACTGCGAGGAATTGTCCGTTCCCAGTTTGGTATCCTGAGCTGAATTTCGTAGAGCGTGCACCACATTCTGACGCCTAAGGAAATCTTATCAGCGAAGGGCTGAAGCAGACAGCTGTAGAGCGAGGAAGTCGATGGAAGATATTCTCGTCGGCCACCTGAGGAGATCAAAGCCCCACCCCGCTGCGCGCTACAGACGCCTGGCTGATCGCTTTCAAAGCTTTGTACTGCAGATGTATTAGCAGCGCCTCTGTCCGTTCGCTGACGACGTGCGAGAACGGGGTGACGGCGAACCATGAAATTATGTCACCAAAGACAGGCGCCTTTGACACACGGGCGCCTCACAATTACAACACCTGTAACAATCTTCGAGATACTTCACAAGTGGTCGCGATGGGGTTGGTTATACTACACTACTGGCCATTAAAATTGATACACCAAGAAGATATGCAGATGATAAACGGGTATTCATTGGACAAATAGTCTATACTAGAACGGACATGTGATTACATTTTCACGCAATTTGGGTGCGCAGATCCTGAGAAATCAGTACCCAGAACAACCACCTCTGGCCGTAATAACGGCCTTGATACGCCTGGGCATTGAGTCAAACAGAGCTTGGATGGCGTGTACAGGTACAGCTGCCCATGCAGCTTCAACACGATAACACACTTCATCAAGAGTAGTGACTGGCGTATTGTGACGAGCCAGTTGCTAGGCCACCATTGACCAGACGTTTTGAAGTGGTGAGAGATCTGGAGAATGTGCTGGCCAGGGCAGCAGTCGAACATGTTCTGTATCCAGAAAGGCTAGTACAGGACCTGCAACATGCGGTCGTGCATTATCCTGCTGAAATGGAGGGTTTCACAGGGATCGAATGAAGGGTAGAGCCGCGGGTCGTAACACATCTGAAATGTAACGTCCACTGTTCAAAGTGCCGTCAATGCGAACAAGAGGTGACCGAGACGGGTAACCAATGGCACCCCCCTACCATCACGCCGGGTGATACGCCAGTATGGCGATGACGAATACACGCTTCCAATGTGCGTTCACCGCGATGTCGCCAAACAGGGATGAGACCATCATGATGCTCTAAACAGAACCTGGATTCATCAGAAAAATTACGTTTTGCCATTCGTGCACCCAGGTTCGTCGTTGAGTACACCATCGCAGGCGCTCATGTCTGTGATGCAGCGTCAAGGGTAACCGCAGCCATGGTCTCCGAGCTGATAGTCCATGCTGCTCAAACGTCGTCGAACTGTTCGTGCAGCTGGTTGTTGTCTTGCAAACGTCCCCATGTGTTGACTCACGGATCGAGACGTGGCTACACGATCCGTTACAGCCATGCGGGTAAGATACCTGTCATCTCGACTGCTAGTGATAAGAGGCCGTTGGGATCCAGCACGGCGTTCCGTATTACCCTCCCGAACCCTCCGATTCCATATTCTGCTAACAGTCGTTGGATATCGACCAACGCGAGCAGCAATGTCGCGATACGATAGACCACAATCGCGATAGGTTACAGTTCGACTTTTATCAAATTCGGAAACGTGATGGTACGCATTTCTCCTCCTTACGAGGCATCACAATGTTTCACCAGGCAACGCCGGTCAGCTTCTGTTTGTGTATGATAAATCGGTTGGAAACGTTCCTCATGTCAGGATATTGTAGGTGTCGCCACCGGTCCAACCTTGTGTGAATGCTCTGCAAAGCTAATCATTTACATATCACAGCATCTTCTTCCTATCGGTTAAATTCGCGTCTGTAGAACGTCATCTTCGTGGTGTAGCGATTTACATGGCCAGTAGTGTACATTTAAATTGTGTCAGTTTGTAATTTGCGCTGTTTTCCTAAAGCCCTGGTCCTTAGTCAGCCTTTAATGGCTTCGATAACAACGCCCTCCGTGCATGATTTAGTTTGCGTTGTATTAAACGAAACTATGGAGTTACTTGTTGTTAGTATACACCTTGCCACGCTGGATACACCAGTTCTCGACCGATCACTGAAGCTGAGCAACGTCGAGCCCAAGTAATACGTGGGTGGATAACTGCGTGAGAACATCGGATGCCTTGGTCTCAGGGATACCCAGGGTGCCGAAATGCCGTGGAATTGAAACACATGTATCAGGCCTTTAGCCATACGAGATTATTATTATAGCATACAACTTGATTTTGTCTGATTGGTGTCTTCCTGTACCAAGTGGGGTAATCATTACATCATTGCATTGTTATGAACACCAGTCATCGCCATGAACATTCCTACGTACAACTACGGCTGTACTATGCAAACCGCTGTGTTTTGTTGTTGAGGGTATATCATGGACCAAAATATGTCTCTCTCTCTCTCTCTCTCTCTCTCTCTCTCTCTCTCTCTCTCTCTGTCTGTGTGTGTGTGTGTGTGTGTGTGTGTGTGTGTGTGTGTGTGTGTGTGTGTGTGTGTGTGTTTCCTATTTCATTCGCGGGGGCGGTGCACTTGAATTTGGGTAAACAATAAGAGGAACAAATGAGAAGCAGTAGAGATGTTGATAAGGAGAACGTAAAAAAAAAAATCTTCCTGTATAGAAGGAAAATTAATAAAGTGCTGTTGAAAGGGACTAAAATCAGGAGAGAAATAAACTGAGCAACGATATTCAGAAAAGTCAAGCACAATTATTGGGGCATCTGATTGGCACAGTTTTTTTTAAAGATTAGCATCCAAACAATAATTGTAGGAGAAAGTAAAGGGAGGAAAGTGGGATCCGCGGCAGTTAGTTTGAAGATTAAGGTGAGGATAAACTTCCAAGTCCAAACATTTAAAATTTACTATGAAAATACTAATGTCGTCTCCGAATGTGCCTACTCGGCCTTGAAATTTTGCTGGGGAAACCCAATTGAAAGGCAAACTCCAAGAGCAACGGCACTTAGGTGGTCGAAATTAGGGAAACTGTTGATGGGAACAACTGAACGAAAACAATCGACTCATTCGCTTGTAGTTTTATGTATCAGTCGATTTACTGTTCGTTCATTTCCTTATAGTGGAACCAGTCTGTGAAAGCAGGCGACAGTCCGTCGTTATTGCGCGTACTAACTGAATAACTCATACATTCATTTCAAGTAAAAACAGTCCGCAGTTTTTCTGTCAGTTAAACTTGCATTCGTTGTTGCAGGTCAAATAACTCTTTAGTGTTTCAGTTGACTGACCTATCCATTAATTCTTCTGAGTCTAATCAGCCTGTAGTCCTTTTATTAGTTGAACTAGAGCAGTGCTGTACAACTGGGATACAACCCCCTCTCCCACCCTCACGGAGCGTTGTCTTATCAGCGGGGGTATGTTATGACATGTCAGGTGGTTCAAAAAATGTTCATATGTGTGTGAAACCTTATGGGGCTTAACTGCGAAAGTCTTCAGTCCCTAAGCGTACACGCTACTTAACCTAAATTATCCTAAGGACAAACACACACACCCATGCCCGATGGAGGACTCGAACCTCCGCCGGGACCAGCCGCACAGTCCATGACTGCAGCGCCTCAGACCGCTCGGCTTCTCAGGTGGTTCGCTGAAGTTTAAATACGGATTGTACATATTCATTAAATTATGTACTGAACAGTCTAATTATTCTTTTCGTCAATTAAAACTGGTTAATGTATTGCTGTGGATTAAGTTGTTCCATGTGCAATTAATATGTAACTAATTAAGCTAATGCATCATTGGGGTATAAAGCTGAGCATAAAAGTTTCCATAGGGACACATGGAGAAGAAAGGAACATAGCCAAATTTCAGTGGCTGTATCTATTACGTGTACTGAAAAGGTGTGATGGTGTCAATCAACTAAAAATCGGTTGAATTTAGCCCTCAAACATATATTCAACGGCTTTTTGTTTGGAAGATAAATATACTGTGTCAAAAATCACATTACCGGCTATGTGCGAACAAATTGTTCTCCTGTTAACATTTTACAGTCTACGAAAAGTAGCATGTACGGTATTCAACTAAATACCTAGGTATTACAATTGCGAACGACTTAAATAGGAAAGAATACATAGAAAATGTTGTGGGGAAGGCTAACCAAAGGCTGCTTAGAAAATGTAACAGACCTACTAAGGAGACTGCCTACACTACGCTTGTCCTTCCTCTTCTAGAATACTGCTGCGCAGTGTGGGATCTTTACCAGATAGGACTGACCGAGTACATATAAAAAGTACAAAGAAGGGCAACACGTTTTGTGTTATCGCGAAATATGGGAGGGAGTGTCACTGAAATGATAAGGATTTGGGCTGGAAATCATTAAAAGAAAGGCATTTTTCGTTTCGACGGAATCTTCTCACGAATTTCTCCTCCGAATGCGAAAATTTTTGTTGACACCGACCTTCATAGGGCGGACCGATCACCACGATAAAATAAGGGAAATCAGAACTCGTACGAAAAGATCTAGGTGTTCCTTCGCTCCGCGCGCTATGCGAGACTGGAATAATTGAGAATTGTGAAGGTGGTTCGATGAACCCTCTGCTAGGCACTTAAATGTGATTTGCAGAATATCCATGTAGATGTAGATATTTCACAGGCATGAAGTAGTACTATTCACATTCACACATCGGAACTTCACAGTTAAGCCAATCTTCCACGATGGCTGTTATGTCTACAACCACGTTCGCACCCCTCTAGAATAGGCCTGCCATCGCTTACTTTGCCGACCCCGCACAAAGACTTCAAAAACCCCGAATATTGGGGTCAAAATGGATTATTTTTCCGGGATCATATAATCTGTCGACGATAAGTTGTCAGATACAAATAAAACAATGATAAGTGAAAAAAAATTAGCCGGTTGAACCCCCGTTTAGCAGGCTTGGACGAAACAAGGCAGTTCCCGTTTCTCCAGTTCGCCACATTGTTGTGCAGCATGTCAGCTGGAAAGACTGCACGTGGCGCGCTCTGTTGCAACCATAGACTTTAAGAAGGTTGCAGTCATACACAGCACTTTCTTTCGACCTTGAGATTTCACAACTTTTCCCCTTTGTTCGAGCGCAGAAAATTGTGTTCACTGTTTTCAGCGGATGTGTTTAAAGCACAGAAGCAAGTTCTTAGAATGTTTCATGCCGTGTTCCTCCGAGTGTACTGTTAAGAGCTGTTGTGTAGAACTGAACGCAGAATCAAAAAGTAGTCATCGGTTCTCTGTTTCCACAGACAAGTGATACGAAACTACTTTTGTGATTCCATTGGGCATTAGGAGTAAGGGCGTCCTGCGGGAATTGGGTATGGATAACCGGCACGTATACCACTGCCATATTCACGTGTCGAGAATCGGCGCCGTAGTCTGTGCACCAGGATGTTAGACAGGCTCGGTAAGGGCTGTACGAGGGGAGATTTAAAATACACTACCGGCCATTAGAATTGCTACACCACGAAGACGACGTGCTAGAGGCGCGAAATTTAACCGACAGGAAGAAGATGCTGTGATATGCAAACGGTTACCTTTGCAGAGCATTCACACAAGGTTGGCGCCGGTGGCGACACATACAACGTGCTGACATGACGAAAGTTTCCAACCGATTTCTCATACACCAACAGCAATTAACCGGCGTTGCCTGGTGAAACGCTGTTGTGATGCCTCGTGTATGGAGGAGAAATGCGTACCATTACGTTTCCGACTTTGATAAAGGTCGAATTGTAGCCTATCGCGATTGCGGTTTATCGTATCGCGACATTGCTGCTCGCGTTGGTCGAGATCCAATGACTGTTAGCAGAATATGAAATCGGTGGGCTCAGGAGAGTAATACGGAACGCCGTGATGGATCCCAGCGGCCTCGTATCACTAGCAGTCGAGGTGACAGGCATCTTATCCGCATCGCTGTAATGGATCGTGTAGCCACGTCTCGATCCCTGAACAACAGATGGGGACGTTTGCAAGACAACAACTATCTGCACGAACAGTTCAACGAGGTTTGCAGCAGCATGGACTATCAGCTAGGAGACCGTGGCTGCTGTTACCCTTGACGCTACATCACAGACAGGAGCGCCTGCGATGGTGTACTCAACGACGAACCTTGGTGCACGAATGGCAAAATTTTCGGACGAATCCAGGTTCTGTTTACAGCATCTTGATGGTCGCATCCGTGTTTGGCGACATCGCGGTGGACGCACATTGGAAGCGTGTTTTCGTCATCGCCATACTGGCGTATCACCCAGCGTGATGGTAAGGGGTGCCATTGGTTACTCGTCTCTGTCACCTCTTGTTCGCATTGACGGCACTTCGAACAGTGGACGTTACGTTTCAGATGTGTTACAACCCGTGGCTCTACTCTTTATTCGATCCCTGCGAAACCCCACATTTCAGCAGGATAATGCACGACCGCATGTTGCAGGTCCTGTACGGGCCTTTCCAGATACAGGAAATGTGCGACTGCTGCCTGTCCAGCACATTTTCCAGATCTCTCACCTACTGAAAACGTCTGGTCAATGGTGGCCGAGCAACTGGCTCGTCACAATACGCCAGTCACTACTCTTGATGAACTGTGGTATCGTGTTGAAGCTGCATGAGCAGCTGTACCTGTACACGCCATCCAAGCTCTGTTTGACTCAAAGCCCAGGCGTATCAAGGCCGTTATTACGGCCAGAGCTGGTTGTTCTGGGTACTGATTTCTCAGGATCTATTCACCCAAATTGCGTGAAAATGTAATCACATGTCAGTTCTAATATAATATATTTGTCCAATGATTACCCGTTTATCATCTGCATTTCTTCTTGGTGTAGCAATTTTAATGGCCAGTAGTGTATTATTTCGAAACCGTCCTGAAAAGGTTCGTATCCAGCTTGATTGTAGACTGGTGCTGAAACCGGAGCCGCACCAAGGGATTGACATAATTTCCTGTGGTCAGAGTGACAGTTAGGAAAATCTAAGGTCTCGTATAGTGACTGCTAAAACTGCAATATTTCTCATCGCTGTCAGCAGTGTTAAATCTGCAGTTTAGTGGAGTCACATGCAGCTAGTGCGAGAAATTTGTGTGTGTTTTTGTAATGAATAAAAGGGCCGTACCCATATTCCAGGAGGGGGCTTCTGCATGGAGTATGCGATCGCCGATAGTTGGCAGCTTCTCATTGTTCAAAAAAATGGCTCTGAGCACTACGGGACTTACCTTCTAAGGTCATCAGTCCCCTATAACTTAGAACTACTGAAACCTAACTAACCTAAGGACATCACACAACACCCAGTCATCACGAGGCAGAGAACCTTCTCATTGTCCTCTACAAAAAAGTGTATGGGGAGAGTGTCCAAGCGTGCTTGCCGCTAGTTTTTTAAGTGTGAAATGTACTAAGCTACCTACTACAGCCCAGTCCTTATTTATGGAATTTTAACTGAAATGTATTAAAATAGATTTATTTACAATCAGTCGAATTTCTCCGGTCGCAAAGAGATTGGATTTAACCCGGGAAAACAAAAAAAAAACGAACCTCACGACGCCCTCGGAACTAGGATACATACGGGGAAACGCGGCAATATCATAGCCTTAGCTGGGAGCGACAATTGGAGTCGCTTGATCCTCAGCGTATTCAGTTCTAAGCGGAGACACCCGATAACGTTTTGTCATTCTTAAGTTATTGCTGTTGGCGGCACTCCGCTATCGTTTGTCGGCGCTGTTGTTATCGTTCCGACATCTGATTTTTGTTGAGTGCCAATATTTTAGCCTTTAGTTAAGTTCTTCATCTATGTTTATAAACAGTGCGTTTACTTCATAGGGGGTTGCACTCAGCCTCGTGTTGCCAATTGAGGAGCTACTCGACCGAATAGTAGCGGCTTCGGTCAAAAATACCATCATAACGACCGGAAGAGCTGTGTGCTGATCCCATGCCCCTCCTATCCGCATCCTCCTCTGCGGATGACACGGCGGTCGGATGGTCCCGGTAGGCCACTCGTGGCCTGAAGACGGAGTGCTTTTTTTTTCTTTTTTTTTACTTAATAGGGAACTTTGTGTCAGGATCAAAACGCCGAAACGCTCAGTGGCATGGGAATGGATAAAAGCGTATCACTGAATAAAAAGGGATCCTCAAGCTATATTCAGTGTGTTATACAATATCTGCAACGATGAAGATATTCGGAAACTACATTAGTTCAAGAAATTCAAAGAAAATTACCTAATATTTGTGCGGAAAACATACTTCAGACAAGAGCACAAATTGTATCTTATATGGTTTCTGTTGACATCGCCTCAGCTTTTACCGAAAGAGAATTATCGGTGATGGGTACAAACCAGCAGGACGAGCGAGAAAGCATTTAAATAAATGTAAATAAAAATATTTGATGTATTGAAATATATAAATTTATAATGTAGACCAGTTTTTAATCTTTTAAAACCAAAGTCCATATTCAATGGCAGAATTACGAAAAATACGAATTCACGTAAATAAATACATTAATTTTGAAAACATTTTTAAAAATTCTTTTCATTCACTTTTTCTTGATATAAGATACGTTGTGAGCAGAGAAGTTGGGAACCTAATTGTGGCTCATGTATAACTGAAAAGGCGAAAGAGTAGGTAAGCGAAATCACTCGAAGTCGGAGAATGAGTGAAAAACATTCCTATGTTTGATGTAATCTCAGACACTTCCAAGTTGATTGTCTCACATTAAGTGAAACCACTCAGTCCCGGAGAGTAATTGAAAAACAGTGATACAGCTGGCTTAGGCACAGAGACTAGTTTCATTAGTTGCTTCATTCGACAGAAAAACCGACTGATGGTAAGCGAAAAAAAAAAAAACACTTGACTCGACAATCTGTTGTTAAATGTAGTCTGCCCCCATCATTACAGAAAGCCTCAGGTCGATTTGACCAACAAGGGCGTTCCGATGACGCTAGAAACGGAAGTACACGATACCCATGCACCCTACCAGTGACTAACAACTTCCAGACACTGCCTCTGACAAAGGAGAGCGCTTTGAAATTGAAGTGTACAAAGAGCAATGGAGAAGTTAATGCTGGGCGCAATACAAGGAACGAGGCCTTCAGAATGACAATATTGGTAACAGACATCTTCGAGATGCTTGTTGTGGCCAGCAATTATGACGCTGGTTTGATACCGCTTTGCAGTCCTGTATGCCCCAGGTATCATTTTCGTGTGGTAGCTGCTGCGTCCCGCATCATCGACTGTGTGCCTTACGTCCTCATATCGAGGCCTGGCCCTGCAGTTGTTTTCCTATAGCGTCAGTTTATCTGTGCTACTCAGTAAAGACTCGTGTCTTAATGCACCAATGACTATCTGCTTAGAAAGCAGCTGTTGACAGATAAGAAAATTACCGAACTATCAGTTTCATAAGTGACAGCTGTAAATTCCTAACGCGAATTCTTTACAGACGAATAGAAAAACTGGTAGAAGTCGACCTCGGGGAAGATTAGTTTGGATTCCGTAGAAATGTTGGAACACGTGAGGCAATACTGAGCCTACGAAGGTGGCAGGGGCAAAATACAGGGAGCGAAGGGTATTTAAAATTTGTACAGAAGCCAGATGGCAGTTATAAGAGTCGAGGGACATGAAAGGGAAGCAGTGGTTGGGAAAGGAGTGAGACAGGGTTGTAGCCTATCCCCGGTGTTATTCAATCTGGATATTGAGCAAGCAATAAAGGAAACAAAAGAAAAGTTCAGAGTAGGTATTAAAATCCATGGAGAAGAAATAAAAACTTTGAGGTTCGCGGATGACATTGTAATTCTGTCAGAGACAGGAAAGGACTTGGAAAACCAGCTGAACGGAATGGACAGTGTCTTGAAAGGAGGGTGTACTATGAACATTAACAAAAGCAAAACGAGGATAATGGAATGTAGTCAAATTAAGTATGGTGATGCTGAGGGAATTAGATTAGGAAATGAGGCACTTAAAGTAGTGAAGAAGTTTTTGTATTTGGGGAGCAAAATAACTGATGATGGTCTACGTAGAGAGGATATAAATTGTAGACTGTCAATGGCAAGGAAAGCATTTCTGAAGAAGAGGAATTTGGTAACATGGAGTATAGATTTAAGTGTCAGGAAGTCATTACTGAAAGTATTTGTATGGAGTATAGCCATGTATGGAAGTGAAACATGGACGATAAATAGTTTGGACAAGAAGAGAATAGAAGCTTTCGGAATGTGGGGCTACAGAAGAATGCTGAAGATTAGATGGGTAGATCACATAACTAATGAGGAGGTAATGAATAGGATTGTGGAGAAGAGAAGTTTGTGGCACAACGTAATTAAAAGAAGGGATCGGTTGATAGGACATGTTCTGAAGCATCAAGGGATCACCAATTTAGTATTGGAGGAAAAGTGGAGGCTAAAAATCGTAGAGGGAGACCAAGAGATGAATACACTAAGCAGATTCAGAAGTATGTAGGTTGCAGTAGGCACTGGGAGATGAAGAAGCTTGCACAGGATAGAGTAGCATGGAGAGCTGCATCGAACCAGTCTCAGGACTGAAGACAACAACAACAACAACAACATTGAAGAACATTTACATTCTGTAGTTGATGAATCCATCTAACCGTGTACTTCAAAGCCTTCTTATTGTTTAATTTTTGATTTCCTCAGTGCCCATATTTTGCGCCTGTGCAGAGTTGAGAAACAATCAGTGCTTTCCATGAATGTTTCTCAAGTTTGAATGTATAAATTTCTGACTGTGCATAAGAAGGCCTTTTGTCCTGTGGTGACAATGAGCGATCCTGTCACAAACTTTTCCAGATTTGGACCTGCTTTGAAACTGCTGCAAAACACGATGGCATGCGACGACACAGAATGGGGTGAAGTGGAAGGCGGCCTTCATCCATGTGTAGGTGTATAACGACTTGAGAAGATGTATTCTAGCAGTGCTGGCATGTTGGTGACCACGGAAAGGGCTCGCCGCTCTGCAGATGATGAGTCGGCGTCGGCGACAGGGCTGGCCCGCGGGCAGCTCCGGAGCGCCCTATAGGGCAGGCCGAGGTCGATACGCGGGCAGAGCAGAGCGGGGCCGTGCCCAGCAGGGCGAGGGAGACCGGCTGCTGGGCGCGACAGACGAGTCCCAGCTGGGCACCACCACAGCACTGCGAAGAAGAAGAGCACGCACTGGATACTGTGATGCTGTGAAACTATGGAAGAGTGTTGGGCGCATAACCCAGAGGTCCGTGGGTCGAAACCACGCTCTGCTACCATCGGCTGGGTCCGCTGGCGGTCCCTGCGCAGTGTCGGAGCGCCTGTGGAGCTGTCCGATCGCTACGAGCTTCGTGGCTCACCGACCCAGGACGTCAAAGTTGAGTGGTGTGTTAAGT
This sequence comes from Schistocerca gregaria, assembly GCF_023897955.1. Lineage (NCBI taxonomy): Eukaryota > Metazoa > Arthropoda > Insecta > Orthoptera > Acrididae > Schistocerca > Schistocerca gregaria. Next base: position 942,296,312 of record NC_064922.1, on the reverse strand, counting down.
ACCCGTACTACGTCCGTTCGTGTTGAGTCGGTCATTCCCTGTTGGGGAGCTGTTGCTGTGAGCAACACCGCGTCTTCAGGTCCAGATTGTATACCGATTAGGTTCCTTTAAGATTACGCTGATACAATAGCTCCCTACTTACAAGGAAACCTCCCCATCGCACCCCCCTCATATTTAGTTATAAGTTGGCACAGTGGATTGGCCTTGAAAAACTGAACACAGATCAATCGAGAAAACAGGAAGAAGTTGTGTGGAACTATGAAAAAAATAAGCAAAATATACAAACTGAGTAGCCCATGCGCAAGATAGGTAACATCAAGGACAGTGTGAGCTCAGGAGCGCCGTGACCCCTTCCCTCGAGTGAAATTTTACTTTCTTTATTTTCTCAAAGTTATTATCTGTCCGTGCGTTCATTGACGTCTCTGTTCACTGTAATAAGTTCAGTGTATGTGTTTTCGGACCGCACCGCAAAACCGTGCAATTAGTAGACGAAAGGACGTGCCTTTCCAATGGGAACCCTAAACAAGGTCATAGGTCAACCGATTTCTCCACAGGAAAACACGTCAGATATATCCTATACGACACTGGTGACGGCATGTGCGTCACATGACAGGAATATGTTGTCGCCCCACCCAACTTGTACACTTGGCGAATGGGTAAAAAGATTCTTCTACCTTGCCCAATGTAGGTTTTCTTCTGAATATGATAATCATAAATTGACTGAAACAAATTAAACTTTTCACGCGATGGAAGACTTGAACCAAGGACTTCTCGTTCCGCAGCAGCTCACGCTGACCACGGGACCACGGCGCTCCTGAGCTCACACTGTCCTTGATGTTGCCTATCTTGCTCATGGACTACTCAGTTTGTATATTTTGCTTTTTTTTTCATAGTTACACACAACTACTTCTTGTTTTCTCCATTGATCTGTGTTCAGTTTTTCAAGGCCTATCCACTGTGCCAACTTATAATTAAATCTGAGGGGGGGGGGGGGGGGGTGCGATGGGGACGTTCCCTTGTTAGCAATCACATACAACCGCTCGCTCACCGATAGATGGAAAATTGCGCAGGTCGCACCAGTGTTTAAGAAGGGTAGTAGGAGTAATCCATCGAACTACAGACCTATATCATTGACATCGGTTTGCAGTAGGGTTTTGGAACATATACTGTATTCAAACATTATGAATCACCTCGAAGGGAACGACCTATTCACACGTAATCAGCATGGCTTCAGAAAACATCGCTCTTGTGCAACGCAGCTAGCTCTTTATTCGCACGAAGTAATGGCCGCTATCGACAGGGTATCTCAAGTTGATTTTGTATTTATAGATTTCCGGAAAGCTTTTGACACTGTTCCTGGCAAGCGACTTCTAATCAACCTGCGGGCCCATGAGGTACCGTCTCAGTTGTGCGACTGGATTCGTGATTTCCTGTCAGGAAGGTCGCAGTTCGTAGTAATAGACGGCAATCCATCGAGTAAAACTGAAGTGATATCAGGTGTTCACCAGAGAAGCGCCATGGGACCTCTGCTGTTCCTGATGTATATAAATGACCTGGGTGACAATCTGAGCAGTTCTCTTAGATTGTTCGCAGATGATGCTGTAATTTACCGTCTAGTAAGGTCATCCGAAGACCAGTATCAGTTGCAAAGCGATTTAGAAAAGATTGCTTTATGGTGTGTCAGGTGGCAGTTGACGCTAAATAACGAAAAGTGTGAGGTGATCCACAAGAGTTCCAAAAGAAATCCGTTGGAATTCGATTACTCGATAAATAGTACAATTCTTAAGGCTGTCAATTCAACTAAGTACCTGGGTGTAAAAATTACGAACAGCTTCAGTTGGAAAGACCACATAGATAATATTGTGGGGAAGGCGAGCCAAAGGTTGCATTTCATTGGCAGGACACTTAGAAGATGCAACAAGTCCTCTAAAGAGACAGCTTACACTACAATCGTTCGTCCTGTTAGAATATTGCTGCGCGGTGTGGGATCCTTACCAGGTGGGATTGACGGAGGACATCATCGAAAGGTTCAAAAAAAAAAAGGGCAGCTCGTTTTGTATTATCACGTAATAGGGGAGAGAGTGTGGCAGATATGATACGCGTGTTGGGATGGAAGACATTAAAGCAAAGACGTTTTTCGTCGCGGCGAGATCTTTTTTACGAAGTTTGTCACCAACTTTCACTTCCGAATGCGAAAATATTTTGTTGAGCCCAACCTACATAGGTAGGAATGATAATCAAAATTAAATAAGAGAAATCAGAGCTCGAACAGAAAGGTTTAGGTGTTCGTTTTTCCTGCGCGCTGTTCGGGAGTGGAATGGTAGAGAGATAGTATGATTGTGGTTCGATAAACCCTCTGCCAAGCACTTAAATGTGAATTGCAGAGTAATCATATAGATGTAGTGGTGAAATGTAGCCTGCGTGAGGTGGAGTTATTGGTTCACTACAATTCAAGTGCACCAGCGGAATTTTCTGCCTTGTGGACGTTAGTGTTCCGGTTACCTGCCCTGGCCACTAACGTAATTTCAAGCAGTGTCCTTTACTCACCTATTGTCGCTGTCCAACACGGTGTGTAGTTTTGACAGCATAATACATATTTCATTGTGGATAATTACGTCCGTAAGACTTTGGTCTTTGAGTTTTTATCTACCGATTGGTGGCGAGCAAGTCGAAGTCGTTTGGTCGGTCGGTATGTGACTGTCTCGTGGTTGAGTTACCGATGGATCAAGTGTAGTTGGGCCCACTACCTGTCCCACCGAAGTGAACGCTAATGTTTCGGGGACAGCCCCCCCCCCCCCCCCCCCTAAATTTGTGATCTCTTGATGCCTCAGAACGTGTCCTACCAGCCGATCCCTTTTTCTTGTCATGTTGTGCCACAAATTCCTCTTCTCAGTTCTGTTCAGTCCCTCCTCGTTAGTTACGTGATCTACTCATCTAATCCTCAGCATTTTCTGTAGCACCACAACCGGCCATTGTGGCCGTGCGGTTCTAGGCACTTCAGTCTGGAACCGCGCTACCGCTACGGTCGCAGGTTCGAATCCTGCCTCGGTCATGGATGTTTGTGATGTCCTTAGGTTAGTTAGGTTTAAGTACTTCTAAATTCAAGGGGACTTATGACCTCAGAAGTTAAGTCCCGTAGTGCTCAGAGCCATTTGAACCATCTGTAGCACCACATTTCAAAAGCTTCTATTCTGTTCTTGTCTAAAATGTTGATCATCCATGTTTTACTTCCATACATAGTTACACTCCATACAAATACTTTCAGCAAAGACTACTACTACTACTACTACTACTACTATTTCTTCTTCTTCTTCTTCTTCTTCTTCTTCTTCTTCTTCTTCTTCTTCGAAACTACACCCTAATCTTCAGCTTTCTTCTGTAGCACCACATTTCGAAATCTTCTGTTCTCTTGTGTCTACACTGTTTCGTCTATGTTTCACTTCCATACAAACACTTTCAGAGAAAACTTCCTGACGGTTAAACCCGTACTCGATGTTAACAAATTTTTCGTCTTCAGGAACGCTTTCCTTGCCATTGCCAGCCTACATTTTATATCCTCTCTGCTTCGACCATCAGCATTTATTTTGCTCCCCATATAGCAAACTTCATCTGCTACTTTGTGTCTCATTTCCTAATCTAATTCCCTCAGCATCACCGGATTTAATTCGACTACATTCCATTATCCTCGTTTTGCTTTTGTTGATGTTCATCTTATCTACTTCTCTCAAGACACTGTCCATTCCATTTAACTGCTCTTCCAAGTCCTCTGCTGTCTCTGACAGAATTACAATGTCATCGGTGAACCTCAAAGTTTTTATTTCTTCTCCATGGATTTTAATTCCTAGTCCAAATTTTTCTTTGTTTCCTTTGCTGCTTGCTCTATATAAGGATTGAATAACATTGGGGATAGGGTACAGCCCTGTCTCACTCCCTTCTCAACCACTGCTTCCCTTTAGTGCCCCTCGACTCCTATAACTACCATCTGGTTTCTGTACAAATTGTAAATAGACTTTCGCCCCCCTGTACTTTATTCCTACCATCTTCAGAATTTGAAAGAGAATATTCCAGTCAACATTATCAAAAGCTTTCTCTAAGTATACACAAGCTAGGAACATCGGTTTGCCTTTCCTTAACCTACTTTCTAAAGTAAGTTGTAGGATCAGTGTTGCCTCGCGTGTTCCTACATTTCTACGGAATGCAAACTGATCTTCCCCGGGGCCGGCTTCTACCTGTTTTTCCATTCTTCTCTAAAGAATTCATGGTAGTATTTTGCAACTGTGACTTATTAAACTGATACTTCGGTAATTTTCACACCTGTCGACACCTGCTTTCTTTGGGATTGGAATTATTACAATCTTCTAGCAGTCTGAAGGTATTTCGCCTGTCTCGTACATCTTGATCACCAGATGGAAGAGTTTCGCCATGGCTGGCTCTCCCAAGGCTGTCAATTCTAATGGAATGTTGTCTACTCCGGGGGCCCTGTTTCGACTTGGGTCAATTCTTCACGCAGTATCGTCTCTCCCATTTCATCTTCATCCACGTCCTCGTCAGTTTCCATAATATTGCCCTCAAGTTCATCGCTCCTGTATAGACACTCTGTATGATACGTTTTTAGAGAACGGAAATGAGAAGCTAAGCAAGGTATCTGAGTAATATCAAGACACACGCAAACACCGAACGACTATTTAACGCAATGGAGCAGCGGCCTGACAACACAATTACTACGTTAGTTGAAGTAACGGTCGGGTATCCACAATAAGGCTTACGATGTGAACGCAACAGGTGAATAACAGCTGGTGGAGTTCAGCACACACAACACTTAAAGCACCGAAGGACATACTGTAAAACAGAATTGCAGGTCCAGACTAACCGTACAGAAATACCGCTCCTCTTCCAGGAGTCTCAGGTGCAGAATTTGTACACTATGGATTGGTAGTCGTTACCCATTCCGTCCACACTAATAGGGCCAAACCCACATTCATCCAGCAGGTTCTGAATCCAAATAGCAATACTGTAGCTCGCGCTGAACACACCGTGTTCCGTTAAGGCGCGTTTACATCTGTGCGCCTTGCGGCTGCGCTTGCCTAACGCGGAAGTAGAGGCATGCGTGTAGGTGCGTGCCTTTCCCACAACACGTGCACACGAGTAACTGCATTCGCACCTGCGTTCACACTGGGCGCCTCTACGTGTGTGGTGCAAGCACAGCCGCTAGGCGCACGGGTGTAAACGCGCCTTTACGAGGCCTACGCCCGACTCATCGCGCGCCAAGCAAACCTCGTTGCCTTCACTTACAGCTCAACACCTACCTCCACCCCCGGCTCCCACAGGGTCTTTTGGTGGCGTCATCATCGCATGCAAAGAATATAGGAAGCAGACACGTGTGTAACGCGCCCGGGAGGAAACGTGGTAGCTATGCTGTACTAATAAAAGCTAGCCTTTAGCGTTCGAGACTGTAGGCGCTCCTAGACACACGAACGGGGCTGGATATTTAACGACCGTGACCCTAAACCTACGTACCTGGTCCTTCCCGCGGTGGTTGATCTGCTGCTCTCTGCACTGCCTGCTATGATGTGGTCTGTAGTAACTATTGTCTAGCAGGGAGAGGAGCCACTCACACCAACAGTAGAAAGTTGATCTGGTAGAATTCAATGTATTCTGTTAAACCCTCGCACAGGGTAGCGCTGTACGGTACACTCTGTCGTCAGGCCACGAGTGGTCTACCGGGACCATCCGACCGCCGTGTCATCCTCAGGGAAGGATGCAGATAGGAGGGGCGTGTGGTCAGCACACCACTCTCCCGGTCGTTATAATGGTATTCTTGACCGAAGCCGCTACTAATCCGGCGAGTAGCTCCTCAGTTGGGATCACGAGGCTGAGTGCACCCCGAGAAATGGCAACAGCGCACGGCGGCCTGGATGGTCACCCATCCAAATGCCGACCACACCCGACAGCGCTTAACTTCTGTAATCTCACGGGAACCGGTGCTGTACGGTACACAGTCAACATTATTCCACAATGGACGTGGTCAGTATTTTTATTCCAAGTGCGTGTCCGTTGTGATGTATAAGGCTGCTGTCTAAATGAAGGCATCCGATGCAAAAACACGGTGCATAGACACAAAATTATCACTGTTCAACGGTGTTTTTATCAGTCGACGATTGGCACATTGCGCGTGACGGAATCGCGACTCGGATGCTCCATAAAAATTCGGGTACGATATACCAACGGGAAAGTACCTGCGCTCGTGATTTCAGCCAGACAAAACGATATATGTTTCTTTCACTTGGAACTTGCAATTAGGATCATAACAGTCCACATTATATTTCCGTAACCCCCGCGACGCGGTTGATTGTTATTCTCCCGACACGACACACGAAACGGAGAAACATCACCTTTTGGATAAACAGTGATACTGCGTCGTGAACATTGAAATTAAACGCAAAACCTGTGTGGCAAACATTTCCAGTTACTTCACCATAACTAGTATGATACGTGCTGCGGCCACGGCATCGACAGAACATTCCGTCCACGCTTCACGAAAGCTACGCCACGACTCTGCGCTCGGCAAAGAGGCGACTATCCATAGTCAGCGATACAATTCTATCACAGGCGCACAGGCGTAAACGTGCCTTTACGAGGCATGCGCCAGACCGCCAGACACATCGCGCGCCAAGCAAACCCTGCTGCCTCCACTTCGTGCTCAACCCCGACCTCCACCCCCGCCTCCCGCACGGCCTTTCGGTGGCGCCATCATCGCATGCAAAGAATCTAGGAACCAGTCACTTGCCTTATCAGGGATGAATCGGCATCGGGCCCATAATCGAGTCTGAAAGTCACGCCGTTCACCAGCGTAACACTGGCAAACAATATTTGTGACCCAGGCTCAACAGGCCGGCCGGAGTGGCCGAGCAGTTCTAGGCGCTACTACAATCTGGAACCGCGCGACCGCTACGTTCGCAGGCTCGAATCCTGCCTGGGGCATGGATGTGTGTGATGTCCTTGGGTTAGTTAGGTTTGAGTAGTTCTAAGTTCTAGGGGACTGATGACCTCAGATGTTAAGTCCCATAGTGCTTAGAGCCATTTGAGCCATTTTGAACCAGACTCAACAGCTGCATCACTCAAATGGAGGAGCGATGTCTGCTCTTCATTCCATGTGTTACATACGTTCTTTGTCTGAAGGCAAACCCAAGGAACACACCAGCGTGTATTTTTAAGCTTCATCTCCTATTTAGCTCGTCACTTATTCCATCCATTGTATTTTTTGATATACGTTGTTCCACGGTTGGGAATATATGGGCTATTTAGCCCCGACCCATGTATAAACTTTCTCCTGTTCGTATGCGCATTCAAGTAACTTCCCTTGTGTTGCGCACGTGCGTAGGTAGCGGGTCGGGCTTGTAAGTAGCTGCCCATCGAACATAGGCCGGTGTGAGGTGGAGGTTACACCATTAAGTTAAGTAACGGTTTAGACTTTGTACATATGTACTGTTTGTGTTTCCCTTTTTTTGGTTTATAAATGTATAGCTATGGTGTTCTTTTAATCATTGACAAGATCTTCTTAGGCACTTGTGGGTTTTATTGTTCTGAAGAAGGTGTAGTTATCTACGCCGAAACTTAGGTTAACATTAGGTGCTTTTTTCGCAAACGAGGCGGGTTTCTAGTTTTTTTTTTAATATATTAACCAACGATTGCTGACGCGCTGCGATGCTGAAGGTTCTTGCACTATCTTCCCTTACCCTGTACGAGGTCTGTTCAAAAAGTTCGGGGACTTCAATAAAATTTTTGTAGGCTTACCTATTACTCATTGTACGTCGTCTGCTGCAAAATACTCTCCTCCACCATTGACACACCGCTCCCAACGCCGTTTTTGCGGAAGCAGTCTTGGTAAGCTTTTGCTGGATCGCGCGAAGCGCCGTCTGCGAATTCTCTTTTATCCTGTCTGCAGTTGCAAATCTTCGTCCTTTCGACGTGCTTTTAACGTTAGAAATTAATAAAAAAAAAAACGAAAGCTCGCACGGGCCAGGCCTGGAGAGTACAGAGGATGGAGCAGAATAGTGATTTCTTTTTTTGTGCAATAGTGACGCACAAAGAGCGATGAATGTGCGGGTGCGTTATCGAGATCCAAGAGCTATAAATTGCCTCGCCGCATTTCAGGCCGTTTCCTTCGCAGGTCCCGATAGTACCATCGACTAACATTACATCTCGTCCTCATTTGCGCTATCCAAAAGCTCTTCACAGATTGCGAGGCGAATTCAAAGATGCTGTGTCAGTATTTCATGACATGATCGAACTGAAATGTTACATTCTTCTGCAGTCTCTCGGGCAATGAGTCTACGATTGTCACGCACAATTTCGTTGACGTTCCTGACATAAGTGTCGTACGTAGACGTGGGCGTCCTGTACGAGGCTCCTCTTTTAACTTCCGTCCACCCATTTTTAAACAGTGTGAACCATTAGTAACACAGAGTACAGCTTAAGTACCCTTCGCCGTAGGCTTCATGCATCATTTGGTGTGTCTCTGTAAAGGTTTTCTTGAGTTTCAAGCAAAATTTAATGCACACGCGTCGTTCCTTTAACTATGCCACCTCGAAATTCGCAAACTGTGCGACACGGCGTTCTACTTACAGCACCGAACAATAGTTAACAGATATACAACAATCAAACTTCCGGCAGTTACACGTTGAACACAAGCGTGTACAGGGATGCAAACCGTATTTCGCTCCAGCGAAATTGGCACGAAATTACGAAAGTTCCGGCTTGTTTTGAGTAGACATCCTATGCCCTATTCTTTGCCGACGACGAAGTAATTATTCCAAAGATTGACAACGATCTTCAATTTGCAACACATCACCTAAATAAAGCATGCAAGAAACGTCTGAAAATTTTAGTTAAATTGAAAAAAGTGATAAAACCTAAGAATTAAAATAAAAGTTGAAAGGCTTCCTTGTAGTACACTCCCATTGTGCACAACAGTTCTTCGCAATTTTGTATTAATTCTTTGCTTATAAAATTCCGTAACAGCATTCTGTAACTTATGTTGTGACTCGTTCAAAGATCACGATATTAATGGAGATACTATCAAAGACAGTGCTGCCAAAGCAGAGTTATTAAACACAGCCTTCCGAAATGCCTTCACGAAAGAAGACGAAGTAAATATTCCAAAATTCGAATCGAGAGCAGCTGCCAACATGAGTAACGTAGAAATAAATGTCCTTGGAGTAGTGAAACAACTTAAATCACTTAATAAAAGCAAGTCTTCTGGTCCAGACTGTATACCAATTAGGTTCCTTTCGGAGTATGCTGATGCATTAGCTCCATACTTAACAATCATATACAACCGTTCGTTCGACGGAAGATCCGTACCCGAGACTGGAAAGTTGCACAGGTCACACCAATATTCAAGAGAGGTAGGGGAATAATCCACTAAATTACAGGCCCATATCGTTAACGTCGATATGCAGCAGGATTTTAGAACATATATTGTGTTCCAACGTAATGAATTACTTCGAAGAAAACGGTCTATTGACACAGTCAACGTGGATTTAGAAAACATCGCTTCTGTGAAACACAAATAGCTCTTTATTCACAGGAAGTGTTGAGTGCTATTGACAAGGGATTTCAGATGGATTCCGTATTTCTAGATTTCTGGAAGGCTTTCACTGTACCACACAAGCGGCTCGTAGTGAAATTGCGTGCTTTTCGAATATTGTCTCAGTTATGTGGTTGGATTTGTGACTTCCTGTCAGAGAGGTCACAGTTCGTTGTAATTAACGGAAAGTCATCGAGTAAAACAGAAGTGATTTCTGGCATTCTCCAAGGTATTGTTATAGGCCCTTTGCTGTTGCTTATCTATATAAACTACTTGGGAGACAATCTGGGCAGCCATCTTCGGTTGTTTGCAGATGACGCTGTCTTTTATCGACTAATAAAGTCATCATAAGATGAAAACAAACTGCCAAACGATTTAGAAAAGATATCTGAATGGTGCGAAAAGTGGCAGTTGATCCTAAATAACGAAAAGTGTGAAGTGATCCACATGAGTGCTAAAAGGAACTCTTTAAACTTCGGTTACACGATAAATCAGTCTAATCTGAAAGCCGTAAATTCAACTAAATACCTAGGTATTACAATTACGAACAATTTAAATTGGAAGGAACACACAGAAATGGTTGTGGGGAAGGCTAACTAAAGACTGCGTTTTATTGGCAGGACACTGTGAAAAAGTAACAGACCTACTAAGGAGACCGCCTACACTACGGTTGTCCGTCCTCTTTTAGAATACTTGCATGGGGACTTAATTAAAAAGAAAAGACTAATATTAATGAATACATGCAATAATTTTACTAGCTGTGTGGCCGGTTACGAAGTCTCGTAACCGGTTGGCCCTGACTATTATTACACGCAATCTGACTGTATAAAATAAAAATAAAGAATGACAAGGTATTTCTATTAACACAATTGATTAATTAAGTCCCCTGCAACTATAAAATATACGAAACAACAAAGCGCAAGTGTAACTGTTCTGTGTGTGGTAGTGCGACTCAACGTACGTGTATCTGGCTCGGTTCTTTCTCAATACGACAAAATATTTTAAACACCATTTACAATGAACTAATTGAAAAACCAGAAATACTATAATTGCACATAGAAACCAAAATTACAAGTCTAATAAATCAACACGAGCTAGATGCTTCGTTGACTGTACCTGTGAGCAAGAGGTATTGTTATTAAAGAAAACTGTAATGCCTTTTTACCTCATTATGTATTAACGGAAATGTTCTGTTTCACCAGCATCTTAAATCGAAAGCCCATCTCCTTTCTCAAATATATTCTGACAATTGCATCTTCTTCCATCTATACATTACACCAACCGAACCGTATATTTCAGTCAACACTCAGATCGTCTACTCTCTCGCCCAACAGAACAACGACTGCTCTCGACATCCTCTGAACTACTACTGCCCAGTGGAGGTGGCGGAATAATAATCTTTGGCGCAATCTCTGACGCTGTGACTCAGTGTAGCCACTTTTCATACTACTGCGCGATGTGGGATCCTTACTAGATAGCACTGACGGGGTACATGGAAAAAGTTCAAAGAAGGGCAGCACGTTTTGTATTATCGCGAAATATGGGAGCCCAATCATCAACTTTCTCCTCCGTAAGCGAAAATACTTTGTTGACACCGACCTACATAGGGAGAATACGATCACTACGATAAAATCAAATGCTAGTTCAAAAAATCAAATGTGTGTGAAATCTTACGAGACTTAACTGCTAAGGTCATCAGTCCCTAAGCTTACACACTACTGAACCTAAATTATCCTAAGGATAAAGATACACACCCATGCCCGAGGGAGGACTCGAACCTCCGCCGGGATCAGCCGCACAGTCCATGACTGCGGATAATCCCGCACGGTAAAGATATAGGTGTTCGTACTTTCCGCGCGCTGCACGACATTGGGATAACAGAGAATTGTGAAGGTGGTTCGATGAGCCCTCTGCCAGGCTCTTAAATGTAATTTACAGAGTATTCATATAGATGTACAAGTAGTTTTCGCTCGCACGGTCCCACGGAACCTGATAGATAAATAACAATAATTGAAAAATTCGTTGGGTAGAGTCACTGCGCCTCGTGAAATGGTGACCCCGAACAACGTGCTGTGCCAGCCGGTCCGCTGCCACGCGGATAAATCCGCTGGGGTTGGGAGGGACGTGTGTGTGTGTGTGTGTGTGTGTGTGTGTGTGTGTGTGTGTGCACCCTCGGTAATAGCCCCCTCCCTCAGCAGCGAGCGCGCCTCTTTGTAGGGCGAAAATTAAAGTGCCAGTTAGATGACGGGGAAACAGTCTGTGCTCGCAGTTCAAACGCCGACCTGCGGCCGGCACCAAGGGAGGCTGGCGCAAGGTACGAACGGAACGGAAGCCCTCTGGCGCCGCGGTTATAAGCGGAGCTGCTCTAGCAGTACGTGGACAAAGAGCAGCGGCGAACATGCCATGAATATGCATCACCCACCCACCCACGCTCACACGGGAGGACTGACAACGAGACGCCGCCATTTGTAGCTCAAGTTAGTCCGAGACGTAAACTGACAAGCATGGGGGCGGTTCGGAAAGTAACACCCGTTCAGCTGTAATTAAAAAAACTTGAAACATCCCCTTAGAAAAATTTATGAATTACTGTGCTTGGATACCCCTTACGTTGTTTGATTTTCAAACAGCTGAGCAGAACTGAACGTACTCAGACATTTCGCTCTTTACTTATTCTGATCAACACTAACCTGACAGCCAATATTTTTAGCGCAACGCAATCTGACGTTTAATGAACAAACTACGAGCATATGGACCAATTGTGTGATTGGATTGACGAGTTCCTAGATAACAGAACGCAGCATGTCATTCTGAATGGAGAGAAGTCTTCAGAAGTAAGAGCGATTTCAGGTGTGCCGCAGGGGAGTGTCGTAGGACCGTTGCTATTCACAATATACATACATGACCTCGTGGATGACATCGGAAGTTCACTGAGGCTTTTTGCGGATGATGGAAGTTTACTGAGCCTTTTTGCGGATGATGCTGTGGTATATCGAGAGGTTGTAACAATGGAAAATTGTACTGGAATGCAGGAGGATCTGCAGCAAATTGACGCATGGTGCAGGGGATTGGCAATTGAATCTCAATGTAGACAAGTGATGATAGAAAGAAAGGTCCTTTATCATTTAGCTACAATATAGCAGGTCAGCAACTGGAGGCAGTTAATGCCATAAATTATCTGGGAGTACGCATTAGGAGTGATTTAAAATGGAATTACCATATAAAGTTGATTGCCGGTAAAGCAGATGCCAGACTGAGATTGATTGGAAGAATCCTAAGGAAATGCAGTCCAAAAACAAAGTAAACAGGTTACAGTACACTTGTTAGCCCACTTCTTGAATACTGCTCACCGGTGTGGGATTCGTACCAGACAGGGTTGACAGAAGAGATAGAGAAGATCCAACGGAGAGCAGCGCGCTTCGTTACGGGATCATTTAGTAATCGCGAAAGAGTTACGGAAATGATAGATAAACTCCAGTGGAAGACTCTGCAGGAGAGACCCTCAGTAGCTCGGTATGGGCTTCCGTTGAAGTTTCGAGAATATACCTTCACCGAAAAGTCAAGCAGTATATTACTCCCTCCTACGTATATCTCGCGAAGAGACAATGAGGATAAAATCAGAGAGATTAGAGCCCACACAGAGTCATAGCGACAGTCCTTCTTTCCACGAACAACACGAGACTGGAATAAAAGGGAGAACCGATAGAGGTACTCAAGGTACCCTCCGCTACACACCGTCAGGTGGCTTGTGGAGTATAGATGTAGATGTAGATGGAGACTTTCAGTAATCTCTACAAAAGAATGGCCTTGACTAACAATAACCTATACCTTTCATGAAATCACTGACCTCATAAAAATCTTCGTTACTCAAACTACTGCAATACAGCGAGCGCCAATGCTGCCAGCGAAATAAAAGATGCTAACTACTGAAGGCACTAACTGCTGATAGGCACTTAGCAAATGAAAGATTTTGATAGAGAACAAACAATGTATTTACCTTAATAGTGTTCAAAAGTCGTTAATGATATCCAGTATTACTCTCTCTGATGGACACACGTCCATATCATTCGCTCTCAAATCTCCGCCACCTCTCTCCACACATGCACCACTGCTGGCGGCTCACCTCCAACTGCGCAACGCTACGCGCTCTTCACATCCAACTGCCCAACACTACAATAGCGACTATTCCAACAATACAAACCAGCCACAGACTGCACACAGCACAGCCAGTGATTTTCATACAGAGCGCTACGTGGCGTTACCAACATAAAAACCTAAACAGCCTACTTACAAACTTGCATGAAAAAAATTATTGTATACATCTTGGAACTACAGCTATGTTTCAACATAGGCACCGTTTAAATGTAAGCATTTGTCGTAGCGTTTCGCTAGTAAGTTCCTTCTTCCTAAAATTCTGCCGTCTGGAAGTGTAGCCAATCCCTCAGTCCACTTTGAAAAGTCCGCCGTCGTCATCGATGTGCTGCGAAGCAAGCCTGTCCTTCATATGAGCGAAGAGACGAAAATCAGTTGGTGCCATGTCTGAGCTGTGTGGGAGATGATCAGAAACGGCCCATTTGTAATGCTTCAAAAGTGTGTGCAGAGTTTTTCGTGCACAATGAGGGGGAGCGTTGTCATGCAGAAACACAGTACCGCATATTTTTTTATCAGCATACCGCGACGTTTGTTCTGAATGGCTCGTTTAAGTTTGGAAGTTTCATGGTAGATATCTGAAAATGATAGTCAGTTTTACGCTCCATAAATGCAAGCCCCCCCCATGAACCATGGAGCAAATTAACTGACGATGGTCGAAGTAGAGAGGATATAAAATGTAGACTGGCAATTGAAGGAAAGCGTTTCTGGATGAGATAAATTTGTTAACATCGAGTATAGATTTAAGTGTTAGGAAGTCGTTTCTGAAAGTATTTGTATGGAATGTAGACATGTATGGGAGTGAAACATGTACGATAACTAGTTTTGACAAGAAGAGAATAGAAGCTTTCGAAATGTTGTGCTACAGAAGAATGCTGAAGATTAGATGGGTAGATCACATAACTAATGAGGAAGTAATGAATAGGATTGGGGAGAAGAGAAGTTTGTCGCACAACTTGACTAGAAGAAGGGATTTGTTGGTAGGCCATATTCTGAGGCATCAAGGGATCACAAATTTAGTATTGGAGGGCAGCGTGGAGGGTAAAAATCGTAGAGGGAGACCAAGAGATGAATACACTAAGCAGATTCAGAAGGATGTAGGTTGCAGTAGGTACTGGGAGATGAAGAAGCTTGCACAGGATAGAGCAGCATGGAGAGCTGCATCAAACCAGTCTCTGGACTGAAGACCACAACAACAACACTAGTTGAATCGATGGCACACAGAATCACTGCTGAGTTACGTTCCAGTGCTGGATCAGCGCGTTTGTAAGTAGGTGGTCATGAAGTTTTGGCTCATCATTGGGTGAACCTCGTTCTTTCGCACCTCGAAACAAGCGCCAGCAGAAAAAAATCTGCTAAATGCCAAGTGAGTGAAGAATAAGATTCCTTTTGGCGCCAAACGTTTCAGCGGCAGACATTCATCGTCAATTGTGCATTGTACAAGGTCCAACGTTACGAGTGAAGGCGTCGTGCGGCAATGGGTCAGATTTTTTAAAGAGTCATATGATAAACATTGATGAAGAGGAGAGGAATGGTGGGACTTCTTTTGTGAGTAACGACCCTTTCCGGAAAATTGCCGAAATAGTTCGTGGAAATCGGAGATACACTCTAAACTTTTTGCACAATTCCCGCAACTTTCTCGTACGGTTTTGTACGAGGTTATCACTGGTGATTTAGGCTACCGAAAGTTCTCTGCTCGGTCGGCACCGAAGTTATTCACTGAGGAGCACAAAACCAAACGAATGGGCTCTGCCTTACACTTACTTTTACGCTACGACGATCGGCGATGGGATTATCTCGCCAGTTTCATTCCATTTAAGTGAGCCGACCTCCTGTGTTTTCTTTCGTTTTCATTTCTCTCTTTATTTACTTCTTTCCTTTTAGTTCCTCAATTCTTATCTTGCTTCACACCTGCAGAGGGAGTTGTGTTTTTCCTCGTATGTTTCGTCGCCACCATAAGGCATAGCAGAAAAAAATGGTTCAAATGGCTCTAAGCACTATGCGACTTAACTTCTGAGGTCCTCAGTCCCCTAGAACTAACCAAAGAACATCACACACACCAATGCCCGAGGCAGGATTCCAACCTGCGACCGTAGCGGTCGCTCGGTCCCAGACTGTAGCGTCTAGAACCACACAGCCACTCCGGCCGGCCAGCAGAGCAGAGTATGCCTATTCTTTTCCTTTCATTTTTGGCGATAAGTCTTGCCACTGGAAGCACCCAATTTCACGTGCTGCGTCGACACTAGTGGTTGGCGGCATTTTTGGATAGGGTAAGGTAGGGGTATAGGGGAGGTAGAAGACCCAAAAAATATATAAAGTGGTCTTCTTAAGAATATTATGGCGAGTGACGAGACTTGGGTAAGATAAGTAAAAGCTGAAACCAAAGAGCCCATGCCTTGGGGCCATACCAGTTCCCCATGCAAGCCGAAGAAAGTCTGCCAAACTTTGTCATCGAGAAAGACTATGCCGACGGATTTTTTTCTTGGGGGGAGGGGGGCGGGGGGCGGGGGGGAATTCCGTGCCGTAGAGTCGGGAATAACCGACCGGTGAAAACCAATATCAGGCTATCCTTTCTAAACAAACGCTATTTACTTGGTCTCGGTTATAACAGGTTTTTGTTATTGTTTACTAATAACCGAGTAAATAACCGAAATATCCAGAATGAGATTTTTCACTCAGCAGCAGAGTGTGCGCTGATATGAAACTTGCTGAGGGATTAAAACCGTGTGCCGGACCGGACCGAGACTCGAATCGGGACCTTTGCCTTTCGCGGGCAAGCGCTCTAACATCTGAGCTCAGGTGGTAGAGCTACCCAAGCACGTGCTTGGTTAGCTCAGATGGTAGAGCGCTTGCCCGCGAAAGGCAAAGGTCCCGATTCGAGTCTCGATCTGGTCCGGCACACGGTTTTAATCCGTCAAGAAGTTTCAACCGAAATATCAATTAGCCATAGCAGTAGTGCTAAAATTTTTGGTTTTTAAATAAACCTCTTTTCAAAAAGCGACTTATTATTATTTGTAAAATTTTCATTGCTTTGAAATATTGTAGTATTATAGAAAATGGGAAAAGCGATCAGTGCTATTTTAGTAGAATGCCGACAGAAACGAGCATGACACGCATGGCATAAGAATTGATATGCATAATTGCGGATCCCGTCTCCGGCCATCCTGAGTTAGGTTTTCCGTGATTTCCCTAAATCGCTTCAGGCAAATGCCGGGATGGTTCCTTTGAAAGGGTACGGCCGATTTCCTTCCCCATCCTTCCCTCACCCGACCTTGCGCTCCGTCTCTAATGACCTCGTTGTCGACGGGACGTTCAACACTAATCTCCGCCTCCTCCTCCTCCTCCTCCTCCTCCTTCTCCTTGTAGTCCGGTCCCGATAGCTGAGTAGTCAGCGCGACGAATATCAATCCTACGGGCCAGGGTTCGATTCCTGGCTGGGTCGCAGATTTTCTCCGCTCGGAGACTGGGTGTTGTCCTAATCAGCCTCATTTCAACCCCATCGACGCGCAAGTCGCCGAAGTGGCGTCAAATCGAAAGACTTGCACACGACGATCATCGCTGGTCTGGAAGTACACTCCTGGAAATTGAAATAAGAACACCGTGAATTCATTGTCCCAGGAAGGGGAAACTTTATCGACACATACCTGGGGTCAGATACATCACATGATCACACTGACAGAACCACAAGCACATAGACACAGGCAACAGAGCACGCACAATGTCGGCACTAGTACAGTGTATATCCACCTTTCGCAGCAATGCGGGCTGCTATTCTCCCATGGAGACGATCGTAGAGATGCTGGATGTAGTCCTGTGGAACGGCTTGCCATGCCATTTCCACCTGGCGCCTCAGTTGGACCAGCGTTCGTGCTGGACGTGCAGACCGCGTGAGACGACGCTTCATCCAGTCCCAAACATGCTCAATGGGGGACAGATCCGGAGATCTTGCTGGCCAGGGTAGTTGACTTACATCTTCTAGAGCACGTTGGGTGGCACGGGATACATGCGGACGTGCATTGTCCTGTTGGAACAGCAAGTTCCCTTGCAGGTCTAGGAATGGTAGAACGATGGGTTCGATGACGGTTTGGATGTACCGTGCACTATTCAGTGTCCCCTCGACGATCACCAGAGGTGTACGGCCAGTGTAGGAGATCGTTCCCCACACCATGATGCCGGGTGTTGGCCCTGTGTGCCTCGGTCGTATGCACTCCTGATTGTGGCGCTCACCTGCACGGCGCCAAGCATGCATACGACCACCATTGGCACCAAGACAGAAGCGACTCTCATCGCTGAAGACGACAGGTCTCCATTCGTCCCTCCATTCACGCCTGTCGCGACACCACTGGAGTCGGGCTGCACGATGTTGGGGCGTGAGCGGAAGACGGCCTAACGGTGTGCGGGACCGTAGCCCAGCTTCATGGAGACGGTTGCGAATGGTCCTCGCCGATACCCCAGGAGCAACAGTGTCCCTAATTTGCTGGGAAGTGGCGGTGCGGTCCCCTACGGCACTGCGTAGGATCCTACGGTCTTGGCGTGCATCCGTGCGTCGCTGCGGTCCGGTCCCAGGTCGACGGGCACGTGCACCTTCCGCCGACCACTGGCGACAACATCGATGTACTGTGGAGACCTCACGCCCCACGTGTCGAGCAATTCGGCGGTACGTCCACCCGGCCTCCCGCATGCCCACTATACGCCCTCGCTCAAAGTCCGTCAACTGCACATACGGTTCACGTCCACGCTGTCGCGGCATGCTACCAGTGTTAAAGACTGCGATGGAGCTCCGTATGCCACGGCAAACTGGCTGACACTGACGGCGGCGGTGCACAAATGCTGCGCAGCTAGCGCCATTCGACGGCCAACACCGCTGTTCCTGGTTTGTCCGCTGTGCCGTGTGTGTGATCATTGCTTGTACAGCCCTCTCGCAGTGTCCGGAGCAAGTATGGTGGGTCTGACACACCGGTGTCAATGTGTTCTTTTTTCCATTTCCAGGAGTGTATTTTACGAAGTGCAGTATCAGTGAAGCAAAATGTTCCACTGATTTTCAGAGATTAAGAACAGAAGGATACACAACAAACTTGCGACACCGTACAAGTAAAAAACAGGAAGTGCTTGTCTGCTGTCTGTGTCTGCACAGATCTTAAATCTCAGTTTTGACCCTCTAGCACTGACTATTCGTAACGCCCACATAGCGGTACTAATCTCGATTACAACAGGACTTTTGAGCAGAATACCCGAAAAAATTAGAATTGATAGGAGAACAATGGTTGAGTTTTTGTAGTTCTCGAACACTTATCGCTTTTCGAGAAAAGCAGTGAATGGTCGACGGACTAAGTTTTCTTTTATTTGATTATTTAATTTATTATTTTGATTCTACGTATCCGGAAACTGAGGGAGTCCAGACTTTTATCAATCTTTGTTCGATTGCTTCGGTTATTACAGGAAAAAATAATTCGACTACATTCCATTATCCTCGTTTTGCTTTTGTTGATGTTCATCTTATATACTTCTCTCGAGACACTGTCCATTCCATTCAACTGCTCTTCCAAGTCCTTTGCTGTCTCTGACAGAATTACAATGTCATCGGCGAACCTCATAGTTTTTATATCTTTCCCATGGATTTTAGTACCT